>NC_090940.1:604510357-604813388 GCF_040938575.1 Ambystoma mexicanum
CTGCAAATGTTTTTGGGACATTCAGAGCTCTCTGACACAGTTTTTGGCCTCCATCATTTGTTGGAATTTAGGGGGTCTAGGATGCCTGTAAACCCCTTTTTTGGGCCTCCAAAGCTTTCAACATTTTTGCAGGCCTAAGATGCATTTTAAGGCCTTTTTTGGGCTGCTAACATATTCTGAACTTATGGGGTGTAGGATGCATTTTTCGTGCCCAAAATATTTTTGAGAATATCAGTGGTCTAGGATGCGGGTTAATGCCCGTTTCAGGTTGCAAATGTTTTTGGGACATTCAGAGCTCTCTGACACAGTTTTTGGGCCACCAACATTTTCTGGACTTTAGGGGGTCTAGGATGCCTGTAAACCCCTTTTTTGGGCATCCAAAGTTTTCAACATTTTTGCAGGGCTAAGATGCTTTTTAAGGCCTTTTTTGGGATGCCAACATATTCTGAACTTTCAGGGGTGTAGGATGCATTTTTCGTGCCCAAAATATTTTTGGGAATTTCAGTGGTCTAGGATGCGGGTTAATGCCTCTTTCGGGCTGCAAATGTTTTTGGGACATTCAGAGCTGTCTGGCCCAGTTTTGGGCCACCAACATTTTCTGGACTTTAGGAGGGTCTAGGATGCCTGTAAACCCCTTTTTTGGGCCTCCAAAGTTTTCAACATTTTTGCAGGCTTAAGATGCATTTTCCGTGCCCAAAATATTTTTGGGAATTTCAGTGGTCTAGGATGTGGGTTAATGTCCTTTTCAGGTTGCAAATGTTTTTGGGACATTCAGAGACCTCTGACACAGTTTTTGGGCCACCAACATTTTCTGGACTTTTGGGGGTCTACGATGCCTGTAAACCCCTTTTTGGACCCCCAAAGTTTTCAACATTTTTGCTGGTCTAAGATTCATTTTAAGGCCTTTTTTGGGATGCCAACATATTCTGAACTTTCAGGGGTGTAGGATGCATTTTTCGTGCCCAAAATATTTTTGGGAATTTCAGTGGTCTATGATGCGGGTTAATGCCCCTTTCGGGCTGCAGATGTTTTTGGGACATTCAGAGCCCTCTGGCACAGTTTTTGGGCCACCAACATTTTCTGGACTTTAGGGGGCCTACGATGCCTGTAAACCCCTTTTTTGGGTCTCCAAAGTTTTCAACATTTTTGCTGGTCTAAGATGCATTTTAAGGCCTTTTTTGGGCTGCTAACATATTCTGAACTTTCAAGGGTGTAGGATGCATTTTTTCATGCCCAAAATATTTTTGGCAATTTCAGTGGTCTAGAATGCGGGTTAATGCCCGTATCAGGCTGCAAATGTTTTTGGGACATTGAGAGCTCTCTGACACAGTTTTTAGGCCACCAATATTTTCTGGACTTTAGGGGGTCTACAATGCCTGTAAACCCCTTTTTTGGGCCTCCAAAGTTTTCAACATTTTTGCTGGTCTAAAATGCATTTTAAGGCCTTTTTTGGGCTGCTAACACATTCTGAACTTTCAGGGGTGTAGGATGCATTTTTAGTGCCCAAAATATTTTTGGGAATTTCAGTGGTCTATGATGTGGGTTAATGCCCCTATCAGGCTGCAAATGTTTTTGGGACATTCAGAGCTCTCTGACACAGTTTTTGGCCTCCATCATTTGTTGGACTTTAAGGGGTCTAGCATGCCTGTAAACCCCTTTTTTGGGCCTCCAAAGTTTTCAACATTTTTGCAGGCCTAAGATGCATTTTAAGGCCTTTTTTGGGCTGCTAACATATTCTGAACTTATGGGGTGTAGGATGCATTTTTCGTGCCCAAAATATTTTTGGGAATCTCAGTGGTCTAGGATGCGGGTTAATGCCCTTTTCAGGTTGTAAATGTTTTTGGGACATTCAGAGCTCTCTGACACAGTTTTTGGGCCACCAACATTTTCTGGACTTTAGGAGGGTCTAGGATGCCTGTAAACCCCTTTTTTGGGCCTCCAAAGTTTTCAACATTTTTGCAGGCTTAAGATGCATTTTAAGGCCTTTTGTGGGCTGCTAACATATTCCAAACTTTCAGGGGTGTAAGATGCATTTTTCGTGCCCAAAATATTTTTGGGAATTTCAGTGGTCTAGGATGTGGGTTAATGTCCTTTTCAGGTTGCAAATGTTTTTGGGACATTCAGAGACCTCTGACACAGTTTTTGGGCCACCAACATTTTCTGGACTTTAGGGGGTCTAGGATGCCTGTAAACACCTTTTTTGGGCTTCCAAAGTTTTCAACATTTTTGTAGGGCTAAGATGCATTTTAAGGCCTTTTTTGGGATGCCAACATATTCTGAACTTTCAGGGGTGTAGGATGCATTTTTAGTGCCCAAAATATTTTTGGGAATTTCAGTGGTATAGGATGCGGGTTATTGCCCCTATCAGGCTGCAAATGTTTTTGGGACATTCAGAGCTCTCTGACACAGTTTTTGACCTCCATCATTTGTTGGACTTTAGGGGGTCTAGGATGCCTGTAAACCCCTTTTTTGGGCCTCCAAAGTTTTCAACATTTTTGCAGAGCTAAGATACATTTTAAGGCCTTTTTTGGGATGCCAACATATTCTGAACTTTCAGGAGTATAGGATGCATTTTTCGTGCCCAAAATATTATTGGGAATTTCAGTGGTCTAGGATGCGGGTTAATGTCCTTTTCAGGTTGCAAATGGGTTTGGGACATTCAGAGCTCTCTGACACAGTTTTTGGGCCACCAACATTTTCTGGACTTTAGGGGGTCTAGGATGCCTGTAAACACCTTTTTTGGGCTTTCAAAGTTTTCAACATTTTTGCAGGGCTAAGATGCATTTTAAGGCCTTTTTTGGGATGCCAACATATTCTGAACTTTCAGGGGTGTAGGATGCATTTTTCGTGCCCAAAATATTTTAGGGAATTTCAGTGGTCTAGGATGGGGTTAATGCCCCTTTCGGCCTGCAAATGTTTTTGGGACATTCAGAGCCCTCTGGCACCGTTTTTGGGGCACCAACATTTTCTGGACTTTAGGGTGTCTCGGATGCCTGTAAAGCCCTTTTTTGGGCCTCCAAAGTTCTCAACATTTTTGCAGGGCTGATGCATTTTAAGGCCTTTTTTGGGATGCCAACATATTCTGAACTTTCAGAGGTGTAGGATGCATTTTTCGTGCCCAAAATATTTTTGGGAATTTCAGTGGTCTAGGATGCGGGTTGATGCCCCTTTCGGGCTGCAAATGTTTTTGGGACATTCAGAGCTCTCTGACACAGTTTTTGGCCTCCATCATTTGTTGGACTTTAGGGGGTCTAGGATGCCTGTAAACCTCTTTTTTGGGCCTCCAAAGTTTTCAACATTTTTGCAGAGCTAAGATACATTTTAAGGCCTTTTTTGGGATGCCAACATATTCTGAACTTTCAGGGGTGTAGGATGCATTTTTCGTGCCCAAAATATTTTTGGGAAATTCACTGGTCTAGGATGCGGGTTAATGTCCTTTTCAGGTTGCAAATGTTTTTGGGACATTCAGAGCTCTCTGGCACAGTTTTTGGGCCACCAACATTTTCTGGACTTTAGGGGGTCTAGGATGCCTGTAAACACCTTTTTTGGGCTTCTAAAGTTTTCAACATTTTTGCAGGGCTAAGATGCATTTTAAGGCCTTTTTGGGATGCCAACATATTCTGAACTTTCAGGGGTGTAGGATGCATTTTTCGTGCCCAAAATATTTTTGGGAATTTCAGTGGTCTAGGATGCGGGTTGATGCCCCTTTCGGGCTGCAAATGTTTTTGGGACATTCAGAGCTCTCTGACACAGTTTTTGGGCCTCCATCATTTGTTGGACTTTAGGGGGTCTAGGATGCCTGTAAACCCCTTCTTTGGGCCTCCAAAGATTTCAACATTTTTGCACAGCTAAGATACATTTTAAGGCCTTTTTTGGGATGCCAACATATTCTGAACTTTCAAGGGTGTAGGATGCATTTTTTCATGCCCAAAATATTTTTGGCAATTTCAGTGGTCTAGAATGCGGGTTAATGCCCGTATCAGGCTGCAAATGTTTTTGGGACATTCAGAGCTCTCTGACACAGTTTTTGGCCTCCATCATTTGTTGGACTTTAGGGGGTCTAGCATGCCTGTAAACCCCTTTTTTGGGCCTCCAAAGTTTTCAACATGTTTGCAGGCCTAAGATGCATTTTAAGGCCTTTTTTGGGCTGCTAACATATTCTGAATTTATGGGGTGTAGGATGCATTTTTCGTGCCCAAAATATTTTTGGGAATTTCAGTGGTCTAGGATGCGGGTTAATGTCCTTTTCAGGTTGCAAATGGGTTTGGGACATTCAGAGCTCTCTGACACAGTTTTTGGGCCACCAACATTTTCTGGACTTTAGGGGGTCTAGGATGCCTGTAAAGCCCTTTTTTGGGCCTCCAAAGTTCTCAACATTTTTGCAGGGCTGATGCATTTTAAGGCCTTTTTTGGGATGCCAACATATTCTGAACTTTCAGAGGTGTAGGATGCATTTTTCTTGCCCAAAATATTTTTGGGAATTTCAGTGGTCTAGGATGCGGGTTGATGCCCCTTTCGGGCTGCAAATGTTTTTGGGACATTCAGAGCTCTCTGACACAGTTTTTGGCCTCCATCATTTGTTGGACTTTAGGGGGTCTAGGATGCCTGTAAACCTCTTTTTTGGGCCTCCAAAGTTTTCAACATTTTTGCAGAGCTAAGATACATTTTAAGGCCTTTTTTGGGATGCCAACATATTCTGAACTTTCAGGGGTGTAGGATGCATTTTTCGTGCCCAAAATATTTTTGGGAAATTCACTGGTCTAGGATGCGGGTTAATGTCCTTTTCAGGTTGCAAATGTTTTTGGGACATTCAGAGCTCTCTGGCACAGTTTTTGGGCCACCAACATTTTCTGGACTTTAGGGGGTCTAGGATGCCTGTAAACACCTTTTTTGGGCTTCTAAAGTTTTCAACATTTTTGCAGGGCTAAGATGCATTTTAAGGCCTTTTTGGGATGCCAACATATTCTGAACTTTCAGGGGTGTAGGATGCATTTTTCGTGCCCAAAATATTTTTGGGAATTTCAGTGGTCTAGGATGCGGGTTAATGCTCCTTACGGGCTGCAAATGTTTTTGGGACATTCAGACCCCTCTGGCACCGTTTTTGGGCCACCAACATTTTCTGGACTTTAGGGGGTCTACGATGCCTGTAAACCCCTTTTTTGGGTCTCCAAAGTTTTCAACATTTTTGCTGGTCTAAGATGCATTTTAAGGCCTTTTTTGGGCTGCTAACATATTCTGAACTTTCAAGGGTGTAGGATGTATTTTTTCATGCCCAAAATATTTTTGGCAATTTCAGTGGTCTAGAATGCGGGTTAATGCCCGTATCAGGCTGCAAATGTTTTTGGGACATTCAGAGCTCTCTGACACAGTTTTTGGCCTCCATCATTTGTTGGACTTTAGGGGGTCTAGCATGCCTGTAAACCCCTTTTTTGGGCCTCCAAAGTTTTCAACATTTTTGCAGGCCTAAGATGCATTTTAAGGCCTTTTTTGGGCTGCTAACATATTCTGAACTTATGGGGTGTAGGATGCATTTTTCGTGCCCAAAATATTTTTGGGAATTTCAGTGGTCTAGGATGCGGGTTAATGCCCTTTTCAGGTTGTAAATGTTTTTGGGACATTCAGAGCTCTCTGACACAGTTTTTGGGCCACCAACATTTTCTGGACTTTAGGAGGGTCTAGGATGCCTGTAAACCCCTTTTTTGGGCCTCCAAAGTTTTCAACATTTTTGCTGGTCTAAGATGCATTTTAAGGCCTTTTTTGGGCTGCTAAAACATAATCTGAACTTTCAAGGGTGTAGGATGCATTTTTAGTGCCCAAAATATTTTTGGAAATTTCAGTGGTATAGGATGCGGGTTAATGCCCCTATCAGGCTGCAAATGTTTTTGGGACATTCAGAGCTCTCTGACACAGTTTTTGACCTCCATCATTTGTTGGACTTTAGGGGGTCTAGGATGTCTGTAAACCCCTTTTTGGGCCTGCAAAGTTTTCAACATTTTTGCAGAGCTAAGATACATTTTAAGGCCTTTTTTGGGATGCCAACATATTCTGAACTTTCAGGAGTGTAGGATGCATTTTTCGTGCCCAAAATATTTTTGGGAATTTCAGTGGTCTAGGATGCGGGTTAATGTCCTTTTCAGGTTGCAAATGGGTTTGGGACATTCAGAGCTCTCTGACACAGTTTTTTGGCCACCAATATTTTCTGGACTTTAGGGGGTCTAGGATGCCTGTAAACACCTTTTTTGGGCTTCCAAAGTTTTCAACATTTTTGCAGGGCTAAGATGCATTTTAAGGCCTTTTTTGGGATGCCAACATATTCTGAACTTTCAGGGGTGTAGGATGCATTTTTCGTGCCCAAAATATTTTTGGGAATTTCAGTGGTCTAGGATGGGGTTAATGCCCCTTTCGGGCTGCAAATGTTTTTGGGACATTCAGAGCCCTCTGGCACCGTTTTTGAGGCACCAACATTTTCTGGACTTTAGGGTTTCTAGGATGCCTGTAAACCCCTTTTTTGGGCCTCCAAAGTTCTCAACATTTTTGCAGGGCTGATGCATTTTAAGGCCTTTTTTGGGATGCCAACATATTCTGAACTTTCAGAGGTGTAGGATGCATTTTTCGTGCCCAAAATATTTTTGGGAATTTCAGTGGTCTAGGATGCGGGTTGATGCCCCTTTCGGGCTGCAAATGTTTTTGGGACATTCAGAGCTCTCTGACACAGTTTTTGGCCTCCATCATTTGTTGGACTTTAGGGGGTCTAGGATGCCTGTAAACCCCTTTTTTGGGCCTCCAAAGATTTCAACATTTTTGCACAGCTAAGATACATTTTAAGGCCTTTTTTGGGATGCCAACATATTCTGAACTTTCAAGGGTGTAGGATGCATTTTTTCATGCCCTAAATATTTTTGGCAATTTCAGTGGTCTAGAATGCGGGTTAATGCCCGTATCAGGCTGCAAATGTTTTTGGGACATTCAGAGCTCTCTGACACAGTTTTTGGCCTCCATCATTTGTTGGACTTTAGGGGGTCTAGCATGCCTGTAAACCCCTTTTTTGGGCCTCCAAAGTTTTCAACATTTTTGCAGGCCTAAGATGCATTTTAAGGCCTTTTTTGGGCTGCTAACATATTCTGAACTTATGGGGTGTAGGATGCATTTTTCGTGCCCAAAATATTTTTGGGAATTTCAGTGGTCTAGGATGCGGGTTAATGCCCTTTTCAGGTTGTAAATGTTTTTGGGACATTCAGAGCTCTCTGACACAGTTTTTGGGCCACCAACATTTTCTGGACTTTAGGAGGGTCTAGGATGCCTGTAAACCCCTTTTTTGGGCCTCCAAAGTTTTCAACATTTTTGCAGGCTTAAGATGCATTTTAAGGCCTTTTGTGGGCTGCTAACATATGCCAAACTTTCAGGGGTGTAAGATGCTTTTTTCGTGCCCAAAATATTTTTGGGAATTTCAGTGGTCTAGGATGTGGGTTAATGTCCTTTTCAGGTTGCAAATGTTTTTGGGACATTCAGAGACCTCTGACACAGTTTTTGGGCCACCAACATTTTCTGGACTTTAGGGGGTCTACAATGCCTGTAAACACCTTTTTTGGGCTTCCAAAGTTTTCAACATTTTTGCAGGGCTAAGATGCATTTTAAGGCCTTTTTTGGGATGCCAACATATTCTGAACTTTCAGGGGTGTAGGATGCATTTTTAGTGCCCAAAATATTTTTGGGAATTTCAGTGGTCTAGGATGCGGGTTAATGCTCCTTACGGGCTGCGAATGTTTTTGGGACATTCAGACCCCTCTGGCACAGTTTTTGGGCCACCAACATTTTCTGGACTTTAGGGGGTCTACGATGCCTGTAAACACCTTTGTTGGGCTTCCAAAGTTTTCAACATTTTTGCAGGGCTAAGATGCATTTTAAGGCCTTTTTTGGGATGCCAACATATTCTGAACTTTCAGGGGTGTAGGATGCATTTTTAGTGCCCAAAATATTTTTGGGAATTTCAGTGGTCTAGGATGCGGGTTAATGCCCCTATCAGGCTGCAAATGTTTTTGGGACATTCAGAGCTCTCTGACACAGTTTTTGGGCCACCAACATTTTCTGGACTTTAGGAGGGTCTAGGATGCCTGTAAACCCCTTTTTTGGGCCTCCAAAGTTTTCAACATTTTTGCAGGGTTAAGATGCATTTTAAGGCCTTTTGTGGGCTGCTAACATATTCCAAACTTTCAGGGGTGTAAGATGCATTTTTCGTGCCCAAAATATTTTTGGGAATTTCAGTGGTTTAGGATGCGGGTTAATGCCCCTTTCGGGCTGCAAATGTTTTTGGGACATTCAGAGCCCTCTGGCAGTTTTTGGGCCACCAACATTTTCTGGACTTTTGGGGGTCTACGATGCCTGTAAACCCCTTTTTGGACCTCCAAAGTTTTCAACATTTTTGCTGGTCTAAGATGCATTTTAAGGCCTTTTTTGGGCTGCTAAAACATAATCTGAACTTTCAAGGGTGTAGGATGCATTTTTAGTGCCCAAAATATTTTTGGAAATTTCAGTGGTATAGGATGCGGGTTAATGCCCCTATCAGGCTGCAAATGTTTTTGGGACATTCAGAGCTCTCTGACACAGTTTTTGACCTCCATCATTTGTTGGACTTTAGGGGGTCTAGGATGTCTGTAAACCCCTTTTTTGGGCCTCCAAAGTTTTCAACATTTTTGCAGAGCTAAGATACATTTTAAGGCCTTTTTTGGGATGCCAACATATTCTGAACTTTCAGGAGTGTAGGATGCATTTTTCGTGCCCAAAATATTTTTGGGAATTTCAGTGGTCTGGGATGCGGGTTAATGTCCTTTTCAGGTTGCAAATGGGTTTGGGACATTCAGAGCTCTCTGACACAGTTTTTTGGCCACCAATATTTTCTGGACTTTAGGGGGTCTAGGATGCCTGTAAACACCTTTTTTGGGCTTCCAAAGTTTTCAACATTTTTGCAGGGCTAAGATGCATTTTAAGGCCTTTTTTGGGATGCCAACATATTCTGAACTTTCAGGGGTGTAGGATGCATTTTTCGTGCCCAAAATATTTTTGGGAATTTCAGTGGTCTATGATGGGGTTAATGCCCCTTTCGGGCTGCAAATGTTTTTGGGACATTCAGAGCCCTCTGGCACCGTTTTTGGGGCACCAACATTTTCTGGACTTTAGGGTTTCTAGGATGACTGTAAACCCCTTTTTTGGGCCTCCAAAGTTCTCAACATTTTTGCAGGGCTGATGCATTTTAAGGCCTTTTTTGGGATGCCAACACATTCTGAACTTTCAGAGGTGTAGGATGCATTTTTCGTGCCCAAAATATTTTTGGGAATTTCAGTGGTCTAGGATGCGGGTTGATGCCCCTTTCGGGCTGCAAATGTTTTTGGGACATTCAGAGCTCTCTGACACAGTTTTTGGCCTCCATCATTTGTTGGACTTTAGGGGGTCTAGGATGCCTGTAAACCCCTTTTTTGGGCCTCCAAAGATTTCAACATTTTTGCACAGCTAAGATACATTTTAAGGCCTTTTTTGGGATGCCAACATATTCTGAACTTTCAGGGGTGTAGGCTGCATTTTTCGTGACCCAAAATATTTTTGGGAATTTCACTGGTCTAGGATGTGGGTTAATGTCATTTTCAGGTTGCAAATGGTTTTGGGACATTCAGAGCTCTCTGACACAGTTTTTGGGCCACCAATATTTTCTGGACTTTAGGGGGTCTAGGATGCAGGTAAACACCTTTTTTGGGCTTCCAAAGTTTTCAACATTTTTGCAGGGCTAAGATGCATTTTAAGGCCTTTTTTGGGATGCCAACATATTCTGAACTTTCAGGGGTGTAGGATGCATTTTTCGTGCCCAAAATATTTTTGGGAATTTCAGTGGTCTATGATGCGGGTTAATGCCCCTTTCGGCCTGCAAATGTTTTTGGGAGATTCAGATCCCTCTGGCACAGTTTCTGGGCCACCAACCTTTTCTGGACTTTAGGGGGTCTACGATGCCTGTAAACCCCTTTTTTGGGCCTCCAAAGTTTTCAACATTTTTGCTAGTCTAAGATGCATTTTAAGGCCGTTTTTGGGCTGCTAACATATTCTGAACTTTAAGGGGTGTAGGATGCATTTTTTCATGCCCAAAATATTTTTTGGGAATTTCAGTGGTCTAGAATGCGGGTTAATGCCCGTATCAGGCTGCAAATGTTTTTGGGACATTGAGAGCTCTCTGACACAGTTTTTGGGCCACCAACATTTTCTGGACTTTAGGGGGTCTACGATGCCTGTAAACCCCTTTTTTGGGCCTCCAAAGTTTTCAACATTTTTGCTGGTCTAAGATGCATTTTAAGGCCTTTTTTGGGCTGCTAACACATTCTGAACTTTCAGGGGTGTAGGATGCATTTTTAGTGCCCAAAATATTTTTGGGAATTTCAGTGGTCTAGGATGCGGGTTAATGCCCCTATCTGGCTGCAAATGTTTTTGGGACATTCAGAGCTCTCTGACACAGTTTTTGGCCTCCATCATTTGTTGGAATTTAGGGGGTCTAGGATGCCTGCAAACCCCTTTTTTGGGCCTCCAAAGCTTTCAACATTTTTGCAGGCCTAAGATGCATTTTAAGGCTTTTTTTGGGCTGCTAACATATTCTGAACTTATGGGGTGTAGGATGCATTTTTCGTGCCCAAAATATTTTTGAGAATATCAGTGGTCTAGGATGCGGATTAATGCCCGTTTCAGGTTGCAAATGTTTTTGGGACATTCAGAGCTCTCTGACACAGTTTTTGGGCCACCAACATTTTCTGGACTTTAGGGGGTCTAGGATGCCTGTAAACCCCTTTTTTGGGCATCCAAAGTTTTCAACATTTTTGCAGGGCTAAGATGCTTTTTAAGGCCTTTTTTGGGATGCCAACATATTCTGAACTTTCAGGGGTGTAGGATGCATTTTTCGTGCCCAAAATATTTTTGGGAATTTCAGTGGTCTAGGATGCGGGTTAATGCCTCTTTCGGGCTGCAAATGTTTTTGGGACATTCAGAGCTGTCTGGCCCAGTTTTGGGCCACCAACATTTTCTGGACTTTAGGAGGGTCTAGGATGCCTGTAAACCCCTTTTTTGGGCCTCCAAAGTTTTCAACATTTTTGCAGGCTTAAGATGCATTTTCCGTGCCCAAAATATTTTTGGGAATTTCAGTGGTCTAGGATGTGGGTTAATGTCCTTTTCAGGTTGCAAATGTTTTTGGGACATTCAGAGACCTCTGACACAGTTTTTGGGCCACCAACATTTTCTGGACTTTTGGGGGTCTACGGTGCCTGTAAACCCCTTATTGGGCCTCCAAAGTTTTCAACATTTTTGCTGGTCTAAGATGCATTTTAAGGCCTTTTTTGGGCTGCTAAAACATAATCTGAACTTTCAGGGGTGTAGGATGCATTTTTAGTGCCCAAAATATTTTTGGGAATTTCAGTGGTATAGGATGCGGCTTAATGCCCCTATCAGGCTGCAAATGTTTTTGGGACATTCAGAGCTCTCTGACACAGTTTTTGGCCTCCATCATTTGTTGGACTTTAGGGTGTCTAGGATGCCTGTAAACCCCTTTTTTGGGCCTCCAAAGTTTTCAACATTGTTGCACGCCTAAGATGCATTTTAAGGCCTTTGTTGGGCTGCTAACATATTCTGAACTTATGGGGTGTAGGATGCATTTTTCGTGCCCAAAATATTTTTGGGAATTTCAGTGGTCTAGGATGCGGGTTAATGCCCTTTTCAGGTTGCAAATGCTTTTGGGACATTCAGAGCTCTCTGGCACAGTTTTTGGGCCACCAACATTTTCTGGACTTTTGGGGTCTACGATGCCTGTAAACCCCGTTTTGGGCCTCCAAAGTTTTCAACATTTTTGCTGGTCTAAGATTCATTTTAAGGCCTTTTTTGGGCTGCTAACACATTCTGAACTTTCAGGGGTGTAGGATGCATTTTTCGTGCCCAAAATATTTTTGGGAATTTCAGTGGTCTAGAATGCGGGTTAATGCCCGTATCAGGCTGCAAATGTTTTTGGC
This sequence comes from Ambystoma mexicanum, assembly GCF_040938575.1. Classification (NCBI taxonomy): domain Eukaryota; kingdom Metazoa; phylum Chordata; class Amphibia; order Caudata; family Ambystomatidae; genus Ambystoma; species Ambystoma mexicanum. The sequence continues at coordinate 604,522,384 of NC_090940.1, forward strand.
ACATTGAGAGCTCTCTGACACAGTTTTTGGGCCACCAACATATTCTGGACTTTAGGGGGTCTACAATGCCTGTAAACCCCTTTTTTGGGCCTCCAAAGTTTTCAACATTTTTGCTGGTCTAAGATGCATTTTAAGGCCTTTTTTGGGCTGCTAACACATTCTGAACTTTCAGGGGTGTAGGATGCATTTTTAGTGCCCAAAATATTTTTGGGAATTTCAGTGGTCTAGGATGCGGGTTAATGCCCTTTTCAGGTTGTAAATGTTTTTGGGACATTCAGAGCTCTCTGACACAGTTTTTGGGCCACCAACATTTTCTGGACTTTAGGAGGGTCTAGGATGCCTGTAAACCCCTTTTTTGGGCCTCCACAGTTTTCAACATTTTTGCAGGCTTAAGATGCATTTTAAGGCCTTTTTTGGGATGCCAACATATTCTGAACTTTCAGGGGTGTAGGATGCAGTTTTCGTGCCCAAAATATTTTTGGGAATTTCAGTGGTCTAAGATGCGGGTTAATGCCCCTTTCGGGCTGCAAATGTTTTTGGGACATTCAGAGCCCTCTGGCAGTTTTTGGGCCACCAACATTTTCTGGACTTTTGGGGGTCTACGATGCCTGTAAACCCCTTTTTGGGCCTCCAAAGTTTTCAACATTTTTGCTGGTCTAAGATGCATTTTAAGGCCTTTTTTGGGCTGCTAAAACATAATCTGAACTTTCAGGGGTGTAGGATGCATTTTTAGTGCCCAAAATATGTTTGGGAATTTCAGTGGTATAGGATGCGAGTTAATGCCCCTATCAGGCTGCAAATGTTTTTGGGACATTCAGAGCTCTCTGACACAGTTTTTGACCTCCATCATTTTTTGGACTTTAGGGGGTCTAGGATGCCTGTAAACCCCTTTTTTGGGCCTCCAAAGTTTTCAACATTTTTGCAGAGCTAAGATACATTTTAAGGCCTTTTTTGGGATGCCAACATATTCTGAACTTTCAGGAGTGTAGGATGCATTTTTCGTGCCCAAAATATTTTTGGGAATTTCAGTGGTCTAGGATGCGGGTTAATGTCCTTTTCATGTTGCAAATGGTTTTGGGACATTCAGAGCTCTCTGACACAGTTTTTGGGCCACCAACATTTTCTGGACTTTAGGGGGTCTAGGATGCCTGTAAACACCTTTTTTGGGCTTCCAAAGTTTTCAACATTTTTGCAGGGCTAAGATGCATTTTAAGGCCTTTTTTGGGATGCCAACATATTCTGAACTTTCAGGGGTGTAGGATGCATTTTTCGTGCCCAAAATATTTTTGGGAATTTCAGTGGTCTAGGATGGGGTTAAATGCCCCTTTCGGCCTGCAAATGTTTTTGGGACATTCAGAGCCCTCTGGCACCGTTTTTGGGGCACCAACATTTTCTGGACTTTAGGGTGTCTAGGATGCCTGTAAACCCCTTTTTTGGGCCTCCAAAGTTCTCAACATTTTTGCAGGGCTGATGCATTTTAAGGCCTTTTTTGGGATGCCAACATATTCTGAACTTTCAGAAGTGTAGGATGCATTTTTCGTGCCCAAAATATTTTTGGGAATTTCAGTGGTCTAGGATGCGGGTTGATGCCCCTTTCGGGCTGCAAATGTTTTTGGGACATTCAGAGCTCTCTGACACAGTTATTGGCCTCCACCATTTGTTGGACTTTAGGGGGTCTAGGATGCCTGTAAACCCCTTTTTTGGGCCTCCAAAGTTTTCAACATTTTTGCAGAGCTAAGATACATTTTAAGGCCTTTTTTGGGATGCCAACATATTCTGAACTTTCAGGGGTGTAGGATGCATTTTTCGTGCCCAAAATATTTTTGGGAATTTCACTGGTCTAGGATGCGGGTTAATGTCCTTTTCAGGTTGCAAATGTTTTTGGGACATTCAGAGCTCTCTGGCACAGTTTTTGGGCCACCAACATTTTCTGGACTTTAGGGGGTCTAGGATGCCTGTAAACACCTTTTTTGGGCTTCCAAAGTTTTCAACATTTTTGCAGGGTTAAGATGCATTTTAAGGCCTTTTTGGGATGCCAACATTTTCTGAACTTTCAGGGGTGTAGGATGCATTTTTCGTGCCCAAAATATTTTTGGGAATTTCACTGGTCTAGGATGCGGGTTAATACCCTTTTCAGGTTGCAAATGTTTTTGGGACATTCAGAGCTCTCTGACACAGTTTTTGGGCCACCAACATTTTCTGGACTTTAGGGGATCTAGGTTGCCTGTAAACACCTTTTTTGGGCTTCCAAAGTTTTCAACATTTTTGCAGGGCTAAGATGCATTTTAAGGCCTTTTTTGGGATGCCAACATATTCTGAACTTTCAGGGGTGTAGGATGCATTTTTCGTGCCCAAAATATTTTTGGGAATTTCAGTGGTCTAGGATGCGGGTTAATGCCCCTTTCGGGCTGCAAATGTTTTTGGGACATTCAGAGCCCTCTGGCACAGTTTTTGGGCCACCAACATTTTCTGGACTTTAGGGGCTCTACGATGCCTGTAAACCCCTTTTTTGGGCCTCCAAAGTTTTCAACATTTTTGCTGGTCTAAGATGCATTTTAAGGCCTTTTTTTGGGCTGCTAACATATTCTGAACTTTAAGGGGTGTAGGATGCATTTTTTCATGCCCAAAATATTTTTGGGAATTTCAGTGGTCTAGAATGCGGGTTAATGCCCGTATCAACCTGCAAATGTTTTTGGGACATTGAGAGCTCTCTGACACAGTTTTTGGGCCACCAACATTTTCTGGACTTTAGGGTGTCTACGATGCCTGTAAACCCATTTTTTGGGCCTCCAAAGTTTTCAACATTTTTGCAGGCCTAAGATGCATTTTAAGGCCTTTTTTGGGCTGCTAACATATTCTGAACTTATAGGGTGTAGGATGCATTTTTCGTGCCCAAAATATTTTTGGGAATTTCAGTGGTCTAGGATGCGGGTTAATGCCCTTTTCAGGTTGCAAATGTTTTTGGGACATTCAGAGCTCTCTGGCACAGTTTTGGGCCACCAACATTTTCTGGTTTTTAGGAGGGTCTATGATGCCTGTAAACCCTTTTTTTGGGCCTCCAAAGTTTTCAACATTTTTGCAGGCCTAAGATGCATTTTAAGGCCTTTTGTGGGCTGCAAACATATTCCAAACTTTCAGGGGTGTAAGATGCATTTTTCATGCCCAAAATATTTTTGGGAATTTCAGTGGTCTAGGATGCGGGTTAATACCCTTTTCAGGTTGCAAATGTTTTTGGGACATTCAGAGCTCTCTGACACAGTTTTTGGGCCACCAACATTTTCTGGACTTTAGGGGGTCTAGGATGCCTGTAAACCCCTTTTTTGGGCCTCCACAGTTTTCAACATTTTTGCAGGCTTAAGATGCATTTTAAGGCCTTTTGTGGGCTGCAAACATATTCCAAACTTTCAGGGGTGTAAGATGCATTTTTCGTGCCCAAAATATTTTTGCGAATTTTAGTGGTCTAGGATGCAAGTTAATGCCCCTTTCGGGCTGCAAATGTTTTTGGGACATTCAGAGCTCTCTGGCACAGTTTTTGGGCCACCAAAATTTTCTGGACTTTAGGGGCTCTACGATGCCTGTAAACCCCTTTTTTGGGCCTCCAAAGTTTTCAACATTTTTGCTGGTCTAAGATGCATTTTAAGGCCTTTTTTTGGGCTGCTAACATATTCTGAACTTTAAGGGGTGTAGGATGCAATTTTTCATGGCCAAAATATTTTTGGGAATTTCAGTGGTCTAGAATGCGGGTTAATGCCGGTATCAACCTGCAAATGTTTTTGGGACATTGAGAGCTCTTTGACACAGTTTTTGGGCCACCAACATTTTCTGGACTTTAGGGGGTCTACGATGCCTGTAAACCCATTTTTTGGGCCTCCAAAGTTTTCAACATTTTTGCAGGCCTAAGATGCATTTTAAGGCCTTTTTTGGGCTGCTAACATATTCTGAACTTATAGGGTGTAGGATGCATTTTTCGTGCCCAAAATATTTTTGGGAATTTCAGTGGTCTAGGATGCGGGTTAATGCCCTTTTCAGGTTGTAAATGTTTTTGGGACATTCAGAGCTCTCTGACACAGTTTTTGGGCCACCAACATTTTCTGGACTTTAGGAGGGTCTAGGATGCCTATAAACCCCTTTTTTGGGCCTCCAAAGTTTTCAACATTTTTGCAGAGCTAAGAAACATTTTAAGGCCTTTTTTGGGATGCCAACATATTCTGAACTTTCAGGGGTGTAGGATGCATTTTTCGTGCCCAAAATATTTTTGGGAATTTCACTGGTCTAGGATGCGGGTTGATGTCCTTTTCAGGTTGCAAATGTTTTTGGGACATTCAGAGCTCTCTGGCACAGTTTTTGGGCCACCAACATTTTCTGGACTTTAGGGGGTCTAGGATGCCTGTAAACACCTTTTTTGGGCTTCCAAAGTTTTCAACATTTTTGCAGGGTTAAGATGCATTTTAAGGCCTTTTTGGGATGCCAACATATTCTGAACTTTCAGGGGTGTAGGATGCATTTTTCGTGCCCAAAATATTTTTGGGAATTTCACTGGTCTAGGATGCGGGTTGATGTCCTTTTCAGGTTGCAAATGTTTTTGGGACATTCAGAGCTCTCTGACACAGTTTTTGGGCCACCAACATTTTCTGGACTTTAGGGGGTCTAGGATGCCTGTAAACACCTTTTTTGGGCCCCCAAAGTTTTCAACATTTTTGCTGGTCTAAGATTCATTTTAAGGCCTTTTTTGGGCTGCTAACATATTTTGAACTTTCAAGGGTGTAGGATGCATTTTTTCATGCCCAAAATATTTTTGGCAATTTCAGTGGTCTAGAATGCGGGTTAATGCCCGTATCAGGCTGCAAATGTTTTTGGGACATTGAGAGCTCTCTATCACAGTTTTTGGGCCACCAACATTTTCTGGACTTTAGGGGGTCTACAATGCCTGTAAACCCCTTTTTTGGGCCTCCAAAGTTTTCAACATTTTTGCTGGTCTAAAATGCATTTTAAGGCCTTTTTTGGGCTGCTAACACATTCTGAACTTTCAGGGGTGTAGGATGCATTTTTAGTGCCCAAAATATTTTTGGGAATTTCAGTGGTCTAGGATGCAGGATAATGCCCCTATCAGGCTGCAAATGTTTTTGGGACATTCAGAGCTCTCTGACACAGTTTTTGGCCTCCATCATTTGTTGGACTTTAGGGGGTCTAGCATGCCTGTAAACCCCTTTTTTGGGCCTCCAAAGTTTTCAACATTTTTGCAGGCCTAAGATGCATTTTAAGGCCTTTTTTGGGCTGCTAACATATTCTGAACTTATGGGGTGTAGGATGCATTTTTCGTGCCCAAAATATGTTTGGGAATTTCAGTGGTCTAGGATGCGGGTTAATGCCCTTTTCAGGTTGTAAATGTTTTTGGGACATTCAGAGCTCTCTGACACAGTTTTTGGGCCACCAACATTTTCTGGACTTTAGGAGGGTCTAGGATGCCTGTAAACCCCTTTTTTGGGCCTCCACAGTTTTCAACATTTTTGCAGGCTTAAGATGCATTTTAAGGCCTTTTTTGGGATGCCAACATATTCTGAACTTTCAGGGGTGTAGGATGCATTTTTCGTGCCCAAAATATTTTTGGGAATTTCAGTGGTCTAGGATGCGGGTTAATGCCCCTTTCGGGCTGCAAATGTTTTTGGGACATTCAGAGCCCTCTGGCAGTTTTTGGGCCACCAACATTTTCTGGACTTTTGGGGGTCTACGATGCCTGTAAACCCCTTTTTGGGCCTCCAAAGTTTTCAACATTTTTGCTGGTCTAAGATGCATTTTAAGTCCTTTTTTGGGCTGCTAAAACATAATCTGAACTTTCAGGGGTGTAGGATGCATTTTTAGTGCCCAAAATATGTTTGGGAATTTCAGTGGTATAGGATGCGAGTTAATGCCCCTATCAGGCTGCAAATGTTTTTGGGACATTCAGAGCTCTCTGACACAGTTTTTGACCTCCATCATTTGTTGGACTTTAGGGGGTCTAGGATGCCTGTAAACCCCTTTTTTGGGCCTCCAAAGTTTTCAACATTTTTGCAGAGCTAAGATACATTTTAAGGCCTTTTTTGGGATGCCAACATATTCTGAACTTTCAGGAGTGTAGGATGCATTTTTCGTGCCCAAAATATTTTTGGGAATTTCAGTGGTCTAGGATGCGGGTTAATGTCCTTTTCAGGTTGCAAATGGTTTTGGGACATTCAGAGCTCTCTGACACAGTTTTTGGGCCACCAACATTTTCTGGACTTTAGGGGGTCTAGGATGCCTGTAAACACCTTTTTTGGGCTTCCAAAGTTTTCAACATTTTTGCAGGGCTAAGATGCATTTTAAGGCCTTTTTTGGGATGCCAACATATTCTGAACTTTCAGGGGTGTAGGATGCATTTTTCGTGCCCAAAATATTTTTGGGAATTTCAGTGGTCTAGGATGGGGTTAAATGCCCCTTTCGGCCTGCAAATGTTTTTGGGACATTCAGAGCCCTCTGGCACCGTTTTTGGGGCACCAACATTTTCTGGACTTTAGGGTGTCTAGGATGCCTGTAAACCCCTTTTTTGGGCCTCCAAAGTTCTCAACATTTTTGCAGGGCTGATGCATTTTAAGGCCTTTTTTGGGATGCCAACATATTCTGAACTTTCAGAGGTGTAGGATGCATTTTTCGTGCCCAAAATATTTTTGGGAATTTCAGTGGTCTAGGATGCGGGTTGATGCCCCTTTCGGGCTGCAAATGTTTTTGGGACATTCAGAGCTCTCTGACACAGTTTTTGGCCTCCACCATTTGTTGGACTTTAGGGGGTCTAGGATGCCTGTAAACCCCTTTTTTGGGCCTCCAAAGTTTTCAACATTTTTGCAGAGCTAAGATACATTTTAAGGCCTTTTTTGGGATGCCAACATATTCTGAACTTTCAGGGGTGTAGGATGCATTTTTCGTGCCCAAAATATTTTTGGGAATTTCACTGGTCTAGGATGCGGGTTAATGTCCTTTTCAGGTTGCAAATGTTTTTGGGACATTCAGAGCTCTCTGGCACAGTTTTTGGGCCACCAACATTTTCTGGACTTTAGGGGGTCTAGGATGCCTGTAAACACCTTTTTTGGGCTTCCAAAGTTTTCAACATTTTTGCAGGGTTAAGATGCATTTTAAGGCCTTTTTGGGATGCCAACATTTTCTGAACTTTCAGGGGTGTAGGATGCATTTTTCGTGCCCAAAATACTTTTGGGAATTTCAGTGGTCTAGGATGCGGGTTAATGCTCCTTACAGGCTGCAAATGTTTTTGGGACATTCAGAGCCCTCTGGCACAGTTTTTGGGCCACCAACATTTTCTGGACTTTTGGGGGTCTACGATGCCTGTAAACCCCTTTTTGGGCCCCCAAAGTTTTCAACATTTTTGCTGGTCTAAGATTCATTTTAAGGCCTTTTTTGGGATGCCAACATATTCTGAACTTTCAGGGGTGTAGGATGCATTTTTCGTGCCCAAAATATTTTTGGGAATTTCAGTGGTCTATGATGCGGGTTAATGCCCCTTTCGGGCTGCAGATGTTTTTGTGACATTCAGACCCCTCTGGCCCAGTTTTTGGGCCACCAACATTTTCTGGACTTTAGGGGGTCTACGATGCCTGTAAACCCCTTTTTTGGGTCTCCAAAGTTTTCAACATTTTTGCTAGTCTAAGATGCATTTTAAGGCCTTTTTTGGGCTGCTAACATATTCTGAACTTTCAAGGGTGTAGGATGCATTTTTTCATGCCCAAAATATTTTTGGCAATTTCAGTGGTCTAGAATGCGGGTTAATGCCCGTATCAGGCTGCAAATGTTTTTGGGACATTGAGAGCTCTCTGACACAGTTTTTGGGCCACCAACATTTTCTGGACTTTAGGGGGTCTACAATGCCTGTAAACCCCTTTTTTGGGCCTCCAAAGTTTTCAACATTTTTGCTGGTCTAAAATGCATTTTAAGGCCTTTTGTGGGCTGCCAACATATTCCAAACTTTCAGGGGTGTAAGATGCATTTTTCGTGCCCAAAATATTTTTGGGAATTTCAGTGGTCTAGGATGTGGGTTAATGTCCTTTTCAGGTTGCAAATGTTTTTGGGACATTCAGAGACCTCTGACACAGTTTTTGGGCCACCAACATTTTCTGGACTTTAGGGGGTCTAGGATGCCTGTAAACACCTTTTTTGGGCTTCCAAAGTTTTCAACATTTTTGCAGGGCTAAGATGCATTTTAAGGCCTTTTTTGGGATGCCAACATATTCTGAACTTTCAGGGGTGTAGGATGCATTTTTAGTGCCCGAAATATTTTTGGGAATTTCAGTGGTCTAGGATGCGGGTTAATGCCCCTATCAGGCTGCAAATGTTTTTGGGACATTCAGAGCTCTCTGACACAGTTTTTGGGCCACCAACATTTTCTGGACTTTAGGGGGTCTACAATGCCTGTAAACCCCTTTTTTGGGCCTCCAAAGTTTTCAACATTTTTGCTGGTCTAAAATGCATTTTAAGGCCTTTTTTGGGCTGCTAACACATTCTGAACTTTCAGGGGTGTAGGATGCATTTTTAGTGCCCAAAATATTTTTGGGAATTTCAGTCGTCTAGGATGCGGGTTAATGCCCCTATCAGGCTGCAAATGTTTTTGGGACATTCAGAGCTCTCTGACACAGTTTTTGGCCTCCATCATTTGTTGGACTTTAGGGGGTCTAGCATGCCTGTAAACCCCTTTTTTGGGCCTCCAAAGTTTTCAACATTTTTCCAGGCCTAAGATGCATTTTAAGGCCTTTTTTGGGCTGCTAACATATTCTGAACTTATGGGGTGTAGGATGCATTTTTCGTGCCCAAAATATTTTTGGGAATTTCAGTGGTCTAGGATGCGGGATAATGCCCTTTTCAGGTTATAAAAGTTTTTGGGACATTCAGAGCTCTCTGACACAGTTTTTGGGCCACCAACATTTTCTGGAGTTTAGGAGGGTCTAGGATGCCTGTAAACCCCTTTTTTGGGCCTCCAAAGTTTTCAACATTTTTGCAGGCTTAAGATGCATTTTAAGGCCTTTTGTGGGCTGCTAACATATTCCAAACATTCAGGGGTGTAAGATGCATTTTTCGTGCCCAAAATATTTTTGGGAATTTCAGTGGTCTAGGATGTGGGTTAATGTCCTTTTCAGATTGCAAATGTTTTTGGGACATTCAGAGACCTCCGACACAGTTTTTGGGCCACCAACATTTTCTGGACTTTAGGGGGTCTAGGATGCCTGTAAACACCTTTTTTGGGCTTCCAAAGTTTTCAACATTTTTGCAGGGCTAAGATGCATTTTAAGGCCTTTTTTGGGATGCCAACATATTCTGAACTTTCAGGGGTGTAGGATGCATTTTTCGTGCCCAAAATATGTTTGGGAATTTCAGTGGTCTAGGATGGGGTTAATGCCCCTTTCGGGCTGCAAATGTTTTTGGGACATTCAGAGCCCTCTGGCACCGTTTTTGGGGCACCAACATTTTCTGGACTTTAGGGTGTCTAGGATGCCTGTAAACCCCTTTTTTGGGCCTCCAAAGTTCTCAACATTTTTGCAGGGCTGATGCATTTTAAGGCCTTTTTTGGGATGCCAACATATTCTGAACTTTCAGAGGTGTAGGATGCATTTTTCGTGCCCAAAATATTTTTGGGAATTTCAGTGGTCTAGGATGCGGGTTGATGCCCCTTTCGGGCTGGAAATGTTTTTGGGACATTCAGAGCTCTCTGACACAGTTTTTGGCCTCCATCATTTGTTGGACTTTAGGGGGTCTAGGATGCCTGTAAACCCCTTTTTTGGGCCTCCAAAGTTTTCAACATTTTTGCACAGCTAAGATACATTTTAAGGCCTTTTTTGGGATGCCAACATATTCTGAACTTTCAGGGGTGTAGGATGCATTTTTTCATGTCCAAAATATTTTTGGGAATTTCAGTGGTCTAGAATGCGGGTTAATGCCCGTATCAGGCTGCAAATGTTTTTGGGACATTGAGAGCTCTCTGACACAGTTTTTGGGCCACCAACATTTTCTGGACTTTAGGGGGTCTACAATGCCTGTAAACCCCTTTTTTGGGCCTCCAAAGTTTTCAACATTTTTGCTGGGCTAAGATAGATTTTAAGGCCTTTTTTTTGGCTGCTAACACATTCTGAACTTTCAGGGGTGTAGGATGCATTTTTAGTGCCCAAAATATTTTTGGGAATTTCAGTGGTATGGGATGCGGGTTAATGCCCCTATCTGGCTGCAAATGTTTTTGGGACATTCAGAGCTCTCTGACACAGTTTTTGGCCTCCATCATTTGTTGTAATTTAGGGGGTCTAGGATGCCTGTAAACCCCTTTTTGGGCCTCCAAAGCTTTCAACATTTTTGCAGGCCTAAGATGCATTTTAAGGCCTTTTTTGGGCTGCTAACATATTCTGAACTTTCAGGGGTGTAGGATGCATTTTTCGTGCCCAAAATATTTTTGGGAATTTCAGTGGTCTAGGATGCGGGTTAATGCCCCTTTCGGGCTGCAAATGTTTTTGGGACATTCAGAGCTCTCTGGCCCAGTTTTGGGCCACCAACATTTTCTGGACTTTAGGAGGGTCTAGGATGTCTGTAAACCCCTTTTTTGGGCCTCCAAAGTTTTCAACATTTTTGCAGGCTTAAGATGCATTTTAAGGCCTTTTTTGGGCTGCTAACATATTCTGAACTTATGGGGTATAGGATGCATTTTTCGTGCCCAAAATATTTTTGGGAATTTCAGTAGTCTAGGATGCGGGTTAATGCCCTTTTCAGGTTGCAAATGTTTTTGGGACATTCAGAGCTCTCTGGCACAGTTTTGGGCCACCAACATTTTCTGGACTTTAGGAGGGTCTAGGATGCCTGTAAACCCCTTTTTTGGGCCTCTAAAGTTTTCAACATTTTTGCAGGCTTAAGATGCATTTTAAGGCCTTTTTTGGGCTGCTAACATATTCTGAACTTATGGGGTGTAGGATGCATTTTTCGTGCCCAAAATATTTTTGGGAATTTCAGTGGTCTAGGATGCGGGTTAGTGCCCTTTTCAGGTTGCAAATGTTTTTGGGATATTCAGAGCTCTCTGACACAGTTTTTGGGCCACCATTTTCTGGACTTTAGGGGGTCTAGGATGCCTGTAAACCCCTTTTTTGGGCCTCCAAAGTTTTCAACATTTTTGCAGGCTTAAGATGCATTTTAAGGCCTTTTGTGGGCTGCTAACATATTCCAAACATTCAGGGGTGTAAGATGCATTTTTCGTGCCCAAAATATTTTTGGGAATTTCAGTGGTCTAGGATGTGGGTTAATGTCCTTTTCAGGTTGCAAATGTTTTTGGGACATTCAGAGACCTCCGACACAGTTTTTGGGCCACCAACATTTTCTGGACTTTAGGGGGTCTAGGATGCCTGTAAACACCTTTTTTGGGCTTCCAAAGTTTTCAACATTTTTGCAGGGCTAAGATGCATTTTAAGGCCTTTTTTGGGATGCCAACATATTCTGAACTTTCAGGGCTGTAGGATGCATTTTTCGTGCCCAAAATATTTTTGGGAATTTCAGTGGTCTAGGATGCGGGTTAATGCCCCTTTCGGGCTGCAAATGTTTTTGGGACATTCAGAGCCCTCTGGCACAGTTTTTGGGCCACCAACATTTTCTGGACTTTAGGGGGTCTACGATGCCTGTAAACCCCTTTTTTGGGCCTCCAAAGTTTTCAACATTTTTGCTGGTCTAAGATGCATTTTAAGGCCTTTTTTGGGCTGCTAACACATTCTGAACTTTCAGGGGTGTAGGATGCATTTTTAGTGCCCAAAATATTTTTGGGAATTTCAGTGGTCTAGGATGCGGGTTAATGCCCCTATCAGGCTGCAAATGTTTTTGGGACATTCAGACCTCTCTGGCACAGTTTTGGGCCACCAACATTTTCTGGACTTTAGGAGGGTCTAGGATGCCTGTAAACCCCTTTTTTGGGCCTCCAAAGTTTTCAACATTTTTGCTGGTCTAAGATGCATTTTAAGGCCTTTTTTGGGCTGCTAAAACATAATCTGAACTTTCAGGTGTGTAGGATGCATTTTTAGTGCCCAAAATATTTTTGGGAATTTCAGTGGTATAGGATGCGGGTTAATGCCCCTATCAGACTGCAAATGTTTTTTGGACATTCAGAGCTCTCTGACACAGTTTTTGGCCTCCATCTTTTGTTGGACTTTAGGGGGTCTAGGATGCCAGTAAACCCCTTTTTTGTGCCTCCAAAGTTTTCAACATTTTTACAGGCCTAAGATGCATTTTAAGGCCTATTTGGGCTGCTAACATATTCTGAACTTATGGGGTGTAGGATGCATTTTTCGTGCCCAAAATATTTTTGGGAATTTCAGTGGTCTAGGATGCGGGTTAATGCCCCTTTGGGGCTGCAAATGTTTTTGGGACATTCAGAGCCCTCTGGCACAGTTTTTGGGCCACCAATATTTTCTGGACTTTTGGGGTCTACGATGCCTGTAAACCCCTTTTTGGGCCTCCAAAGTTTTCAACATTTTTGCTGGTCTAATATTCATTTTAAGGCCTTTTTTGGGATGCCAACATATTCTGAACGTTCAGGGGTGTAGGATGCATTTTTCGTGCCCAAAATATTTTTGGGAATTTCAGTGGTCTAGAATGCGGGTTAATGCCCCTTTGGGGCTGCAAATGTTTTTGGGACATTCAGAGCTCTCTGACACAGTTTTTGGCCTCCATCATTTGTTGGACTTTAGGGGGTCTAGCATGCCTGTAAACCCCTTTTTTGGGCCTCCAAAGTTTTCAACATTTTTGCAGGCCTAAGATGCATTTTAAGTACTTTTTTGGGCTGCTAACATATTCCTAACTTATGGGGTGTAGGATGCATTTTTTCATGCCCAAAATATTTTTGGGAATTTCAGTGGTCTAGAATGCGGGTTAATGCCCGTATCAGGCTGCAAATGTTTTTGGGACATTGAGAGCTCTCTGACACAGTTTTTGGGCCACCAACATTTTCTGGACTTTAGGGGGTCTACAATGCCTGTAAACCCCTTTTTTTGGGCCTCCAAAGTTTTCAACATTTTTGCAGGCCTAAGATGCATTTTAAGGCCTTTTTTGGGCTGCTAACATATTCTGAACTTATGGGGTGTAGGATCCATTTTTCGTGCCCAAAATATTTTTGGGCATTTCAGTGGTCTAGGATGCGGGTTAATGCCCCTTTCGGGCTGCAAATGTTTTTGGGACATTCAGACCTCTCTGGCACAGTTTTGGGCCACCAACATTTTCTGGACTTTAGGAGGGTCTAGGATGCCTGTAAACCCCTTTTTTGGGCCTCCAAAGTTTTCAACATTTTTGCAGGCTTAAGATGCATTTTAAGGCCTTTTGTGGGCTGCTAACATATTCCAAAATTTCAGGGGTGTAAGATGCATTTTTTTTTCGTGCCCAAAATATTTTTGGGAATTTCAGTGGTCTAGGGTGCGGGTTAATGCCCTTTTCAGGTTGCAAATGTTTTTGGGACATTCAGATCTCTCTGACACAGTTTTTGGGCCACCAACAATTTCTGGACTTTAGGGGGTCTACGGTGCCTGTAAACCCCTTTTTGGGCCTCCAAAGTTTTCAACATTTTTGCTGGTCTAAGATGCATTTTAAGGCCTTTTTTGGGCTGCTAAAACATAATCTGAACTTTCAGGGGTGTAGGATGCATTTTTAGTGCCCAAAATATTTTTGGGAATTTCAGTGGTATAGGATGCGGGTTAATGCCCCTATCAGGCTGCAAATGTTTTTTGGACATTCAGAGCTCTCTGACACAGTTTTTGGCCTCCATCATTTGTTGGACTTTAGGGGGTCTAGGATGCCTGTAAACCCCTTTTTTGGGCCTCCAAAGTTTTCAACATTTTTGCAGGCCTAAGATGCATTTTAAGGCCTATTTGGGCTGCTAACATATTCTGAACTTATGGGGTGTAGGATGCATTTTTCGTGCCCAAAATATTTTTGGGAATTTCAGTGGTCTAGGATGCGGGTTAATGCCCTTTTCAGGTTGCAAATGTTTTTGGGACATTCAGAGCTCTCTGGCACAGTTTTTGGGCCACCAACATTTTCTGGACTTTAGGGGGTCTAGGATGCCTGTAAACACCTTTTTTGGGCTTCCAAAGTTTTCAACATTTTTGCAGGGCTAAGATGCATTTTAAGGCCTTTTTTGGGATGCCAACATATTCTGAACTTTCAGGGGTGTAGGATGCATTTTTCGTGCCCAAAATATTTTTGGGAATTTCAGTGGTCTAGGATGCGGGTTAATGCCCGTATCAGGCTGCAAATGTTTTTGGGACATTGAGAGCCCTCTGGCACAGTTTTTGGGCCACCAACATTTTCTGGACTTTAGGGGGTCTACGGTGCCTGTAAACCCCTTTTTGGGCCTCCAAAGTTTTCAACATTTTTGCTGGTCTAAAATGCATTTTAAGGCCTTTTTTGGGCTGCTAAAACATAATCTGAACTTTCAGGGGTGTAGGATGCATTTTTAGTGCCCAAAATATTTTTGGGAATTTCAGTGGTATAGGATGCGGGTTAATGCCCCTATCAGGCTGCAAATGTTTTTTGGACATTCAGAGCTCTCTGACACAGTTTTTGGCCTCCATCATTTGTTGGACTTTAGGGGGTCTAGGATGCCTGTAAACCCCTTTTTTGGGCCTCCAAAGTTTTCAACATTTTTGCAGGCCTAAGATGCATTTTAAGGCCTATTTGGGCTGCTAACATATTCTGAACTTATGGGGTGTAGGATGCATTTTTCGTGCCCAAAATATTTTTGGGAATTTCAGTGGTCTAGGATGCGGGTTAATGCCCTTTTCAGGTTGCAAATGTTTTTGGGACATTCAGAGCTCTCTGGCACAGTTTTTGGGCCACCAACATTTTCTGGACTTTAGGGGGTCTAGGATGCCTGTAAACATCTTTTTTGGGCTTCCAAAGTTTTCAACATTTTTGCAGGGCTAAGATGCATTTTAAGGCCTTTTTTGGGATGCCAACATATTCTGAACTTTCAGGGGTGTAGGATGCATTTTTCGTGCCCAAAATATTTTTTGGAATTTCAGTGGTCTAGGATGCGGGTTAATGCCCCTTTGGGGCTGCAAATGTTTTTGGGACATTCAGAGCCCTCTGGCACAGTTTTTGGGCCACCAACATTTTCTGGACTTTTGGGGTCTACGATGCCTGTAAACCCCTTTTTGGGCCTCCAAAGTTTTCAACATTTTTGCTGGTCTAAGATTCATTTTAAGGCCTTTTTTGGGATGCCAATATATTCTGAACTTTCAGGGGTGTAGGATGCATTTTTCGTGCCCAAAATATTTTTGGGAATTTCAGTGGTCTAGAATGCGGGTTAATGCCCGTATCAGGCTGCAAATGTTTTTGGGACTTTGAGAGCTCTCTGACACAGTTTTTGGGCCACCAACATATTCTGGACTTTAGGGGGTCTACAATGCCTGTAAACCCCTTTTTTGGGCCTCCAAAGTTTTCAACATTTTTGCTGGTCTAAGATGCATTTTAAGGCCTTTTTTGGGCTGCTAACACATTCTGAACTTTCAGGGGTGTAGGATGCATTTTTAGTGCCCAAAATATTTTTGGGAATTTCAGTGGTCTAGGATGCGGGTTAATGCCCCTATCAGGCTGCAAATGTTTTTGGGACATTCAGAGCTCTCTGACACAGTTTTTGGCCTCCATCATTTGTTGGACTTTGGGGGGTCTAGCATGCCTGTAAACCCCTTTTTTGGGCCTCCAAAGTTTTCAACATTTTTGCAGGCCTAAGATGCATTTTAAGGCCTTTTTTGGGCTGCTAACATATTCTGAATTTATGGGGTGTAGGATGCATTTTTCGTGCCCAAAATATTTTTGGGAATTTCAGTGGTCTAGGATGCGGGTTAATTCCCTTTTCAGGTTGTAAATGTTTTTGGGACATTCAGAGCTCTCTGACACAGTTTATGGGCCACCAATATTTTCTAGACTTTAGGGGGTCTAGGATGCCTGTAAACCCCATTTTTGGGCATCCAAAGTTTTCAACATTTTTGCTGGTCTAAGATGCATTTTAAGGCCTTTTTTGGGCTGCTAACATATTCTGAACTTTCAAGGGTGTAGGATGCATTTTTTCATGCCCAAAATATTTTTGGGAATTTCAGTGGTCTAGAATGCGGGTTAATGCCCGTATCAGGCTGCATGTGTTTTTGGGACATTGAGAGCTCTCTGACACAGTTTTTGGGCCACCAACATTTTCTGGACTTTAGGGGGTCTACAATGCCTGTAAACCCCTTTTTTGGGCCTCCAAAGTTTTCAACATTTTTGCTGGTCTAAGATGCATTTTAAGGCCTTTATTGGGCTGATAACACATTCTGAACTTTCAGGGGTGTAGGATGCATTTTTAGTGCCCAAAATATTTTTGGGAATTTCAGTGGTCTAGGATGCGGGTTAATGCCCCTATCAGGCTGCAAATGTTTTTGGGACATTCAGAGCTCTCTGACACAGTTTTTGGCCTAGATCATTTGTTGGACTTTAGCGGGTCTAGCATGCCTGTAAACCCCTTTTTTGGGCCTCCAAAGTTTTCAACATTTTTGCAGGCCTAAGATGCATTTTAAGGCCTTTTTTGGGCGGCTAACATATTCTGAACTTTCAGGGGTGTAGGATGCATTTTTTCATGCCCAAAATATTTTTGGGAATTTCAGTGGTCTAGAATGCGGGTTTAATGCCCCTATCAGGCTACAAATGTTTTTGGGACATTCAGAGCTCTCTGGCACAGTTTTTGGTCCACCAACATTTTCTGGACTTTAGGGGGTCTACGATGCCTGTAAACCCCTTTTTTGGGCCTCCAAAGTTTTCAACATTTTTGCAGGGCTAAGATGCATTTTAAGGCCTTTTTGGGATGCCAACATATTCTGAACTTTCAGGGCTGTAGGATGCATTTTTCGTGCCCAAAATATTTTTGGGAATTTCAGTGGTCTAGAATGCGGGTTAATGCCCGTATCAGGCTGCAAATGTTTTTGGGACATTGAGAGCTCTCTGACACAGTTTTTGGGCCACCAACATTTTCTGGACTTTAGGGGGTCTACAATGCCTGTAAACCCCTTTTTTGGGCGTCCAAAGTTTTCAACATTTTTGCTGGTCTAAGATGCATTTTAAGGTATTTTTTTGGCTGCTAACACATTCTGAACTTTCAGGGGTGTAGGATGCATTTTTTCATGCCCAAAATATTTTTGGGAATTTCAGTGGTCTAGAATGCGGGTTTAATGCCCCTATCAGGCTACAAATGTTTTTGGGACATTCAGAGCTCTCTGGCACAGTTTTTGGGCCACCAACATTTTCTGGACTTTAGGGGGTCTACGATGCCTGTAAACCCCTTTTTTCGGCCTCCAAAGTTTTCAACATTTTTGCTGGTCTAAGATGCATTTTAAGGCCTTTATTGGGCTGATAACACATTCTGAACTTTCAGGGGTGTAGGATGCATTTTTAGTGCCCAAAATATTTTTGGGAATTTCAGTGGTCTAGGATGCGGGTTAATGCCCCTATCAGGCTGCAAATGTTTTTGGGACATTCAGAGCTCTCTGACACAGTTTTTGGCCTAGATCATTTGTTGGACTTTAGCGGGTCTAGCATGCCTGTAAACCCCTTTTTTGGGCCTCCAAAGTTTTCAACATTTTTGCAGGCCTAAGATGCATTTTAAGGCCTTTTTTGGGCGGCTAACATATTCTGTTTTTTCAGGGGTGTAGGATGCATTTTTTCATGCCCAAAATATTTTTGGGAATTTCAGTGGTCTAGAATGCGGGTTTAATGCCCCTATCAGGCTACACATGTTTTTGGGACATTCAGAGCTCTCTGGCACAGTTTTTGGTCCACCAACATTTTCTGGACTTTAGGGGGTCTACGATGCCTGTAAACCCCTTTTTTGGGCCTCCAAAGTTTTCAACATTTTTGCAGGGCTAAGATGCATTTTAAGCCCTTTTTGGGATGCCAACATATTCTGAACTTTCAGGGCTGTAGGATGCATTTTTCGTGCCCAAAATATTTTTGGGAATTTCAGTGGTCTAGAATGCGGGTTAATGCCCGTATCAGGCTGCAAATGTTTTTGGGACATTGAGAGCTCTCTGACACAGTTTTTGGGCCACCAACATTTTCTGGACTTTAGGGGGTCTACAATGCCTGTAAACCCCTTTTTTGGGCGTCCAAAGTTTTCAACATTTTTGCTGGTCTAAGATGCATTTTAAGGTATTTTTTTGGCTGCTAACACATTCGGAACTTTCAGGGGTGTAGGATGCATTTTTTCATGCCCAAAATATTTTTGGGAATTTCAGTGGTCTAGAATGCGGGTTTAATGCCCCTATCAGGCTACAAATGTTTTTGGGACATTCAGAGCTCTCTGGCACAGTTTTTGGGCCACCAACATTTTCTGGACTTTAGGGGGTCTACGATGCCTGTAAACCCCTTTTTTGGGCCTCCAAAGTTTTCAACATTTTTGTTGGTCTAAAATGCATTTTAAGGCCTTTTTTGGGATGCCTACATATTCTGAACTTTCAGGGGTGTAGGATGCATTTTTCGTGCCCAAAATATTTTTGGGAATTTCAGTGGTCTAGGATGCGGGTTAATGCCCCTTTCGGGCTGCAAATGTTTTTGGGACATTCAGAGCCCTCTGGCACAGTTTTTGGGCCACCAACATTTTCTGGACTTTAGGGGGTCTACGATGCCTGTAAACCCCTTTTTTGGGCCTCCAAAGTTTTCAACATTTTTGCTAGTCTAAGATGCATTTTAAGGCCTTTTTTGGGCTGCTAAAACATAATCTGAACTTTCAGGGGTGTAGGATGCATTTTTAGTGCCCAAAATATTTTTGGGAATTTCAGTGGTATAGGATGCGGGTTAATGCCCCTATCAGGCTGCAAATGTTTTTTGGACATTCAGAGCTCTCTGACACAGTTTTTGGCCTCCATCATTTGTTGGACTTTAGGGGGTCTAGGATGCCTGTAAACCCCTTTTTTGGGCCTCCAAAGTTTTCAACATTTTTGCAGGCCTAAGATGCATTTTAAGGCCTATTTGGGCTGCTAACATATTCTGAACTTATGGGGTGTAGGATGCATTTTTCGTGCCCAAAATATTTTTGGGAATTTCAGTGGTCTAGGATGCGGGTTAATGCCCTTTTCAGGTTGCAAATGTTTTTGGGACATTCAGAGCTCTCTGGCACAGTTTTTGGGGCACCAACATTTTCTGGACTTTAGGGGGTCTAGGATGCCTGTAAACACCTTTTTTGGGCCTCCAAAGTTTTCAACATTTTTGCAGGCCTAAGATGCATTTTAAGGCCTTTTTTGGGCGGCTAACATATTCTGAACTTTCAGGGGTGTAGGATGCATTTTTTCATGCCCAAAATATTTTTGGGAATTTCAGTGGTCTAGAATGCGGGTTTAATGCCCCTATCAGGCTACAAATGTTTTTGGGACATTCAGAGCTCTCTGGCACAGTTTTTGGTCCACCAACATTTTCTGGACTTTAGGGGGTCTACGATGCCTGTAAACCCCTTTTTTGGGCCTCCAAAGTTTTCAACATTTTTGCAGGGCTAAGATGCATTTTAAGGCCTTTTTGGGATGCCAACATATTCTGAACTTTCAGGGCTGTAGGATGCATTTTTCGTGCCCAAAATATTTTTGGGAATTTCAGTGGTCTAGAATGCGGGTTAATGCCCGTATCAGGCTGCAAATGTTTTTGGGACATTGAGAGCTCTCTGACACAGTTTTTGGGCCACCAACATTTTCTGGACTTTAGGGGGTCTACAATGCCTGTAAACCCCTTTTTTGGGCGTCCAAAGTTTTCAACATTTTTGCTGGTCTAAGATGCATTTTAAGGTATTTTTTTGGCTGCTAACACATTCTGAACTTTCAGGGGTGTAGGATGCATTTTTTCATGCCCAAAATATTTTTGGGAATTTCAGTGGTCTAGAATGCGGGTTTAATGCCCCTATCAGGCTACAAATGTTTTTGGGACATTCAGAGCTCTCTGGCACAGTTTTTGGGCCACCAACATTTTCTGGACTTTAGGGGGTCTACGATGCCTGTAAACCCCTTTTTTCGGCCTCCAAAGTTTTCAACATTTTTGCTGGTCTAAGATGCATTTTAAGGCCTTTATTGGGCTGATAACACATTCTGAACTTTCAGGGGTGTAGGATGCATTTTTAGTGCCCAAAATATTTTTGGGAATTTCAGTGGTCTAGGATGCGGGTTAATGCCCCTATCAGGCTGCAAATGTTTTTGGGACATTCAGAGCTCTCTGACACAGTTTTTGGCCTAGATCATTTGTTGGACTTTAGCGGGTCTAGCATGCCTGTAAACCCCTTTTTTGGGCCTCCAAAGTTTTCAACATTTTTGCAGGCCTAAGATGCATTTTAAGGCCTTTTTTGGGCGGCTAACATATTCTGTTTTTTCAGGGGTGTAGGATGCATTTTTTCATGCCCAAAATATTTTTGGGAATTTCAGTGGTCTAGAATGCGGGTTTAATGCCCCTATCAGGCTACACATGTTTTTGGGACATTCAGAGCTCTCTGGCACAGTTTTTGGTCCACCAACATTTTCTGGACTTTAGGGGGTCTACGATGCCTGTAAACCCCTTTTTTGGGCCTCCAAAGTTTTCAACATTTTTGCAGGGCTAAGATGCATTTTAAGCCCTTTTTGGGATGCCAACATATTCTGAACTTTCAGGGCTGTAGGATGCATTTTTCGTGCCCAAAATATTTTTGGGAATTTCAGTGGTCTAGAATGCGGGTTAATGCCCGTATCAGGCTGCAAATGTTTTTGGGACATTGAGAGCTCTCTGACACAGTTTTTGGGCCACCAACATTTTCTGGACTTTAGGGGGTCTACAATGCCTGTAAACCCCTTTTTTGGGCGTCCAAAGTTTTCAACATTTTTGCTGGTCTAAGATGCATTTTAAGGTATTTTTTTGGCTGCTAACACATTCGGAACTTTCAGGGGTGTAGGATGCATTTTTTCATGCCCAAAATATTTTTGGGAATTTCAGTGGTCTAGAATGCGGGTTTAATGCCCCTATCAGGCTACAAATGTTTTTGGGACATTCAGAGCTCTCTGGCACAGTTTTTGGGCCACCAACATTTTCTGGACTTTAGGGGGTCTACGATGCCTGTAAACCCCTTTTTTGGGCCTCCAAAGTTTTCAACATTTTTGTTGGTCTAAAATGCATTTTAAGGCCTTTTTTGGGATGCCTACATATTCTGAACTTTCAGGGGTGTAGGATGCATTTTTCGTGCCCAAAATATTTTTGGGAATTTCAGTGGTCTAGGATGCGGGTTAATGCCCCTTTCGGGCTGCAAATGTTTTTGGGACATTCAGAGCCCTCTGGCACAGTTTTTGGGCCACCAACATTTTCTGGACTTTAGGGGGTCTACGATGCCTGTAAACCCCTTTTTTGGGCCTCCAAAGTTTTCAACATTTTTGCTAGTCTAAGATGCATTTTAAGGCCTTTTTTGGGCTGCTAAAACATAATCTGAACTTTCAGGGGTGTAGGATGCATTTTTAGTGCCCAAAATATTTTTGGGAATTTCAGTGGTATAGGATGCGGGTTAATGCCCCTATCAGGCTGCAAATGTTTTTTGGACATTCAGAGCTCTCTGACACAGTTTTTGGCCTCCATCATTTGTTGGACTTTAGGGGGTCTAGGATGCCTGTAAACCCCTTTTTTGGGCCTCCAAAGTTTTCAACATTTTTGCAGGCCTAAGATGCATTTTAAGGCCTATTTGGGCTGCTAACATATTCTGAACTTATGGGGTGTAGGATGCATTTTTCGTGCCCAAAATATTTTTGGGAATTTCAGTGGTCTAGGATGCGGGTTAATGCCCTTTTCAGGTTGCAAATGTTTTTGGGACATTCAGAGCTCTCTGGCACAGTTTTTGGGGCACCAACATTTTCTGGACTTTAGGGGGTCTAGGATGCCTGTAAACACCTTTTTTGGGATTCCAAAGTTTTCAACATTTTTGCAGGGCTAAGATGCATTTTAAGGCCTTTTTTGGGATGCCAACATATTCTGAACTTTCAGGGGTGTAGGATGCATTTTTCGTGCCCAAAATATTTTTGGGAATTTCAGTGGTCTAGGATGCGGGTTAAAGCCCCTTTGGGGCTGCAAATGTTTTTGGGACATTCAGAGCCCTCTGGCACTGTTTTTGGGCCACCAACATTTTCTGGACTTTTGGGGTCTACGATGCCTGTAAACCCCTTTTTGGGCCTCCAAAGTTTTCAACATTTTTGCTGGTCTAAGATTCATTTTAAGGCCTTTTTTGGGATGCCAACATATTCTGAACTTTCAGGGGTGTAGGATGCATTTTTCGTGCCCAAAATATTTTTTGGAATTTCAGTGGTCTAGGATGCGGGTTAATGCCCCTTTGGGGCTGCAAATGTTTTTGGGACATTCAGAGCCCTCTGGCACAGTTTTTGGGCCACCAACATTTTCTGGACTTTTGGGGTCTACGATGCCTGTAAACCCCTTTTTGGGCCTCCAAAGTTTTCAACATTTTTGCTGGTCTAAGATTCATTTTAAGGCCTTTTTTGGGATGCCAACATATTCTGAACTTTCAGGGGTGTAGGATGCATTTTTCGTGCCCAAAATATTTTTGGGAATTTCAGTGGTCTAGAATGCGGGTTAATGCCCGTATCAGGCTGCAAATGTTTTTGGGACATTGAGAGCTCTCTGACACAGTTTTTGGGCCACCAACATATTCTGGACTTTAGGGGGTCTACAATGCCTGTAAACCCCTTTTTTGGGCCTCCAAAGTTTTCAACATTTTTGCTGGTCTAAGATGCATTTTAAGGCCTTTTTTGGGCTGCTAACACATTCTGAACTTTCAGGGGTGTAGGATGCATTTTTAGTGCCCAAAATATTTTTGGGAATTTCAGTGGTCTAGGATGCGGGTTAATGCCCCTATCAGGCTGCAAATGTTTTTGGGACATTCAGAGCTATCTGACACAGTTTTTGGCCTCCATCATTTGTTGGACTTTGGGGGGTCTAGCATGCCTGTAAACCCCTTTTTTGGGCCTCCAAAGTTTTCAACATTTTTGCAGGCCTAAGATGCATTTTAAGGCCTTTTTTGGGCTGCTAACATATTCTGAATTTATGGGGTGTAGGATGCATTTTTCGTGCCCAAAATATTTTTGGGAATTTCAGTGGTCTAGGATGCGGGTTAATTCCCTTTTCAGGTTGTAAATGTTTTTAGGACATTCAGAGCTCTCTGACACAGTTTATGGGCCACCAACATTTTCTGGACTTTAAGGGGTCTAGGATGCCTGTAAACCCCATTTTTGGGCATCCAAAGTTTTCAACATTTTTGCCTGTAAACCCCTTTTTTGGGCCTCCAAAGTTTTCAACATTTTTGTTGGTCTAAAATGCATTTTAAGGCCTTTTTTGGGATGCCTACATATTCTGAACTTTCAGGGGTGTAGGATGCATTTTTCGTGCCCAAAATATTTTTGGGAATTTCAGTGGTCTAGGATGCGGGTTCATGCCCCTTTCGGGCTGCAAATGTTTTTGGGACATTCAGAGCCCTCTGGCACAGTTTTTGGGCCACCAACATTTTCTGGACTTTAGGGGGTCTAGGATGCCTGTAAACATCTTTTTTGGGCTTCCAAAGTTTTCAACATTTTTGCAGGGCTAAGATGCATTTTAAGGCCTTTTTTGGGATGCCAACATATTCTGAACTTTCAGGGCTGTAGGATGCATTTTTCGTGCCCAAAATATTTTTGGGAATTTCAGTGGTCTAGGATGCGGGTTAATGCCCCTTTCGGGCTGCAAATGTTTTTGGGACATTCAGAGCCCTCTGGCACAGTTTTTGGGCCACCAACATTTTCTGGACTTTAGGGGGTCTACGATGCCTGTAAACCCCTTTTTTGGGCCTCCAAAGTTTTCAACATTTTTGCTGGTCTAAGATGCATTTTAAGGCCTTTTTTGGGCTGCTAACACATTCTGAACTTTCAGGGGTGTAGGATGCATTTTTAGTGCCCAAAATATTTTTGGGAATTTCAGTGGTCTAGGATGCGGGTTAATGCCCCTATCAGGCTGCAAATGTTTTTGGGACATTCAGACCTCTCTGGCACAGTTTTGGGCCACCAACATTTTCTGGACTTTAGGAGGGTCTAGGATGCCTGTAAACCCCTTTTTTGGGCCTCCAAAGTTTTCAACATTTTTGCTGGTCTAAGATGCATTTTAAGGCCTTTTTTGGGCTGCTAAAACATAATCTGAACTTTCAGGTGTGTAGGATGCATTTTTAGTGCCCAAAATATTTTTGGGAATTTCAGTGGTATAGGATGCGGGTTAATGCCCCTATCAGACTGCAAATGTTTTTTGGACATTCAGAGCTCTCTGACACAGTTTTTGGCCTCCATCTTTTGTTGGACTTTAGGGGGTCTAGGATGCCAGTAAACCCCTTTTTTGTGCCTCCAAAGTTTTCAACATTTTTACAGGCCTAAGATGCATTTTAAGGCCTATTTGGGCTGCTAACATATTCTGAACTTATGGGGTGTAGGATGCATTTTTCGTGCCCAAAATATTTTTGGGAATTTCAGTGGTCTAGGATGCGGGTTAATGCCCCTTTGGGGCTGCAAATGTTTTTGGGACATTCAGAGCCCTCTGGCACAGTTTTTGGGCCACCAATATTTTCTGGACTTTTGGGGTCTACGATGCCTGTAAACCCCTTTTTGGGCCTCCAAAGTTTTCAACATTTTTGCTGGTCTAATATTCATTTTAAGGCCTTTTTTGGGATGCCAACATATTCTGAACGTTCAGGGGTGTAGGATGCATTTTTCGTGCCCAAAATATTTTTGGGAATTTCAGTGGTCTAGAATGCGGGTTAATGCCCCTTTGGGGCTGCAAATGTTTTTGGGACATTCAGAGCTCTCTGACACAGTTTTTGGCCTCCATCATTTGTTGGACTTTAGGGGGTCTAGCATGCCTGTAAACCCCTTTTTTGGGCCTCCAAAGTTTTCAACATTTTTGCAGGCCTAAGATGCATTTTAAGTACTTTTTTGGGCTGCTAACATATTCCTAACTTATGGGGTGTAGGATGCATTTTTTCATGCCCAAAATATTTTTGGGAATTTCAGTGGTCTAGAATGCGGGTTAATGCCCGTATCAGGCTGCAAATGTTTTTGGGACATTGAGAGCTCTCTGACACAGTTTTTGGGCCACCAACATTTTCTGGACTTTAGGGGGTCTACAATGCCTGTAAACCCCTTTTTTTGGGCCTCCAAAGTTTTCAACATTTTTGCAGGCCTAAGATGCATTTTAAGGCCTTTTTTGGGCTGCTAACATATTCTGAACTTATGGGGTGTAGGATCCATTTTTCGTGCCCAAAATATTTTTGGGCATTTCAGTGGTCTAGGATGCGGGTTAATGCCCCTTTCGGGCTGCAAATGTTTTTGGGACATTCAGACCTCTCTGGCACAGTTTTGGGCCACCAACATTTTCTGGACTTTAGGAGGGTCTAGGATGCCTGTAAACCCCTTTTTTGGGCCTCCAAAGTTTTCAACATTTTTGCAGGCTTAAGATGCATTTTAAGGCCTTTTGTGGGCTGCTAACATATTCCAAAATTTCAGGGGTGTAAGATGCATTTTTTTTTCGTGCCCAAAATATTTTTGGGAATTTCAGTGGTCTAGGGTGCGGGTTAATGCCCTTTTCAGGTTGCAAATGTTTTTGGGACATTCAGATCTCTCTGACACAGTTTTTGGGCCACCAACAATTTCTGGACTTTAGGGGGTCTACGGTGCCTGTAAACCCCTTTTTGGGCCTCCAAAGTTTTCAACATTTTTGCTGGTCTAAGATGCATTTTAAGGCCTTTTTTGGGCTGCTAAAACATAATCTGAACTTTCAGGGGTGTAGGATGCATTTTTAGTGCCCAAAATATTTTTGGGAATTTCAGTGGTATAGGATGCGGGTTAATGCCCCTATCAGGCTGCAAATGTTTTTTGGACATTCAGAGCTCTCTGACACAGTTTTTGGCCTCCATCATTTGTTGGACTTTAGGGGGTCTAGGATGCCTGTAAACCCCTTTTTTGGGCCTCCAAAGTTTTCAACATTTTTGCAGGCCTAAAATGCATTTTAAGGCCTATTTGGGCTGCTAACATATTCTGAACTTATGGGGTGTAGGATGCATTTTTCGTGCCCAAAATATTTTTGGGAATTTCAGTGGTCTAGGATGCGGGTTAATGCCCTTTTCAGGTTGCAAATGTTTTTGGGACATTCAGAGCTCTCTGGCACAGTTTTTGGGGCACCAACATTTTCTGGACTTTAGGGGGTCTAGGATGCCTGTAAACACCTTTTTTGGGATTCCAAAGTTTTCAACATTTTTGCAGGGCTAAGATGCATTTTAAGGCCTTTTTTGGGATGCCAACATATTCTGAACTTTCAGGGGTGTAGGATGCATTTTTCGTGCCCAAAATATTTTTGGGAATTTCAGTGGTCTAGGATGCGGGTTAAAGCCCCTTTGGGGCTGCAAATGTTTTTGGGACATTCAGAGCCCTCTGGCACAGTTTTTGGGCCACCAACATTTTCTGGACTTTTGGGGTCTACGATGCCTGTAAACCCCTTTTTGGGCCTCCAAAGTTTTCAACATTTTTGCTGGTCTAAGATTCATTTTAAGGCCTTTTTTGGGATGCCAACATATTCTGAACTTTCAGGGGTGTAGGATGCATTTTTCGTGCCCAAAATATTTTTTGGAATTTCAGTGGTCTAGGATGCGGGTTAATGCCCCTTTGGGGCTGCAAATGTTTTTGGGACATTCAGAGCCCTCTGGCACAGTTTTTGGGCCACCAACATTTTCTGGACTTTTGGGGTCTACGATGCCTGTAAACCCCTTTTTGGGCCTCCAAAGTTTTCAACATTTTTGCTGGTCTAAGATTCATTTTAAGGCCTTTTTTGGGATGCCAACATATTCTGAACTTTCAGGGGTGTAGGATGCATTTTTCGTGCCCAAAATATTTTTGGGAATTTCAGTGGTCTAGAATGCGGGTTAATGCCCGTATCAGGCTGCAAATGTTTTTGGGACATTGAGAGCTCTCTGACACAGTTTTTGGGCCACCAACATATTCTGGACTTTAGGGGGTCTACAATGCCTGTAAACCCCTTTTTTGGGCCTCCAAAGTTTTCAACATTTTTGCTGGTCTAAGATGCATTTTAAGGCCTTTTTTGGGCTGCTAACACATTCTGAACTTTCAGGGGTGTAGGATGCATTTTTAGTGCCCAAAATATTTTTGGGAATTTCAGTGGTCTAGGATGCGGGTTAATGCCCCTATCAGGCTGCAAATGTTTTTGGGACATTCAGAGCTATCTGACACAGTTTTTGGCCTCCATCATTTGTTGGACTTTGGGGGGTCTAGCATGCCTGTAAACCCCTTTTTTGGGCCTCCAAAGTTTTCAACATTTTTGCAGGCCTAAGATGCATTTTAAGGCCTTTTTTGGGCTGCTAACATATTCTGAATTTATGGGGTGTAGGATGCATTTTTCGTGCCCAAAATATTTTTGGGAATTTCAGTGGTCTAGGATGCGGGTTAATTCCCTTTTCAGGTTGTAAATGTTTTTAGGACATTCAGAGCTCTCTGACACAGTTTATGGGCCACCAACATTTTCTGGACTTTAAGGGGTCTAGGATGCCTGTAAACCCCATTTTTGGGCATCCAAAGTTTTCAACATTTTTGCCTGTAAACCCCTTTTTTGGGCCTCCAAAGTTTTCAACATTTTTGTTGGTCTAAAATGCATTTTAAGGCCTTTTTTGGGATGCCTACATATTCTGAACTTTCAGGGGTGTAGGATGCATTTTTCGTGCCCAAAATATTTTTGGGAATTTCAGTGGTCTAGGATGCGGGTTCATGCCCCTTTCGGGCTGCAAATGTTTTTGGGACATTCAGAGCCCTCTGGCACAGTTTTTGGGCCACCAACATTTTCTGGACTTTAGGGGGTCTAGGATGCCTGTAAACATCTTTTTTGGGCTTCCAAAGTTTTCAACATTTTTGCAGGGCTAAGATGCATTTTAAGGCCTTTTTTGGGATGCCAACATATTCTGAACTTTCAGGGCTGTAGGATGCATTTTTCGTGCCCAAAATATTTTTGGGAATTTCAGTGGTCTAGGATGCGGGTTAATGCCCCTTTCGGGCTGCAAATGTTTTTGGGACATTCAGAGCCCTCTGGCACAGTTTTTGGGCCACCAACATTTTCTGGACTTTAGGGGGTCTACGATGCCTGTAAACCCCTTTTTTGGGCCTCCAAAGTTTTCAACATTTTTGCTGGTCTAAGATGCATTTTAAGGCCTTTTTTGGGCTGCTAACACATTCTGAACTTTCAGGGGTGTAGGATGCATTTTTAGTGCCCAAAATATTTTTGGGAATTTCAGTGGTCTAGGATGCGGGTTAATGCCCCTATCAGGCTGCAAATGTTTTTGGGACATTCAGACCTCTCTGGCACAGTTTTGGGCCACCAACATTTTCTGGACTTTAGGAGGGTCTAGGATGCCTGTAAACCCCTTTTTTGGGCCTCCAAAGTTTTCAACATTTTTGCTGGTCTAAGATGCATTTTAAGGCCTTTTTTGGGCTGCTAAAACATAATCTGAACTTTCAGGTGTGTAGGATGCATTTTTAGTGCCCAAAATATTTTTGGGAATTTCAGTGGTATAGGATGCGGGTTAATGCCCCTATCAGACTGCAAATGTTTTTTGGACATTCAGAGCTCTCTGACACAGTTTTTGGCCTCCATCTTTTGTTGGACTTTAGGGGGTCTAGGATGCCAGTAAACCCCTTTTTTGTGCCTCCAAAGTTTTCAACATTTTTACAGGCCTAAGATGCATTTTAAGGCCTATTTGGGCTGCTAACATATTCTGAACTTATGGGGTGTAGGATGCATTTTTCGTGCCCAAAATATTTTTGGGAATTTCAGTGGTCTAGGATGCGGGTTAATGCCCCTTTGGGGCTGCAAATGTTTTTGGGACATTCAGAGCCCTCTGGCACAGTTTTTGGGCCACCAATATTTTCTGGACTTTTGGGGTCTACGATGCCTGTAAACCCCTTTTTGGGCCTCCAAAGTTTTCAACATTTTTGCTGGTCTAATATTCATTTTAAGGCCTTTTTTGGGATGCCAACATATTCTGAACGTTCAGGGGTGTAGGATGCATTTTTCGTGCCCAAAATATTTTTGGGAATTTCAGTGGTCTAGAATGCGGGTTAATGCCCCTTTGGGGCTGCAAATGTTTTTGGGACATTCAGAGCTCTCTGACACAGTTTTTGGCCTCCATCATTTGTTGGACTTTAGGGGGTCTAGCATGCCTGTAAACCCCTTTTTTGGGCCTCCAAAGTTTTCAACATTTTTGCAGGCCTAAGATGCATTTTAAGTACTTTTTTGGGCTGCTAACATATTCCTAACTTATGGGGTGTAGGATGCATTTTTTCATGCCCAAAATATTTTTGGGAATTTCAGTGGTCTAGAATGCGGGTTAATGCCCGTATCAGGCTGCAAATGTTTTTGGGACATTGAGAGCTCTCTGACACAGTTTTTGGGCCACCAACATTTTCTGGACTTTAGGGGGTCTACAATGCCTGTAAACCCCTTTTTTTGGGCCTCCAAAGTTTTCAACATTTTTGCAGGCCTAAGATGCATTTTAAGGCCTTTTTTGGGCTGCTAACATATTCTGAACTTATGGGGTGTAGGATCCATTTTTCGTGCCCAAAATATTTTTGGGCATTTCAGTGGTCTAGGATGCGGGTTAATGCCCCTTTCGGGCTGCAAATGTTTTTGGGACATTCAGACCTCTCTGGCACAGTTTTGGGCCACCAACATTTTCTGGACTTTAGGAGGGTCTAGGATGCCTGTAAACCCCTTTTTTGGGCCTCCAAAGTTTTCAACATTTTTGCAGGCTTAAGATGCATTTTAAGGCCTTTTGTGGGCTGCTAACATATTCCAAAATTTCAGGGGTGTAAGATGCATTTTTTTTTCGTGCCCAAAATATTTTTGGGAATTTCAGTGGTCTAGGGTGCGGGTTAATGCCCTTTTCAGGTTGCAAATGTTTTTGGGACATTCAGATCTCTCTGACACAGTTTTTGGGCCACCAACAATTTCTGGACTTTAGGGGGTCTACGGTGCCTGTAAACCCCTTTTTGGGCCTCCAAAGTTTTCAACATTTTTGCTGGTCTAAGATGCATTTTAAGGCCTTTTTTGGGCTGCTAAAACATAATCTGAACTTTCAGGGGTGTAGGATGCATTTTTAGTGCCCAAAATATTTTTGGGAATTTCAGTGGTATAGGATGCGGGTTAATGCCCCTATCAGGCTGCAAATGTTTTTTGGACATTCAGAGCTCTCTGACACAGTTTTTGGCCTCCATCATTTGTTGGACTTTAGGGGGTCTAGGATGCCTGTAAACCCCTTTTTTGGGCCTCCAAAGTTTTCAACATTTTTGCAGGCCTAAGATGCATTTTAAGGCCTATTTGGGCTGCTAACATATTCTGAACTTATGGGGTGTAGGATGCATTTTTCGTGCCCAAAATATTTTTGGGAATTTCAGTGGTCTAGGATGCGGGTTAATGCCCTTTTCAGGTTGCAAATGTTTTTGGGACATTCAGAGCTCTCTGGCACAGTTTTTGGGCCACCAACATTTTCTGGACTTTAGGGGGTCTAGGATGCCTGTAAACACCTTTTTTGGGCTTCCAAAGTTTTCAACATTTTTGCAGGGCTAAGATGCATTTTAAGGCCTTTTTTGGGATGCCAACATATTCTGAACTTTCAGGGGTGTAGGATGCATTTTTCGTGCCCAAAATATTTTTGGGAATTTCAGTGGTCTAGGATGCGGGTTAATGCCCGTATCAGGCTGCAAATGTTTTTGGGACATTGAGAGCCCTCTGGCACAGTTTTTGGGCCACCAACATTTTCTGGACTTTAGGGGGTCTACGATGCATGTAAACCCCTTTTTGGGCCTCCAAAGTTTTCAACATTTTTGCTGGTCTAAGATTCATTTTAAGGCCTTTTTTGGGATGCCAACATATTCTGAACTTTCAGGGGTGTAGGATGCATTTTTCGTGCCCAAAATATTTTTGGGAATTTCAGTGGTCTAGAATGTGGGTTAATGCCCTTTTCAGGTTGCAAATGTTTTTGGGACATTCAGAGCTCTCTGACACAGTTTTTGGGCCACCAACATTTTCTGGACTTTAGGGGGTCTACGGTGCCTGTAAACCCCTTTTTTGGGCCTCCAAAGTTTTCAACATTTTTGCAGGCCTAAGATGCATTTTAAGGCCTATTTGGGCTGCTAACATATTCTGAACTTATGGGGTGTAGGATGCATTTTTCGTGCCCAAAATATTTTTGGGAATTTCAGTGGTCTAGGATGCGGGTTAATGCCCTTTTCAGGTTGCAAATGTTTTTGGGACATTCAGAGCTCTCTGGCACAGTTTTTGGGCCACCAACATTTTCTGGACTTTAGGGGGTCTAGGATGCCTGTAAACATCTTTTTTGGGCTTCCAAAGTTTTCAACATTTTTGCAGGGCTAAGATGCATTTTAAGGCCTTTTTTGGGATGCCAACATATTCTGAACTTTCAGGGGTGTAGGATGCATTTTTCGTGCCCAAAATATTTTTTGGAATTTCAGTGGTCTAGGATGCGGGTTAATGCCCCTTTGGGGCTGCAAATGTTTTTGGGACATTCAGAGCCCTCTGGCACAGTTTTTGGGCCACCAACATTTTCTGGACTTTTGGGGTCTACGATGCCTGTAAACCCCTTTTTGGGCCTCCAAAGTTTTCAACATTTTTACTGGTCTAAGATTCATTTTAAGGCCTTTTTTGGGATGCCAACATATTCTGAACTTTCAGGGGTGTAGGATGCATTTTTCGTGCCCAAAATATTTTTGGGAATTTCAGTGGTCTAGAATGCGGGTTAATGCCCGTATCAGGCTGCAAATGTTTTTGGGACTTTGAGAGCTCTCTGACACAGTTTTTGGGCCACCAACATATTCTGGACTTTAGGGGGTCTACAATGCCTGTAAACCCCTTTTTTGGGCCTCCAAAGTTTTCAACATTTTTGCTGGTCTAAGATGCATTTTAAGGCCTTTTTTGGGCTGCTAACACATTCTGAACTTTCAGGGGTGTAGGATGCATTTTTAGTGCCCAAAATATTTTTGGGAATTTCAGTGGTCTAGGATGCGGGTTAATGCCCCTATCAGGCTGCAAATGTTTTTGGGACATTCAGAGCTCTCTGACACAGTTTTTGGCCTCCATCATTTGTTGGACTTTGGGGGGTCTAGCATGCCTGTAAACCCCATTTTTGGGCATCCAAAGTTTTCAACATTTTTGCTGGTCTAAGATGCATTTTAAGGCCTTTTTTGGGCTGCTAACATATTCTGAACTTTCAAGGGTGTAGGATGCATTTTTTCATGCCCAAAATATTTTTGGGAATTTCAGTGGTCTAGAATGCGGGTTAATGCCCGTATCAGGCTGCATGTGTTTTTGGGACATTGAGAGCTCTCTGACACAGTTTTTGGGCCACCAACATTTTCTGGACTTTAGGGGGTCTACAATGCCTGTAAACCCCTTTTTTGGGCCTCCAAAGTTTTCAACATTTTTGCTGGTCTAAGATGCATTTTAAGGCCTTTATTGGGCTGATAACACATTCTGAACTTTCAGGGGTGTAGGATGCATTTTTAGTGCCCAAAATATTTTTGGGAATTTCAGTGGTCTAGGATGCGGGTTAATGCCCCTATCAGGCTGCAAATGTTTTTGGGACATTCAGAGCTCTCTGACACAGTTTTTGGCCTAGATCATTTGTTGGACTTTAGCGGGTCTAGCATGCCTGTAAACCCCTTTTTTGGGCCTCCAAAGTTTTCAACATTTTTGCAGGCCTAAGATGCATTTTAAGGCCTTTTTTGGGCGGCTAACATATTCTGAACTTTCAGGGGTGTAGGATGCATTTTTTCATGCCCAAAATATTTTTGGGAATTTCAGTGGTCTAGAATGCGGGTTTAATGCCCCTATCAGGCTACAAATGTTTTTGGGACATTCAGAGCTCTCTGGCACAGTTTTTGGTCCACCAACATTTTCTGGACTTTAGGGGGTCTACGATGCCTGTAAACCCCTTTTTTGGGCCTCCAAAGTTTTCAACATTTTTGCAGGGCTAAGATGCATTTTAAGGCCTTTTTGGGATGCCAACATATTCTGAACTTTCAGGGCTGTAGGATGCATTTTTCGTGCCCAAAATATTTTTGGGAATTTCAGTGGTCTAGAATGCGGGTTTAATGCCCCTATCAGGCTACAAATGTTTTTGGGACATTCAGAGCTCTCTGGCACAGTTTTTGGGCCACCAACATTTTCTGGACTTTAGGGGGTCTACGATGCCTGTAAACCCCTTTTTTCGGCCTCCAAAGTTTTCAACATTTTTGCTGGTCTAAGATGCATTTTAAGGCCTTTATTGGGCTGATAACACATTCTGAACTTTCAGGGGTGTAGGATGCATTTTTAGTGCCCAAAATATTTTTGGGAATTTCAGTGGTCTAGGATGCGGGTTAATGCCCCTATCAGGGTGCAAATGTTTTTGGGACATTCAGAGCTCTCTGACACAGTTTTTGGCCTAGATCATTTGTTGGACTTTAGCGGGTCTAGCATGCCTGTAAACCCCTTTTTTGGGCCTCCAAAGTTTTCAACATTTTTGCAGGCCTAAGATGCATTTTAAGGCCTTTTTTGGGCGGCTAACATATTCTGTTTTTTCAGGGGTGTAGGATGCATTTTTTCATGCCCAAAATATTTTTGGGAATTTCAGTGGTCTAGAATGCGGGTTTAATGCCCCTATCAGGCTACACATGTTTTTGGGACATTCAGAGCTCTCTGGCACAGTTTTTGGTCCACCAACATTTTCTGGACTTTAGGGGGTCTACGATGCCTGTAAACCCCTTTTTTGGGCCTCCAAAGTTTTCAACATTTTTGCAGGGCTAAGATGCATTTTAAGGCCTTTTTGGGATGCCAACATATTCTGAACTTTCAGGGCTGTAGGATGCATTTTTCGTGCCCAAAATATTTTTGGGAATTTCAGTGGTCTAGAATGCGGGTTAATGCCCGTATCAGGCTGCAAATGTTTTTGGGACATTGAGAGCTCTCTGACACAGTTTTTGGGCCACCAACATTTTCTGGACTTTAGGGGGTCTACAATGCCTGTAAACCCCTTTTTTGGGCGTCCAAAGTTTTCAACATTTTTGCTGGTCTAAGATGCATTTTAAGGTATTTTTTTGGCTGCTAACACATTCGGAACTTTCAGGGGTGTAGGATGCATTTTTTCATGCCCAAAATATTTTTGGGAATTTCAGTGGTCTAGAATGCGGGTTTAATGCCCCTATCAGGCTACAAATGTTTTTGGGACATTCAGAGCTCTCTGGCACAGTTTTTGGGCCACCAACATTTTCTGGACTTTAGGGGGTCTACGATGCCTGTAAACCCCTTTTTTGGGCCTCCAAAGTTTTCAACATTTTTGTTGGTCTAAAATGCATTTTAAGGCCTTTTTTGGGATGCCTACATATTCTGAACTTTCAGGGGTGTAGGATGCATTTTTCGTGCCCAAAATATTTTTGGGAATTTCAGTGGTCTAGGATGCGGGTTAATGCCCCTTTCGGGCTGCAAATGTTTTTGGGACATTCAGAGCCCTCTGGCACAGTTTTTGGGCCACCAACATTTTCTGGACTTTAGGGGGTCTACGATGCCTGTAAACCCCTTTTTTGGGCCTCCAAAGTTTTCAACATTTTTGCTGGTCTAAGATGCATTTTAAGGCCTTTATTGGGCTGATAACACATTCTGAACTTTGAGGGGTGTAGGGTGCATTTTTAGTGCCCAAAATATTTTTGGGAATTTCAGTGGTCTAGGATGCGGGTTAATGCCCCTATCAGGCTGCAAATGTTTTTTGGACATTCAGAGCTCTCTGACACAGTTTTTGGCCTCCATCATTTGTTGGACTTTAGGGGGTCTAGGATGCCTGTAAACCCCTTTTTTGGGCCTCCAAAGTTTTCAACATTTTTGCAGGCCTAAGATGCATTTTAAGGCCTATTTGGGCTGCTAACATATTCTGAACTTATGGGGTGTAGGATGCATTTTTCGTGCCCAAAATATTTTTGGGAATTTCAGTGGTCTAGGATGCGGGTTAATGCCCTTTTCAGGTTGCAAATGTTTTTGGGACATTCAGAGCTCTCTGGCACAGTTTTTGGGGCACCAACATTTTCTGGACTTTAGGGGGTCTAGGATGCCTGTAAACACCTTTTTTGGGATTCCAAAGTTTTCAACATTTTTGCAGGGCTAAGATGCATTTTAAGGCCTTTTTTGGGATGCCAACATATTCTGAACTTTCAGGGGTGTAGGATGCATTTTTCGTGCCCAAAATATTTTTGGGAATTTCAGTGGTCTAGGATGCGGGTTAAAGCCCCTTTGGGGCTGCAAATGTTTTTGGGACATTCAGAGCCCTCTGGCACAGTTTTTGGGCCACCAACATTTTCTGGACTTTTGGGGTCTACGATGCCTGTAAACCCCTTTTTGGGCCTCCAAAGTTTTCAACATTTTTGCTGGTCTAAGATTCATTTTAAGGCCTTTTTTGGGATGCCAACATATTCTGAACTTTCAGGGGTGTAGGATGCATTTTTCGTGCCCAAAATATTTTTTGGAATTTCAGTGGTCTAGGATGCGGGTTAATGCCCCTTTGGGGCTGCAAATGTTTTTGGGACATTCAGAGCCCTCTGGCACAGTTTTTGGGCCACCAACATTTTCTGGACTTTTGGGGTCTACGATGCCTGTAAACCCCTTTTTGGGCCTCCAAAGTTTTCAACATTTTTGCTGGTCTAAGATTCATTTTAAGGCCTTTTTTGGGATGCCAACATATTCTGAACTTTCAGGGGTGTAGGATGCATTTTTCGTGCCCAAAATATTTTTGGGAATTTCAGTGGTCTAGAATGCGGGTTAATGCCCGTATCAGGCTGCAAATGTTTTTGGGACATTGAGAGCTCTCTGACACAGTTTTTGGGCCACCAACATATTCTGGACTTTAGGGGGTCTACAATGCCTGTAAACCCCTTTTTTGGGCCTCCAAAGTTTTCAACATTTTTGCTGGTCTAAGATGCATTTTAAGGCCTTTTTTGGGCTGCTAACACATTCTGAACTTTCAGGGGTGTAGGATGCATTTTTAGTGCCCAAAATATTTTTGGGAATTTCAGTGGTCTAGGATGCGGGTTAATGCCCCTATCAGGCTGCAAATGTTTTTGGGACATTCAGAGCTATCTGACACAGTTTTTGGCCTCCATCATTTGTTGGACTTTGGGGGGTCTAGCATGCCTGTAAACCCCTTTTTTGGGCCTCCAAAGTTTTCAACATTTTTGCAGGCCTAAGATGCATTTTAAGGCCTTTTTTGGGCTGCTAACATATTCTGAATTTATGGGGTGTAGGATGCATTTTTCGTGCCCAAAATATTTTTGGGAATTTCAGTGGTCTAGGATGCGGGTTAATTCCCTTTTCAGGTTGTAAATGTTTTTAGGACATTCAGAGCTCTCTGACACAGTTTATGGGCCACCAACATTTTCTGGACTTTAAGGGGTCTAGGATGCCTGTAAACCCCATTTTTGGGCATCCAAAGTTTTCAACATTTTTGCCTGTAAACCCCTTTTTTGGGCCTCCAAAGTTTTCAACATTTTTGTTGGTCTAAAATGCATTTTAAGGCCTTTTTTGGGATGCCTACATATTCTGAACTTTCAGGGGTGTAGGATGCATTTTTCGTGCCCAAAATATTTTTGGGAATTTCAGTGGTCTAGGATGCGGGTTCATGCCCCTTTCGGGCTGCAAATGTTTTTGGGACATTCAGAGCCCTCTGGCACAGTTTTTGGGCCACCAACATTTTCTGGACTTTAGGGGGTCTAGGATGCCTGTAAACATCTTTTTTGGGCTTCCAAAGTTTTCAACATTTTTGCAGGGCTAAGATGCATTTTAAGGCCTTTTTTGGGATGCCAACATATTCTGAACTTTCAGGGGTGTAGGATGCATTTTTCGTGCCCAAAATATTTGTTGGAATTTCAGTGGTCTAGGATGCGGGTTAATGCCCCTTTGGGGCTGCAAATGTTTTTGGGACATTCAGAGCCCTCTGGCACAGTTTTTGGGCCACCAACATTTTCTGGACTTTTGGGGTCTACGATGCCTGTAAACCCCTTTTTGGGCCTCCAAAGTTTTCAACATTTTTGCTGGTCTAAGATTCATTTTAAGGCCTTTTTTGGGATGCCAAAATATTCTGAACTTTCAGGGGTGTAGGATGCATTTTTCGTGCCCAAAATATTTTTGGGAATTTCAGTGGTCTAGAATGCGGGTTAATGCCCGTATCAGGCTGCAAATGTTTTTGGGACATTGAGAGCTCTCTGACACAGTTTTTGGGCCACCAACATATTCTGGACTTTAGGGGGTCTACAATGCCTGTAAACCCCTTTTTTGGGCCTCCAAAGTTTTCAACATTTTTGCTGGTCTAAGATGCATTTTAAGGCCTTTTTTGGGCTGCTAACACATTCTGAACTTTCAGGGGTGTAGGATGCATTTTTAGTGCCCAAAATATTTTTGGGAATTTCAGTGGTCTAGGATGCGGGTTAATGCCCCTATCAGGCTGCAAATGTTTTTGGGACATTCAGAGCTCTCTGACACAGTTTTTGGCCTAGATCATTTGTTGGACTTTAGCGGGTCTAGCATGCCTGTAAACCCCTTTTTTGGGCCTCCAAAGTTTTCAACATTTTTGCAGGCCTAAGATGCATTTTAAGGCCTTTTTTGGGCGGCTAACATATTCTGAACTTTCAGGGGTGTAGGATGCATTTTTTCATGCCCAAAATATTTTTGGGAATTTCAGTGGTCTAGAATGCGGGTTTAATGCCCCTATCAGGCTACAAATGTTTTTGGGACATTCAGAGCTCTCTGGCACAGTTTTTGGTCCACCAACATTTTCTGGACTTTAGGGGGTCTACGATGCCTGTAAACCCCTTTTTTGGGCCTCCAAAGTTTTCAACATTTTTGCAGGGCTAAGATGCATTTTAAGGCCTTTTTGGGATGCCAACATATTCTGAACTTTCAGGGCTGTAGGATGCATTTTTCGTGCCCAAAATATTTTTGGGAATTTCAGTGGTCTAGAATGCGGGTTAATGCCCGTATCAGGCTGCAAATGTTTTTGGGACATTGAGAGCTCTCTGACACAGTTTTTGGGCCACCAACATTTTCTGGACTTTAGGGGGTCTACAATGCCTGTAAACCCCTTTTTTGGGCGTCCAAAGTTTTCAACATTTTTGCTGGTCTAAGATGCATTTTAAGGTCTTTTTTTGGCTGCTAACACATTCTGAACTTTCAGGGGTGTAGGATGCATTTTTTCATGCCCAAAATATTTTTGGGAATTTCAGTGGTCTAGAATGCAGGTTTAATGCCCCTATCAGGCTACAAATGTTTTGGGACATTCAGAGCTCTCTGGCACAGTTTTTGGGCCACCAACATTTTCTGGACTTTAGGGGGTCTACGATGCCTGTAAACCCCTTTTTTGGGCCTCCAAAGTTTTCAACATTTTTGTTGGTCTAAAATGCATTTTAAGGCCTTTTTTGGGATGCCTACATATTCTGAACTTTCAGGGGTGTAGGATGCATTTTTCGTGCCCAAAATATTTTTGGGAATTTCAGTGGTCTAGGATGCGGGTTAATGCCCCTTTCGGGCTGCAGATGTTTTTGGGACATTCAGAGCCCTCTGGCACAGTTTTTGGGCCACCAACATTTTCTGGACTTTAGGGGGTCTACGATGCCTGTAAACCCCTTTTTTGGGCCTCCAAAGTTTTCAACATTTTTGCTGGTCTAAGATGCATTTTAAGGCCTTTATTGGGCTGATAACACATTCTGAACTTTCAGGGGTGTAGGGTGCATTTTTAGTGCCCAAAATATTTTTGGGAATTTCAGTGGTCTAGGATGCGGGTTAATGCCCCTATCAGGCTGCAAATGTTTTTGGGACATTCAGAGCTCTCTGACACAGTTTTTGGGCCACCAACATTTTCTGGACTTTAGGGGGTCTACAATGCCTGTAAACCCCTTTTTTGGGCGTCCAAAGTTTTCAACATTTTTGCTGGTCTAAGATGCATTTTAAGGTCTTTTTTTGGCTGCTAACACATTCTGAACTTTCAGGGGTGTAGGATGCATTTTTTCATGCCCAAAATATTTTTGGGAATTTCAGTGGTCTAGAATGCGGGTCTAATGCCCCTATCAGGCTACAAATGTTTTTGGGACATTCAGAGCTCTCTGGCACAGTTTTTGGGCCACCAACATTTTCTGGACTTTAGGGGGTCTACGATGCCTGTAAACCCCTTTTTTGGGCCTCCAAAGTTTTCAACATTTTTGTTGGTCTAAAATGCATTTTAAGGCCTTTTTTGGGATGCCTACATATTCTGAACTTTCAGGGGTGTAGGATGCATTTTTCGTGCCCAAAATATTTTTGGGAATTTCAGTGGTCTAGGATGCGGGTTAATGCCCCTTTCGGGCTGCAGATGTTTTTGGGACATTCAGAGCCCTCTGGCACAGTTTTTGGGCCACCAACATTTTCTGGACTTTAGGGGGTCTACGATGCCTGTAAACCCCTTTTTTGGGCCTCCAAAGTTTTCAACATTTTTGCTGGTCTAAGATGCATTTTAAGGCCTTTATTGGGCTGATAACACATTCTGAACTTTCAGGGGTGTAGGGTGCATTTTTAGTGCCCAAAATATTTTTGGGAATTTCAGTGGTCTAGGATGCGGGTTAATGCCCCTATCAGGCTGCAAATGTTTTTGGGACATTCAGAGCTCTCTGACACAGTTTTTGGCCTAGATCATTTGTTGGACTTTAGCAGGTCTAGCATGCCTGTAAACCCCTTTTTTGGGCCTCCAAAGTTTTCAACATTTTTGCAGGCCTAAGATGCATTTTAAGGCCTTTTTTGGGCGGCTAACATATTCTGAACTTTCAGGGGTGTAGGATGCATTTTTTCATGCCCAAAATATTTTTGGGAATTTCAGTGGTCTAGAATGCGGGTTTAATGCCCCTATCAGGCTACAAATGTTTTTGGGACATTCAGAGCTCTCTGGCACAGTTTTTGGTCCACCAACATTTTCTGGACTTTAGGGGGTCTAC
Organism: Ambystoma mexicanum; assembly: GCF_040938575.1. Taxonomy (NCBI): domain Eukaryota; kingdom Metazoa; phylum Chordata; class Amphibia; order Caudata; family Ambystomatidae; genus Ambystoma; species Ambystoma mexicanum. The sequence continues at coordinate 604,562,499 of NC_090940.1, forward strand.
GATGCCTGTAAACCCCTTTTTTGGGCCTCCAAAGTTTTCAACATTTTTGCAGGGCTAAGATGCATTTTAAGGCCTTTTTGGGATGCCAACATATTCTGAACTTTCAGGGCTGTAGGATGCATTTTTCGTGCCCAAAATATTTTTGGGAATTTCAGTGGTCTAGAATGCGGGTTAATGCCCGTATCAGCCTGCAAATGTTTTTGGGACATTGAGAGCTCTCTGACACAGTTTTTGGGCCACCAACATTTTCTGGACTTTAGGGGGTCTACAATGCCTGTAAACCCCTTTTTTGGGCCTCCAAAGTTTTCAACATTTTTGCTGGTCTAAGATTCATTTTAAGGCCTTTTTTGGGATGCCAACATATTCTGAACTTTCAGGGGTGTAGGATGCATTTTTCGTGCCCAAAATATTTTTTGGAATTTCAGTGGTCTAGGATGCGGGTTAATGCCCCTTTGGGGCTGCAAATGTTTTTGGGACATTCAGAGCCCTCTGGCACAGTTTTTGGGCCACCAACATTTTCTGGACTTTTGGGGTCTACGATGCCTGTAAACCCCTTTTTGGGCCTCCAAAGTTTTCAACATTTTTGCTGGTCTAAGATTCATTTTAAGGCCTTTTTTGGGATGCCAACATATTCTGAACTTTCAGGGGTGTAGGATGCATTTTTCGTGCCCAAAATATTTTTGGGAATTTCAGTGGTCTAGAATGCGGGTTAATGCCCCTATCAGGCTACAAATGTTTTTGGGACATTCAGAGCTCTCTGGCACAGTTTTTGGGCCACCAACATTTTCTGGACTTTAGGGGGTCTACGATGCCTGTAAACCCCTTTTTTCGGCCTCCAAAGTTTTCAACATTTTTGCTGGTCTAAGATGCATTTTAAGGCCTTTATTGGGCTGATAACACATTCTGAACTTTCAGGGGTGTAGGATGCATTTTTAGTGCCCAAAATATTTTTGGGAATTTCAGTGGTCTAGGATGCGGGTTAATGCCCCTATCAGGCTGCAAATGTTTTTGGGACATTCAGAGCTCTCTGACACAGTTTTTGGCCTAGATCATTTGTTGGACTTTAGCGGGTCTAGCATGCCTGTAAACCCCTTTTTTGGGCCTCCAAAGTTTTCAACATTTTTGCAGGCCTAAGATGCATTTTAAGGCCTTTTTTGGGCGGCTAACATATTCTGTTTTTTCAGGGGTGTAGGATGCATTTTTTCATGCCCAAAATATTTTTGGGAATTTCAGTGGTCTAGAATGCGGGTTTAATGCCCCTATCAGGCTACACATGTTTTTGGGACATTCAGAGCTCTCTGGCACAGTTTTTGGTCCACCAACATTTTCTGGACTTTAGGGGGTCTACGATGCCTGTAAACCCCTTTTTTGGGCCTCCAAAGTTTTCAACATTTTTGCAGGGCTAAGATGCATTTTAAGGCCTTTTTGGGATGCCAACATATTCTGAACTTTCAGGGCTGTAGGATGCATTTTTCGTGCCCAAAATATTTTTGGGAATTTCAGTGGTCTAGAATGCGGGTTAATGCCCGTATCAGGCTGCAAATGTTTTTGGGACATTGAGAGCTCTCTGACACAGTTTTTGGGCCACCAACATTTTCTGGACTTTAGGGGGTCTACAATGCCTGTAAACCCCTTTTTTGGGCGTCCAAAGTTTTCAACATTTTTGCTGGTCTAAGATGCATTTTAAGGTATTTTTTTGGCTGCTAACACATTCGGAACTTTCAGGGGTGTAGGATGCATTTTTTCATGCCCAAAATATTTTTGGGAATTTCAGTGGTCTAGAATGCGGGTTTAATGCCCCTATCAGGCTACAAATGTTTTTGGGACATTCAGAGCTCTCTGGCACAGTTTTTGGGCCACCAACATTTTCTGGACTTTAGGGGGTCTACGATGCCTGTAAACCCCTTTTTTGGGCCTCCAAAGTTTTCAACATTTTTGTTGGTCTAAAATGCATTTTAAGGCCTTTTTTGGGATGCCTACATATTCTGAACTTTCAGGGGTGTAGGATGCATTTTTCGTGCCCAAAATATTTTTGGGAATTTCAGTGGTCTAGGATGCGGGTTAATGCCCCTTTCGGGCTGCAAATGTTTTTGGGACATTCAGAGCCCTCTGGCACAGTTTTTGGGCCACCAACATTTTCTGGACTTTAGGGGGTCTACGATGCCTGTAAACCCCTTTTTTGGGCCTCCAAAGTTTTCAACATTTTTGCTAGTCTAAGATGCATTTTAAGGCCTTTTTTGGGCTGCTAAAACATAATCTGAACTTTCAGGGGTGTAGGATGCATTTTTAGTGCCCAAAATATTTTTGGGAATTTCAGTGGTATAGGATGCGGGTTAATGCCCCTATCAGGCTGCAAATGTTTTTTGGACATTCAGAGCTCTCTGACACAGTTTTTGGCCTCCATCATTTGTTGGACTTTAGGGGGTCTAGGATGCCTGTAAACCCCTTTTTTGGGCCTCCAAAGTTTTCAACATTTTTGCAGGCCTAAGATGCATTTTAAGGCCTATTTGGGCTGCTAACATATTCTGAACTTATGGGGTGTAGGATGCATTTTTCGTGCCCAAAATATTTTTGGGAATTTCAGTGGTCTAGGATGCGGGTTAATGCCCTTTTCAGGTTGCAAATGTTTTTGGGACATTCAGAGCTCTCTGGCACAGTTTTTGGGGCACCAACATTTTCTGGACTTTAGGGGGTCTAGGATGCCTGTAAACACCTTTTTTGGGATTCCAAAGTTTTCAACATTTTTGCAGGGCTAAGATGCATTTTAAGGCCTTTTTTGGGATGCCAACATATTCTGAACTTTCAGGGGTGTAGGATGCATTTTTCGTGCCCAAAATATTTTTGGGAATTTCAGTGGTCTAGGATGCGGGTTAAAGCCCCTTTGGGGCTGCAAATGTTTTTGGGACATTCAGAGCCCTCTGGCACAGTTTTTGGGCCACCAACATTTTCTGGACTTTTGGGGTCTACGATGCCTGTAAACCCCTTTTTGGGCCTCCAAAGTTTTCAACATTTTTGCTGGTCTAAGATTCATTTTAAGGCCTTTTTTGGGATGCCAACATATTCTGAACTTTCAGGGGTGTAGGATGCATTTTTCGTGCCCAAAATATTTTTGGGAATTTCAGTGGTCTAGAATGCGGGTTAATGCCCGTATCAGGCTGCAAATGTTTTTGGGACATTGAGAGCTCTCTGACACAGTTTTTGGGCCACCAACATATTCTGGACTTTAGGGGGTCTACAATGCCTGTAAACCCCTTTTTTGGGCCTCCAAAGTTTTCAACATTTTTGCTGGTCTAAGATGCATTTTAAGGCCTTTTTTGGGCTGCTAACACATTCTGAACTTTCAGGGGTGTAGGATGCATTTTTAGTGCCCAAAATATTTTTGGGAATTTCAGTGGTCTAGGATGCGGGTTAATGCCCCTATCAGGCTGCAAATGTTTTTGGGACATTCAGAGCTATCTGACACAGTTTTTGGCCTCCATCATTTGTTGGACTTTGGGGGGTCTAGCATGCCTGTAAACCCCTTTTTTGGGCCTCCAAAGTTTTCAACATTTTTGCAGGCCTAAGATGCATTTTAAGGCCTTTTTTGGGCTGCTAACATATTCTGAATTTATGGGGTGTAGGATGCATTTTTCGTGCCCAAAATATTTTTGGGAATTTCAGTGGTCTAGGATGCGGGTTAATTCCCTTTTCAGGTTGTAAATGTTTTTAGGACATTCAGAGCTCTCTGACACAGTTTATGGGCCACCAACATTTTCTGGACTTTAAGGGGTCTAGGATGCCTGTAAACCCCATTTTTGGGCATCCAAAGTTTTCAACATTTTTGCCTGTAAACCCCTTTTTTGGGCCTCCAAAGTTTTCAACATTTTTGTTGGTCTAAAATGCATTTTAAGGCCTTTTTTGGGATGCCTACATATTCTGAACTTTCAGGGGTGTAGGATGCATTTTTCGTGCCCAAAATATTTTTGGGAATTTCAGTGGTCTAGGATGCGGGTTCATGCCCCTTTCGGGCTGCAAATGTTTTTGGGACATTCAGAGCCCTCTGGCACAGTTTTTGGGCCACCAACATTTTCTGGACTTTAGGGGGTCTAGGATGCCTGTAAACATCTTTTTTGGGCTTCCAAAGTTTTCAACATTTTTGCAGGGCTAAGATGCATTTTAAGGCCTTTTTTGGGATGCCAACATATTCTGAACTTTCAGGGGTGTAGGATGCATTTTTCGTGCCCAAAATATTTGTTGGAATTTCAGTGGTCTAGGATGCGGGTTAATGCCCCTTTGGGGCTGCAAATGTTTTTGGGACATTCAGAGCCCTCTGGCACAGTTTTTGGGCCACCAACATTTTCTGGACTTTTGGGGTCTACGATGCCTGTAAACCCCTTTTTGGGCCTCCAAAGTTTTCAACATTTTTGCTGGTCTAAGATTCATTTTAAGGCCTTTTTTGGGATGCCAAAATATTCTGAACTTTCAGGGGTGTAGGATGCATTTTTCGTGCCCAAAATATTTTTGGGAATTTCAGTGGTCTAGAATGCGGGTTAATGCCCGTATCAGGCTGCAAATGTTTTTGGGACATTGAGAGCTCTCTGACACAGTTTTTGGGCCACCAACATATTCTGGACTTTAGGGGGTCTACAATGCCTGTAAACCCCTTTTTTGGGCCTCCAAAGTTTTCAACATTTTTGCTGGTCTAAGATGCATTTTAAGGCCTTTTTTGGGCTGCTAACACATTCTGAACTTTCAGGGGTGTAGGATGCATTTTTAGTGCCCAAAATATTTTTGGGAATTTCAGTGGTCTAGGATGCGGGTTAATGCCCCTATCAGGCTGCAAATGTTTTTGGGACATTCAGAGCTCTCTGACACAGTTTTTGGCCTAGATCATTTGTTGGACTTTAGCGGGTCTAGCATGCCTGTAAACCCCTTTTTTGGGCCTCCAAAGTTTTCAACATTTTTGCAGGCCTAAGATGCATTTTAAGGCCTTTTTTGGGCGGCTAACATATTCTGAACTTTCAGGGGTGTAGGATGCATTTTTTCATGCCCAAAATATTTTTGGGAATTTCAGTGGTCTAGAATGCGGGTTTAATGCCCCTATCAGGCTACAAATGTTTTTGGGACATTCAGAGCTCTCTGGCACAGTTTTTGGTCCACCAACATTTTCTGGACTTTAGGGGGTCTACGATGCCTGTAAACCCCTTTTTTGGGCCTCCAAAGTTTTCAACATTTTTGCAGGGCTAAGATGCATTTTAAGGCCTTTTTGGGATGCCAACATATTCTGAACTTTCAGGGCTGTAGGATGCATTTTTCGTGCCCAAAATATTTTTGGGAATTTCAGTGGTCTAGAATGCGGGTTAATGCCCGTATCAGGCTGCAAATGTTTTTGGGACATTGAGAGCTCTCTGACACAGTTTTTGGGCCACCAACATTTTCTGGACTTTAGGGGGTCTACAATGCCTGTAAACCCCTTTTTTGGGCGTCCAAAGTTTTCAACATTTTTGCTGGTCTAAGATGCATTTTAAGGTCTTTTTTTGGCTGCTAACACATTCTGAACTTTCAGGGGTGTAGGATGCATTTTTTCATGCCCAAAATATTTTTGGGAATTTCAGTGGTCTAGAATGCAGGTTTAATGCCCCTATCAGGCTACAAATGTTTTGGGACATTCAGAGCTCTCTGGCACAGTTTTTGGGCCACCAACATTTTCTGGACTTTAGGGGGTCTACGATGCCTGTAAACCCCTTTTTTGGGCCTCCAAAGTTTTCAACATTTTTGTTGGTCTAAAATGCATTTTAAGGCCTTTTTTGGGATGCCTACATATTCTGAACTTTCAGGGGTGTAGGATGCATTTTTCGTGCCCAAAATATTTTTGGGAATTTCAGTGGTCTAGGATGCGGGTTAATGCCCCTTTCGGGCTGCAGATGTTTTTGGGACATTCAGAGCCCTCTGGCACAGTTTTTGGGCCACCAACATTTTCTGGACTTTAGGGGGTCTACGATGCCTGTAAACCCCTTTTTTGGGCCTCCAAAGTTTTCAACATTTTTGCTGGTCTAAGATGCATTTTAAGGCCTTTATTGGGCTGATAACACATTCTGAACTTTCAGGGGTGTAGGGTGCATTTTTAGTGCCCAAAATATTTTTGGGAATTTCAGTGGTCTAGGATGCGGGTTAATGCCCCTATCAGGCTGCAAATGTTTTTGGGACATTCAGAGCTCTCTGACACAGTTTTTGGGCCACCAACATTTTCTGGACTTTAGGGGGTCTACAATGCCTGTAAACCCCTTTTTTGGGCGTCCAAAGTTTTCAACATTTTTGCTGGTCTAAGATGCATTTTAAGGTCTTTTTTTGGCTGCTAACACATTCTGAACTTTCAGGGGTGTAGGATGCATTTTTTCATGCCCAAAATATTTTTGGGAATTTCAGTGGTCTAGAATGCGGGTCTAATGCCCCTATCAGGCTACAAATGTTTTTGGGACATTCAGAGCTCTCTGGCACAGTTTTTGGGCCACCAACATTTTCTGGACTTTAGGGGGTCTACGATGCCTGTAAACCCCTTTTTTGGGCCTCCAAAGTTTTCAACATTTTTGTTGGTCTAAAATGCATTTTAAGGGCTTTTTTGGGATGCCTACATATTCTGAACTTTCAGGGGTGTAGGATGCATTTTTCGTGCCCAAAATATTTTTGGGAATTTCAGTGGTCTAGGATGCGGGTTAATGCCCCTTTCGGGCTGCAGATGTTTTTGGGACATTCAGAGCCCTCTGGCACAGTTTTTGGGCCACCAACATTTTCTGGACTTTAGGGGGTCTACGATGCCTGTAAACCCCTTTTTTGGGCCTCCAAAGTTTTCAACATTTTTGCTGGTCTAAGATGCATTTTAAGGCCTTTATTGGGCTGATAACACATTCTGAACTTTCAGGGGTGTAGGGTGCATTTTTAGTGCCCAAAATATTTTTGGGAATTTCAGTGGTCTAGGATGCGGGTTAATGCCCCTATCAGGCTGCAAATGTTTTTGGGACATTCAGAGCTCTCTGACACAGTTTTTGGCCTAGATCATTTGTTGGACTTTAGCAGGTCTAGCATGCCTGTAAACCCCTTTTTTGGGCCTCCAAAGTTTTCAACATTTTTGCAGGCCTAAGATGCATTTTAAGGCCTTTTTTGGGCGGCTAACATATTCTGAACTTTCAGGGGTGTAGGATGCATTTTTTCATGCCCAAAATATTTTTGGGAATTTCAGTGGTCTAGAATGCGGGTTTAATGCCCCTATCAGGCTACAAATGTTTTTGGGACATTCAGAGCTCTCTGGCACAGTTTTTGGTCCACCAACATTTTCTGGACTTTAGGGGGTCTACGATGCCTGTAAACCCCTTTTTTGGGCCTCCAAAGTTTTCAACATTTTTGCAGGGCTAAGATGCATTTTAAGGCCTTTTTGGGATGCCAACATATTCTGAACTTTCAGGGCTGTAGGATGCATTTTTCGTGCCCAAAATATTTTTGGGAATTTCAGTGGTCTAGAATGCGGGTTAATGCCCGTATCAGCCTGCAAATGTTTTTGGGACATTGAGAGCTCTCTGACACAGTTTTTGGGCCACCAACATTTTCTGGACTTTAGGGGGTCTACAATGCCTGTAAACCCCTTTTTTGGGCCTCCAAAGTTTTCAACATTTTTGCTGGTCTAAGATTCATTTTAAGGCCTTTTTTGGGATGCCAACATATTCTGAACTTTCAGGGGTGTAGGATGCATTTTTCGTGCCCAAAATATTTTTTGGAATTTCAGTGGTCTAGGATGCGGGTTAATGCCCCTTTGGGGCTGCAAATGTTTTTGGGACATTCAGAGCCCTCTGGCACAGTTTTTGGGCCACCAACATTTTCTGGACTTTAGGGGGTCTACGATGCCTGTAAACCCCTTTTTTGGGCCTCCAAAGTTTTCAACATTTTTGCTGGTCTAAGATGCATTTTAAGGCCTTTATTGGGCTGATAACACATTCTGAACTTTCAGGGGTGTAGGGTGCATTTTTAGTGCCCAAAATATTTTTGGGAATTTCAGTGGTCTAGGATGCGGGTTAATGCCCCTATCAGGCTGCAAATGTTTTTGGGACATTCAGAGCTCTCTGACACAGTTTTTGGCCTAGATCATTTGTTGGACTTTAGCAGGTCTAGCATGCCTGTAAACCCCTTTTTTGGGCCTCCAAAGTTTTCAACATTTTTGCAGGCCTAAGATGCATTTTAAGGCCTTTTTTGGGCGGCTAACATATTCTGAACTTTCAGGGGTGTAGGATGCATTTTTTCATGCCCAAAATATTTTTGGGAATTTCAGTGGTCTAGAATGCGGGTTTAATGCCCCTATCAGGCTACAAATGTTTTTGGGACATTCAGAGCTCTCTGGCACAGTTTTTGGTCCACCAACATTTTCTGGACTTTAGGGGGTCTACGATGCCTGTAAACCCCTTTTTTGGGCCTCCAAAGTTTTCAACATTTTTGCAGGGCTAAGATGCATTTTAAGGCCTTTTTGGGATGCCAACATATTCTGAACTTTCAGGGCTGTAGGATGCATTTTTCGTGCCCAAAATATTTTTGGGAATTTCAGTGGTCTAGAATGCGGGTTAATGCCCGTATCAGCCTGCAAATGTTTTTGGGACATTGAGAGCTCTCTGACACAGTTTTTGGGCCACCAACATTTTCTGGACTTTAGGGGGTCTACAATGCCTGTAAACCCCTTTTTTGGGCCTCCAAAGTTTTCAACATTTTTGCTGGTCTAAGATTCATTTTAAGGCCTTTTTTGGGATGCCAACATATTCTGAACTTTCAGGGGTGTAGGATGCATTTTTCGTGCCCAAAATATTTTTTGGAATTTCAGTGGTCTAGGATGCGGGTTAATGCCCCTTTGGGGCTGCAAATGTTTTTGGGACATTCAGAGTCCTCTGGCACAGTTTTTGGGCCACCAACATTTTCTGGACTTTTGGGGTCTACGATGCCTGTAAACCCCTTTTTGGGCCTCCAAAGTTTTCAACATTTTTGCTGGTCTAAGATTCATTTTAAGGCCTTTTTTGGGATGCCAACATATTCTGAACTTTCAGGGGTGTAGGATGCATTTTTCGTGCCCAAAATATTTTTGGGAATTTCAGTGGTCTAGAATGCGGGTTAATGCCCCTATCAGGCTACAAATGTTTTTGGGACATTCAGAGCTCTCTGGCACAGTTTTTGGGCCACCAACATTTTCTGGACTTTAGGGGGTCTACGATGCCTGTAAACCCCTTTTTTCGGCCTCCAAAGTTTTCAACATTTTTGCTGGTCTAAGATGCATTTTAAGGCCTTTATTGGGCTGATAACACATTCTGAACTTTCAGGGGTGTAGGATGCATTTTTAGTGCCCAAAATATTTTTGGGAATTTCAGTGGTCTAGGATGCGGGTTAATGCCCCTATCAGGCTGCAAATGTTTTTGGGACATTCAGAGCTCTCTGACACAGTTTTTGGCCTAGATCATTTGTTGGACTTTAGCGGGTCTAGCATGCCTGTAAACCCCTTTTTTGGGCCTCCAAAGTTTTCAACATTTTTGCAGGCCTAAGATGCATTTTAAGGCCTTTTTTGGGCGGCTAACATATTCTGTTTTTTCAGGGGTGTAGGATGCATTTTTTCATGCCCAAAATATTTTTGGGAATTTCAGTGGTCTAGAATGCGGGTTTAATGCCCCTATCAGGCTACACATGTTTTTGGGACATTCAGAGCTCTCTGGCACAGTTTTTGGTCCACCAACATTTTCTGGACTTTAGGGGGTCTACGATGCCTGTAAACCCCTTTTTTGGGCCTCCAAAGTTTTCAACATTTTTGCAGGGCTAAGATGCATTTTAAGGCCTTTTTGGGATGCCAACATATTCTGAACTTTCAGGGCTGTAGGATGCATTTTTCGTGCCCAAAATATTTTTGGGAATTTCAGTGGTCTAGAATGCGGGTTAATGCCCGTATCAGGCTGCAAATGTTTTTGGGACATTGAGAGCTCTCTGACACAGTTTTTGGGCCACCAACATTTTCTGGACTTTAGGGGGTCTACAATGCCTGTAAACCCCTTTTTTGGGCGTCCAAAGTTTTCAACATTTTTGCTGGTCTAAGATGCATTTTAAGGTATTTTTTTGGCTGCTAACACATTCGGAACTTTCAGGGGTGTAGGATGCATTTTTTCATGCCCAAAATATTTTTGGGAATTTCAGTGGTCTAGAATCCGGGTTTAATGCCCCTATCAGGCTACAAATGTTTTTGGGACATTCAGAGCTCTCTGGCACAGTTTTTGGGCCACCAACATTTTCTGGACTTTAGGGGGTCTACGATGCCTGTAAACCCCTTTTTTGGGCCTCCAAAGTTTTCAACATTTTTGTTGGTCTAAAATGCATTTTAAGGCCTTTTTTGGGATGCCTACATATTCTGAACTTTCAGGGGTGTAGGATGCATTTTTCGTGCCCAAAATATTTTTGGGAATTTCAGTGGTCTAGGATGCGGGTTAATGCCCCTTTCGGGCTGCAAATGTTTTTGGGACATTCAGAGCCCTCTGGCACAGTTTTTGGGCCACCAACATTTTCTGGACTTTAGGGGGTCTACGATGCCTGTAAACCCCTTTTTTGGGCCTCCAAAGTTTTCAACATTTTTGCTAGTCTAAGATGCATTTTAAGGCCTTTTTTGGGCTGCTAAAACATAATCTGAACTTTCAGGGGTGTAGGATGCATTTTTAGTGCCCAAAATATTTTTGGGAATTTCAGTGGTATAGGATGCGGGTTAATGCCCCTATCAGGCTGCAAATGTTTTTTGGACATTCAGAGCTCTCTGACACAGTTTTTGGCCTCCATCATTTGTTGGACTTTAGGGGGTCTAGGATGCCTGTAAACCCCTTTTTTGGGCCTCCAAAGTTTTCAACATTTTTGCAGGCCTAAGATGCATTTTAAGGCCTATTTGGGCTGCTAACATATTCTGAACTTATGGGGTGTAGGATGCATTTTTCGTGCCCAAAATATTTTTGGGAATTTCAGTGGTCTAGGATGCGGGTTAATGCCCTTTTCAGGTTGCAAATGTTTTTGGGACATTCAGAGCTCTCTGGCACAGTTTTTGGGGCACCAACATTTTCTGGACTTTAGGGGGTCTAGGATGCCTGTAAACACCTTTTTTGGGATTCCAAAGTTTTCAACATTTTTGCAGGGCTAAGATGCATTTTAAGGCCTTTTTTGGGATGCCAACATATTCTGAACTTTCAGGGGTGTAGGATGCATTTTTCGTGCCCAAAATATTTTTGGGAATTTCAGTGGTCTAGGATGCGGGTTAAAGCCCCTTTGGGGCTGCAAATGTTTTTGGGACATTCAGAGCCCTCTGGCACAGTTTTTGGGCCACCAACATTTTCTGGACTTTTGGGGTCTACGATGCCTGTAAACCCCTTTTTGGGCCTCCAAAGTTTTCAACATTTTTGCTGGTCTAAGATTCATTTTAAGGCCTTTTTTGGGATGCCAACATATTCTGAACTTTCAGGGGTGTAGGATGCATTTTTCGTGCCCAAAATATTTTTTGGAATTTCAGTGGTCTAGGATGCGGGTTAATGCCCCTTTGGGGCTGCAAATGTTTTTGGGACATTCAGAGCCCTCTGGCACAGTTTTTGGGCCACCAACATTTTCTGGACTTTTGGGGTCTACGATGCCTGTAAACCCCTTTTTGGGCCTCCAAAGTTTTCAACATTTTTGCTGGTCTAAGATTCATTTTAAGGCCTTTTTTGGGATGCCAACATATTCTGAACTTTCAGGGGTGTAGGATGCATTTTTCGTGCCCAAAATATTTTTGGGAATTTCAGTGGTCTAGAATGCGGGTTAATGCCCGTATCAGGCTGCAAATGTTTTTGGGACATTGAGAGCTCTCTGACACAGTTTTTGGGCCACCAACATATTCTGGACTTTAGGGGGTCTACAATGCCTGTAAACCCCTTTTTTGGGCCTCCAAAGTTTTCAACATTTTTGCTGGTCTAAGATGCATTTTAAGGCCTTTTTTGGGCTGCTAACACATTCTGAACTTTCAGGGGTGTAGGATGCATTTTTAGTGCCCAAAATATTTTTGGGAATTTCAGTGGTCTAGGATGCGGGTTAATGCCCCTATCAGGCTGCAAATGTTTTTGGGACATTCAGAGCTATCTGACACAGTTTTTGGCCTCCATCATTTGTTGGACTTTGGGGGGTCTAGCATGCCTGTAAACCCCTTTTTTGGGCCTCCAAAGTTTTCAACATTTTTGCAGGCCTAAGATGCATTTTAAGGCCTTTTTTGGGCTGCTAACATATTCTGAATTTATGGGGTGTAGGATGCATTTTTCGTGCCCAAAATATTTTTGGGAATTTCAGTGGTCTAGGATGCGGGTTAATTCCCTTTTCAGGTTGTAAATGTTTTTAGGACATTCAGAGCTCTCTGACACAGTTTATGGGCCACCAACATTTTCTGGACTTTAAGGGGTCTAGGATGCCTGTAAACCCCATTTTTGGGCATCCAAAGTTTTCAACATTTTTGCCTGTAAACCCCTTTTTTGGGCCTCCAAAGTTTTCAACATTTTTGTTGGTCTAAAATGCATTTTAAGGCCTTTTTTGGGATGCCTACATATTCTGAACTTTCAGGGGTGTAGGATGCATTTTTCGTGCCCAAAATATTTTTGGGAATTTCAGTGGTCTAGGATGCGGGTTCATGCCCCTTTCGGGCTGCAAATGTTTTTGGGACATTCAGAGCCCTCTGGCACAGTTTTTGGGCCACCAACATTTTCTGGACTTTAGGGGGTCTAGGATGCCTGTAAACATCTTTTTTGGGCTTCCAAAGTTTTCAACATTTTTGCAGGGCTAAGATGCATTTTAAGGCCTTTTTTGGGATGCCAACATATTCTGAACTTTCAGGGGTGTAGGATGCATTTTTCGTGCCCAAAATATTTGTTGGAATTTCAGTGGTCTAGGATGCGGGTTAATGCCCCTTTGGGGCTGCAAATGTTTTTGGGACATTCAGAGCCCTCTGGCACAGTTTTTGGGCCACCAACATTTTCTGGACTTTTGGGGTCTACGATGCCTGTAAACCCCTTTTTGGGCCTCCAAAGTTTTCAACATTTTTGCTGGTCTAAGATTCATTTTAAGGCCTTTTTTGGGATGCCAAAATATTCTGAACTTTCAGGGGTGTAGGATGCATTTTTCGTGCCCAAAATATTTTTGGGAATTTCAGTGGTCTAGAATGCGGGTTAATGCCCGTATCAGGCTGCAAATGTTTTTGGGACATTGAGAGCTCTCTGACACAGTTTTTGGGCCACCAACATATTCTGGACTTTAGGGGGTCTACAATGCCTGTAAACCCCTTTTTTGGGCCTCCAAAGTTTTCAACATTTTTGCTGGTCTAAGATGCATTTTAAGGCCTTTTTTGGGCTGCTAACACATTCTGAACTTTCAGGGGTGTAGGATGCATTTTTAGTGCCCAAAATATTTTTGGGAATTTCAGTGGTCTAGGATGCGGGTTAATGCCCCTATCAGGCTGCAAATGTTTTTGGGACATTCAGAGCTCTCTGACACAGTTTTTGGCCTAGATCATTTGTTGGACTTTAGCGGGTCTAGCATGCCTGTAAACCCCTTTTTTGGGCCTCCAAAGTTTTCAACATTTTTGCAGGCCTAAGATGCATTTTAAGGCCTTTTTTGGGCGGCTAACATATTCTGAACTTTCAGGGGTGTAGGATGCATTTTTTCATGCCCAAAATATTTTTGGGAATTTCAGTGGTCTAGAATGCGGGTTTAATGCCCCTATCAGGCTACAAATGTTTTTGGGACATTCAGAGCTCTCTGGCACAGTTTTTGGTCCACCAACATTTTCTGGACTTTAGGGGGTCTACGATGCCTGTAAACCCCTTTTTTGGGCCTCCAAAGTTTTCAACATTTTTGCAGGGCTAAGATGCATTTTAAGGCCTTTTTGGGATGCCAACATATTCTGAACTTTCAGGGCTGTAGGATGCATTTTTCGTGCCCAAAATATTTTTGGGAATTTCAGTGGTCTAGAATGCGGGTTAATGCCCGTATCAGGCTGCAAATGTTTTTGGGACATTGAGAGCTCTCTGACACAGTTTTTGGGCCACCAACATTTTCTGGACTTTAGGGGGTCTACAATGCCTGTAAACCCCTTTTTTGGGCGTCCAAAGTTTTCAACATTTTTGCTGGTCTAAGATGCATTTTAAGGTCTTTTTTTGGCTGCTAACACATTCTGAACTTTCAGGGGTGTAGGATGCATTTTTTCATGCCCAAAATATTTTTGGGAATTTCAGTGGTCTAGAATGCAGGTTTAATGCCCCTATCAGGCTACAAATGTTTTGGGACATTCAGAGCTCTCTGGCACAGTTTTTGGGCCACCAACATTTTCTGGACTTTAGGGGGTCTACGATGCCTGTAAACCCCTTTTTTGGGCCTCCAAAGTTTTCAACATTTTTGTTGGTCTAAAATGCATTTTAAGGCCTTTTTTGGGATGCCTACATATTCTGAACTTTCAGGGGTGTAGGATGCATTTTTCGTGCCCAAAATATTTTTGGGAATTTCAGTGGTCTAGGATGCGGGTTAATGCCCCTTTCGGGCTGCAGATGTTTTTGGGACATTCAGAGCCCTCTGGCACAGTTTTTGGGCCACCAACATTTTCTGGACTTTAGGGGGTCTACGATGCCTGTAAACCCCTTTTTTGGGCCTCCAAAGTTTTCAACATTTTTGCTGGTCTAAGATGCATTTTAAGGCCTTTATTGGGCTGATAACACATTCTGAACTTTCAGGGGTGTAGGGTGCATTTTTAGTGCCCAAAATATTTTTGGGAATTTCAGTGGTCTAGGATGCGGGTTAATGCCCCTATCAGGCTGCAAATGTTTTTGGGACATTCAGAGCTCTCTGACACAGTTTTTGGGCCACCAACATTTTCTGGACTTTAGGGGGTCTACAATGCCTGTAAACCCCTTTTTTGGGCGTCCAAAGTTTTCAACATTTTTGCTGGTCTAAGATGCATTTTAAGGTCTTTTTTTGGCTGCTAACACATTCTGAACTTTCAGGGGTGTAGGATGCATTTTTTCATGCCCAAAATATTTTTGGGAATTTCAGTGGTCTAGAATGCGGGTCTAATGCCCCTATCAGGCTACAAATGTTTTTGGGACATTCAGAGCTCTCTGGCACAGTTTTTGGGCCACCAACATTTTCTGGACTTTAGGGGGTCTACGATGCCTGTAAACCCCTTTTTTGGGCCTCCAAAGTTTTCAACATTTTTGTTGGTCTAAAATGCATTTTAAGGCCTTTTTTGGGATGCCTACATATTCTGAACTTTCAGGGGTGTAGGATGCATTTTTCGTGCCCAAAATATTTTTGGGAATTTCAGTGGTCTAGGATGCGGGTTAATGCCCCTTTCGGGCTGCAGATGTTTTTGGGACATTCAGAGCCCTCTGGCACAGTTTTTGGGCCACCAACATTTTCTGGACTTTAGGGGGTCTACGATGCCTGTAAACCCCTTTTTTGGGCCTCCAAAGTTTTCAACATTTTTGCTGGTCTAAGATGCATTTTAAGGCCTTTATTGGGCTGATAACACATTCTGAACTTTCAGGGGTGTAGGGTGCATTTTTAGTGCCCAAAATATTTTTGGGAATTTCAGTGGTCTAGGATGCGGGTTAATGCCCCTATCAGGCTGCAAATGTTTTTGGGACATTCAGAGCTCTCTGACACAGTTTTTGGCCTAGATCATTTGTTGGACTTTAGCAGGTCTAGCATGCCTGTAAACCCCTTTTTTGGGCCTCCAAAGTTTTCAACATTTTTGCAGGCCTAAGATGCATTTTAAGGCCTTTTTTGGGCGGCTAACATATTCTGAACTTTCAGGGGTGTAGGATGCATTTTTTCATGCCCAAAATATTTTTGGGAATTTCAGTGGTCTAGAATGCGGGTTTAATGCCCCTATCAGGCTACAAATGTTTTTGGGACATTCAGAGCTCTCTGGCACAGTTTTTGGTCCACCAACATTTTCTGGACTTTAGGGGGTCTACGATGCCTGTAAACCCCTTTTTTGGGCCTCCAAAGTTTTCAACATTTTTGCAGGGCTAAGATGCATTTTAAGGCCTTTTTGGGATGCCAACATATTCTGAACTTTCAGGGCTGTAGGATGCATTTTTCGTGCCCAAAATATTTTTGGGAATTTCAGTGGTCTAGAATGCGGGTTAATGCCCGTATCAGCCTGCAAATGTTTTTGGGACATTGAGAGCTCTCTGACACAGTTTTTGGGCCACCAACATTTTCTGGACTTTAGGGGGTCTACAATGCCTGTAAACCCCTTTTTTGGGCCTCCAAAGTTTTCAACATTTTTGCTGGTCTAAGATTCATTTTAAGGCCTTTTTTGGGATGCCAACATATTCTGAACTTTCAGGGGTGTAGGATGCATTTTTCGTGCCCAAAATATTTTTTGGAATTTCAGTGGTCTAGGATGCGGGTTAATGCCCCTTTGGGGCTGCAAATGTTTTTGGGACATTCAGAGCCCTCTGGCACAGTTTTTGGGCCACCAACATTTTCTGGACTTTTGGGGTCTACGATGCCTGTAAACCCCTTTTTGGGCCTCCAAAGTTTTCAACATTTTTGCTGGTCTAAGATTCATTTTAAGGCCTTTTTTGGGATGCCAACATATTCTGAACTTTCAGGGGTGTAGGATGCATTTTTCGTGCCCAAAATATTTTTGGGAATTTCAGTGGTCTAGAATGCGGGTTAATGCCCCTATCAGGCTGCAAATGTTTTTGGGACATTCAGAGCTCTCTGACACAGTTTTTGGCCTAGATCATTTGTTGGACTTTAGCAGGTCTAGCATGCCTGTAAACCCCTTTTTTGGGCCTCCAAAGTTTTCAACATTTTTGCAGGCCTAAGATGCATTTTAAGGCCTTTTTTGGGCGGCTAACATATTCTGAACTTTCAGGGGTGTAGGATGCATTTTTTCATGCCCAAAATATTTTTGGGAATTTCAGTGGTCTAGAATGCGGGTTTAATGCCCCTATCAGGCTACAAATGTTTTTGGGACATTCAGAGCTCTCTGGCACAGTTTTTGGGCCACCAACATTTTCTGGACTTTAGGGGGTCTAGAATGCCTGTAAACCCCTTTTTTGGGCCTCCAAAGTTTTCAACATTTTTGTTGGTCTAAAATGCATTTTAAGGCCTTTTTTGGGATGCCTACATATTCTGAACTTTCAGGGGTGTAGGATGCATTTTTCGTGCCCAAAATATTTTTGGGAATTTCAGTGGTTTAGGATGCGGGTTAATGCCCCTTTCGGGCTGCAGATGTTTTTGGGACATTCAGAGCCCTCTGGCACAGTTTTTGGGCCACCAACATTTTCTGGACTTTAGGGGGTCTACGATGCCTGTAAACCCCTTTTTTGGGCCTCCAAAGTTTTCAACATTTTTGCTGGTCTAAGATGCATTTTAAGGCCTTTATTGGGCTAATAACACATTCTGAACTTTCAGGGGTGTAGGGTGCATTTTTAGTGCCCAAAATATTTTTGGGAATTTCAGTGGTCTAGGATGCGGGTTAATGCCCCTATCAGGCTGCAAATGTTTTTGGGACATTCAGAGCTCTCTGACACAGTTTTTGGGCCACCAACATTTTCTGGACTTTAGGGGGTCTACAATGCCTGTAAACCCCTTTTTTGGGCGTCCAAAGTTTTCAACATTTTTGCTGGTCTAAGATGCATTTTAAGGTCTTTTTTTGGCTGCTAACACATTCTGAACTTTCAGGGGTGTAGGATGCATTTTTTCATGCCCAAAATATTTTTGGGAATTTCAGTGGTCTAGAATGCGGGTTTAATGCCCCTATCAGGCTACAAATGTTTTTGGGACATTCAGAGCTCTCTGGCACAGTTTTTGGGCCACCAACATTTTCTGGACTTTAGGGGGTCTACGATGCCTGTAAACCCCTTTTTTGGGCCTCCAAAGTTTTCAACATTTTTGTTGGTCTAAAATGCATTTTAAGGCCTTTTTTGGGATGCCTACATATTCTGAACTTTCAGGGGTGTAGGATACATTTTTCGTGCCCAAAATATTTTTGGGAATTTCAGTGGTCTAGGATGCGGGTTAATGCCCCTTTCGGGCTGCAGATGTTTTTGGGACATTCAGAGCCCTCTGGCACAGTTTTTGGGCCACCAACATTTTCTGGACTTTAGGGGGTCTACGATGCCTGTAAACCCCTTTTTTGGGCCTCCAAAGTTTTCAACATTTTTGCTGGTCTAAGATGCATTTTAAGGCCTTTATTGGGCTGATAACACATTCTGAACTTTCAGGGGTGTAGGGTGCATTTTTAGTGCCCAAAATATTTTTGGGAATTTCAGTGGTCTAGGATGCGGGTTAATGCCCCTATCAGGCTGCAAATGTTTTTGGGACATTCAGAGCTCTCTGACACAGTTTTTGGCCTAGATCATTTGTTGGACTTTAGCAGGTCTAGCATGCCTGTAAACCCCTTTTTTGGGCCTCCAAAGTTTTCAACATTTTTGCAGGCCTAAGATGCATTTTAAGGCCTTTTTTGGGCGGCTAACATATTCTGAACTTTCAGGGGTGTAGGATGCATTTTTTCATGCCCAAAATATTTTTGGGAATTTCAGTGGTCTAGAATGCGGGTTTAATGCCCCTATCAGGCTACAAATGTTTTTGGGACATTCAGAGCTCTCTGGCACAGTTTTTGGGCCACCAACATTTTCTGGACTTTAGGGGGTCTACGATGCCTGTAAACCCCTTTTTTGGGCCTCCAAAGTTTTCAACATTTTTGTTGGTCTAAAATGCATTTTAAGGCCTTTTTTGGGATGCCTACATATTCTGAACTTTCAGGGGTGTAGGATGCATTTTTCGTGCCCAAAATATTTTTGGGAATTTCAGTGGTCTAGGATGCGGGTTAATGCCCCTTTCGGGCTGCAAATGTTTTTGGGACATTCAGAGCCCTCTGGCACAGTTTTTGGGCCACCAACATTTTCTGGACTTTAGGGGGTCTACGATGCCTGTAAACCCCTTTTTTGGGCCTCCAAAGTTTTCAACATTTTTGCTAGTCTAAGATGCATTTTAAGGCCTTTTTTGGGCTGCTAACATATTCTGAACTTTCAGGGGTGTAGGATGCATTTTTTCATGCCCAAAATATTTTTGGGAATTTCAGTAGTCTAGAATGCGGGTTAATGCCTGTATCAGGCTGCAAATGTTTTTGGGACATTGAGAGCTCTCTGACACAGTTTTTGGGCCACCAACATTTTCTGGACTTTAGGGGCTGTAGGATGCATTTTTCGTGCCCAAAATATTTTTGGGAATTTCAGTGGTCTAGGATGCGGGTTAATGCCCCTTTCGGGCTGCAAATGTTTTTGGGACATTCAGAGCCCTCTGGCACAGTTTTTGGGCCACCAACATTTTCTGGACTTTAGGGGGTCTAGGATGCCTGTAAACACCTTTTTTGGGCTTCCAAAGTTTTCAACATTTTTGCTGGTCTAAGATGCATTTTAAGGCCTTTTTTGGGCTGCTAACATATTCTGAACTTTCAGGGGTGTAGGATGCATTTTTTCATGCCCAAAATATTTTTAGGAATTTCAGTGGTCTAGAATGCGGGTTTAATGCCCGTATCAGGCTGCAAATGTTTTTGGGACATTCCGAGCTCTCTGGCACAGTTTTTGGGGCACCAACATTTTCTGGACTTTAGGGGGTCTAGGATGCCTGTAAACCCCTTTTTTGGGCTCCCAAAGTTTTCAACATTTTTGCAGGGCTAAGATGCATTTTAAGGCCTTTTTTGGGATGCCAACATATTCTGAACTTTCAGGGGTGTAGGATGCATTTTTCGTGCCCAAAATATTTTTGGGAATTTCAGTGGTCTGGGATGCGGGTTAGTGCCCCTTACGGGCTGCAAATGTTTTTGGGACATTCAGAGCCCTCTGGCACAGTTATTGGGCCACCAACATTTTCTGGACTTTTGGGGGTCTACGATGCCTGTAAACCCCTTTTTGGGCCTCCAAAGTTTTCAACATTTTTGCTGGTCTAAGATTCATTTTAAGGCCTTTTTTGGGATGCCAACATATTCTGAACTTTCAGGGGTGTAGGATGCATTTTTCGTGCCCAAAATATTTTTGGGAATTTCAGTGGTCTAGGATGCGGGTTAATGCCCTTTTCAGGTTGCAAATGTTTTTGGGACATTCAGAGCTCTCTGGCACAGTTTTGGGCCACCAACATTTTCTGGACTTTAGGAGGGTCTATGATGCCTGTAAAACCCTTTTTTGGGCCTCCAAAGTTTTCAACATTTTTGCAGGCTTCAGATGCATTTTAAGGCCTTTTGTGGGCTGCTAACATATTCCAAACTTTCAGGGGTGTAAGATGCATTTTTCGTGCCCAAAATATTTTTGGGAATTTCAGTGGTCTAGGATGCGGGTTAATACCCTTTTCAGGTTGCAAATGTTTTTGGGACATTCAGAGCTCTATGACACAGTTTTTGGGCCACCAACATTTTCTGGACTTTAGGAGGGTCTAGGATGCCTGTAAACACCTTTTTTGGGCTTCCAAAGTTTTGAACATTTTTGCAGGGCTAAAATGCATTATAAGGCCTTTTTTGGGATGCCAACATATTCTGAACTTTCAGGGGTGTAGGATGCATTTTTCGTGCCCAAAATATTTTTGGGAATTTCAGTGGTCTAGGATGCGGGTTAATGCCCTTTTCAGGTTGCAAATGTTTTTGGGGCATTCAGAGCTCTCTGGCACAGTTTTGGGCCACCAACAGTTTCTGGACTTTAGGAGGGTCTATGATGCCTGTAAACCCCTTTTTTGGGCCTCCAAAGTTTTCAACATTTTTCCAGGCTTAAGATGCATTTTAAGGCCTTTTGTGGGCTGCTAACATATTCCAAACTTTCAGGGGTGTAAGATGCATTTTTCGTGCCCAAAATATTTTTGGGAATTTCAGTGGTCTAGGATGCGGGTTTAATGCCCCTATCAGGCTACAAATGTTTTTGGGACATTCAGAGCTCTCTGGCACAGTTTTTGGGCCACCAACATTTTCTGGACTTTAGGGGGTCTAGGATGCCTGTAAACACCTTTTTTGGGCTTCCAAAGTTTTCAACATTTTTGCAGGGCTAAGATGCATTTTAAGGCCTTTTTTGGGATGCCAACATATTCTGAACTTTCAGGGCTGTAGGATGCATTTTTCGTGCCCAAAATATTTTTGGGAATTTCAGTGGTCTAGAATGCGGGTTAATGCCCGTATCAGGCTGCAAATGTTTTTGGGACATTGAGAGCTCTCTGACACAGTTTTTGGGCCACCAACATTTTCTGGACTTTAGGGGGTCTACAATGCCTGTAAACCCCTTTTTTGGGCGTCCAAAGTTTTCAACATTTTTGCTGGTCTAAGATGCATTTTAAGGTCTTTTTTTGGCTGCTAACACATTCTGAACTTTCAGGGGTGTAGGATGCATTTTTTCATGCCCAAAATATTTTTGGGAATTTCAGTGGTCTAGAATGCGGGTTTAATGCCCCTATCAGGCTACAAATGTTTTTGGGACATTCAGAGCTCTCTGGCACAGTTTTTGGGCCACCAACATTTTCTGGACTTTAGGGGGTCTACGATGCCTGTAAACCCCTTTTTTGGGCCTCCAAAGTTTTCAACATTTTTGTTGGTCTAAAATGCATTTTAAGGCCTTTTTTGGGATGCCTACATATTCTGAACTTTCAGGGGTGTAGGATGCATTTTTCGTGCCCAAAATATTTTTGGGAATTTCAGTGGTCTAGGATGCGGGTTAATGCCCCTTTCGGGCTGCAAATGTTTTTGGGACATTCAGAGCCCTCTGGCACAGTTTTTGGGCCACCAACATTTTCTGGACTTTAGGGGGTCTACGATGCCTGTAAACACCTTTTTTGGGCTTCCAAAGTTTTCAACATTTTTGCTGGTCTAAGATTCATTTTAAGGCCTTTTTTGGGATGCCAACATATTCTGAACTTTCAGGGGTGTAGGATGCATTTTTCGTGCCCAAAATATTTTTGGGAATTTCAGTGGTCTAGGATGCGGGTTAATGCCCTTTTCAGGTTGCAAATGTTTTTGGGACATTCAGAGCTCTCTGGCACAGTTTTGGGCCACCAACATTTTCTGGACTTTAGGAGGGTCTATGATGCCTGTAAAACCCTTTTTTGGGCGTCCAAAGTTTTCAACATTTTTGCAGGCTTAAGATGCATTTTAAGGCCTTTTGTGGGCTGCTAACATATTCCAAACTTTCAGGGGTGTAAGATGCATTTTTCGTGCCCAAAATATTTTTGGGAATTTCAGTGGTCTAGGATGCGGGTTAATACCCTTTTCAGGTTGCAAATGTTTTTGGGACATTCAGAGCTCTATGACACAGTTTTTGGGCCACCAACATTTTCTGGACTTTAGGAGGGTCTAGGATGCCTGTAAACACCTTTTTTGGGCTTCCAAAGTTTTGAACATTTTTGCAGGGCTAAAATGCATTTTAAGGCCTTTTTTGGGATGCCAACATATTCTGAACTTTCAGGGGTGTAGGATGCATTTTTCGTGCCCAAAATATTTTTGGGAATTTCAGTGGTCTAGGATGCGGGTTAATGCCCTTTTCAGGTTGCAAATGTTTTTGGGGCATTCAGAGCTCTCTGGCACAGTTTTGGGCCACCAACATTTTCTGGACTTTAGGAGGGTCTATGATGCCTGTAAACCCCTTTTTTGGGCCTCCAAAGTTTTCAACATTTTCCAGGCTTAAGATGCATTTTAAGGCCTTTTGTGGGCTGCTAACATATTCCAAACTTTCAGGGGTGTAAGATGCATTTTTCGTGCCCAAAATATTTTTGGGAATTTCAGTGGTCTAGGATGCGGGTTAATACCCTTTTCAGGTTGCAAATGTTTTTGGGACATTCAGAGCTCTCTGACACAGTTTTTGGGCCACCAACATTTTCTGGACTTTAGGGGGTCTAGGATGCCTGTAAACACCTTTTTTGGGCTTCCAAAGTTTTCAACATTTTTGCAGGGCTAAGATGCATTTTAAGGCCTTTTTTGGGATGCCAACATATTCTGAACTTTCAGGGCTGTAGGATGCATTTTTCGTGCCCAAAATATTTTTGGGAATTTCAGTGGTCTAGAATGCGGGTTAATGCCCGTATCAGGCTGCAAATGTTTTTGGGACATTGAGAGCTCTCTGACACAGTTTTTGGGCCACCAACATTTTCTGGACTTTAGGGGGTCTACAATGCCTGTAAACCCCTTTTTTGGGCGTCCAAAGTTTTCAACATTTTTGCTGGTCTAAGATGCATTTTAAGGTCTTTTTTTGGCTGCTAACACATTCTGAACTTTCAGGGGTGTAGGATGCATTTTTTCATGCCCAAAGTATTTTTGGGAATTTCAGTGGTCTAGAATGCGGGTTTAATGCCCCTATCAGGCTACAAATGTTTTTGGGACATTCAGAGCTCTCTGGCACAGTTTTTGGGCCACCAACATTTTCTGGACTTTAGGGGGTCTACGATGCCTGTAAACCCCTTTTTTGGGCCTCCAAAGTTTTCAACATTTTTGTTGGTCTAAAATGCATTTTAAGGCCTTTTTTGGGATGCCTACATATTCTGAACTTTCAGGGGTGTAGGATGCATTTTTCGTGCCCAAAATATTTTTGGGAATTTCAGTGGTCTAGGATGCGGGTTAATGCCCTTTTCGGGCTGCAAATGTTTTTGGGACATTCAGAGCCCTCTGGCACAGTTTTTGGGCCACCAACATTTTCTGGACTTTAGGGGGTCTACGATGCCTGTAAACCCCTTTTTTGGGCCTCCAAAGTTTTCAACATTTTTGCTAGTCTAAGATGCATTTTAAGGCCTTTTTTGGGCTGCTAACATATTCTGAACTTTCAGGGGTGTAGGATGCATTTTTTCATGCCCAAAATATTTTTGGGAATTTCAGTAGTCTAGAATGCGGGTTAATGCCTGTATCAGGCTGCAAATGTTTTTGGGACATTGAGAGCTCTCTAACACAATTTTTGGGCCACCAACATTTTCTGGACTTTAGGGGCTGCAGGATGCATTTTTCGTGCCCAAAATATTTTTGGGAATTTCAGTGGTCTAGGATGCGGGTTAATGCCCCTTTCGGGCTGCAAATGTTTTTGGGACATTCAGAGCCCTCTGGCACAGTTTTTGGGCCACCAACATTTTCTGGACTTTAGGGGGTCTAGGATGCCTGTAAACACCTTTTTTGGGCTTCCAAAGTTTTCAACATTTTTGCTGGTCTAAGATTCATTTTAAGGCCTTTTTTGGGATGCCAACATATTCTGAACTTTCAGGGGTGTAGGATGCATTTTTCGTGCCCAAAATATTTTTGGGAATTTCAGTGGTCTAGGATGCGGGTTAATGCCCTTTTCAGGTTGCAAATGTTTTTGGGACATTCAGAGCTCTCTGGCACAGTTTTGGGCCACCAACATTTTCTGGACTTTAGGAGGGTCTATGATGCCTGTAAAACCCTTTTTTGGGCCTCCAAAGTTTTCAACATTTTTGCAGGCTTAAGATGCATTTTAAGGCCTTTTGTGGGCTGCTAACATATTCCAAACTTTCAGGGGTGTAAGATGCATTTTTCGTGCCCAAAATATTTTTGGGAATTTCAGTGGTCTAGGATGCGGGTTAATACCCTTTTCAGGTTGCAAATGTTTTTGGGACATTCAGAGCTCTATGACACAGTTTTTGGGCCACCAACATTTTCTGGACTTTAGGAGGGTCTAGGATGCCTGTAAACACCTTTTTTGGGATTCCAAAGTTTTGAACATTTTTGCAGGGCTAAAATGCATTTTAAGGCCTTTTTTGGGATGCCAACATATTCTGAACTTTCAGGGGTGTAGGATGCATTTTTCGTGCCCAAAATATTTTTGGGAATTTCAGTGGTCTAGGATGCGGGTTAATGCCCTTTTCAGGTTGCAAATGTTTTTGGGGCATTCAGAGCTCTCTGGCACAGTTTTGGGCCACCAACATTTTCTGGACTTTAGGAGGGTCTATGATGCCTGTAAACCCCTTTTTTGGGCCTCCAAAGTTTTCAACATTTTTCCAGGCTTAAGATGCATTTTAAGGCCTTTTGTGGGCTGCTAACATATTCCAAACTTTCAGGGGTGTAAGATGCATTTTTCGTGCCCAAAATATTTTTGGGAATTTCAGTGGTCTAGGATGCGGGTTAATACCCTTTTCAGGTTGCAAATGTTTTTGGGACATTCAGAGCTCTCTGACACAGTTTTTGGGCCACCAACATTTTCTGGACTTTAGGGGGTCTAGGATGCCTGTAAACACCTTTTTTGGGCTTCCAAAGTTTTCAACATTTTTGCAGGGCTAAGATGCATTTTAAGGCCTTTTTTGGGATGCCAACATATTCTGAACTTTCAGGGCTGTAGGATGCATTTTTCGTGCCCAAAATATTTTTGGGAATTTCAGTGGTCTAGAATGCGGGTTAATGCCCGTATCAGGCTGCACATGTTTTTGGGACATTGAGAGCTCTCTGACACAGTTTTTGGGCCACCAACATTTTCTGGACTTTAGGGGGTCTACAATGCCTGTAAACCCCTTTTTTGGGCGTCCAAAGTTTTCAACATTTTTGCTGGTATAAGATGCATTTTAAGGTCTTTTTTTGGCTGCTAACACATTCTGAACTTTCAGGGGTGTAGGATGCATTTTTTCATGCCCAAAATATTTTTGGGAATTTCAGTGGTCTAGAATGCGGGTTTAATGCCCCTATCAGGCTACAAATGTTTTTGGGACATTCAGAGCTCTCTGGCACAGTTTTTGGGCCACTAACATTTTCTGGACTTTAGGGGGTCTACGATGCCTGTAAACCCCTTTTTTGGGCCTCCAAAGTTTTCAACATTTTTGTTGGTCTAAAATGCATTTTAAGGCCTTTTTTGGGATGCCTACATATTCTGAACTTTCAGGGGTGTAGGATGCATTTTTCGTGCCCAAAATATTTTTGGGAATTTCAGTGGTCTAGGATGCGGGTTAATGCCCCTTTCGGGCTGCAAATGTTTTTGGGACATTCAGAGCCCTCTGGCACAGTTTTTGGGCCACCAACATTTTCTGGACTTTAGCGGGTCTACGATGCCTGTAAACCCCTTTTTTGGGCCTCCAAAGTTTTCAACATTTTTGCTAGTCTAAGATGCATTTTAAGGCCTTTTTTGGGCTGCTAACATATTCTGAACTTTCAGGGGTGTAGGATGCATTTTTTCATGCCCAAAATATTTTTGGGAATTTCAGTAGTCTAGAATGCGGGTTAATGCCTGTATCAGGCTGCAAATGTTTTTGGGACATTGAGAGCTCTCTGACACAGTTTTTGGGCCACCAACATTTTCTGGACTTTAGGGGGTCTAGGATGCCTGTAAACACCTTTTTTGGGCTTCCAAAGTTTTCAACATTTTTGCTGGTCTAAGATGAATTTTAAGGCCTTTTTTGGGCTGCTAACATATTCTGAACTTTCAGGGGTGTAGGATGCATTTTTTCATGCCCAAAATATTTTTAGGAATTTCAGTGGTCTAGAATGCGGGTTTAATGCCCGTATCAGGCTGCAAATGTTTTTGGGACATTCCGAGCTCTCTGGCACAGTTTTTGGGCCACCAACATTTTCTGGACTTTTGGGGTCTACGATGCCTGTAAACCCCTTTTTGGGCCTCCAAAGTTTTCAACATTTTTGCTGGTCTAAGATTCATTTTAAGGCCTTTTTTGGGATGCCAACATATTCTGAACTTTCAGGGGTGTAGGATGCATTTTTCGTGCCCAAAATATTTTTGGGAATTTCAGTGGTCTAGGATGGGGTTAAATGCCCCTTTCGGCCTGCAAATGTTTTTGGGACATTCAGAGCCCTCTGGCACAGTTTTTGGGCCACCAACATATTCTGGACTTTAGGGGGTCTACAATGCCTGTAAACCCCTTTTTTGGGCCTCCAAAGTTTTCAACATTTTTGCTGGTCTAAGATGCATTTTAAGGCCTTTTTTGGGCTGCTAACACATTCTGAACTTTCAGGGGTGTAGGATGCATTTTTAGTGCCCAAAATATTTTTGGGAATTTCAGTGGTCTAGGATGCGGGTTAATGCCCCCATCAGGCTGCAAATGTTTTTGGGACATTCAGAGCTATCTGACACAGTTTTTGGCCTCCATCATTTGTTGGACTTTGGGGGGTCTAGCATGCCTGTAAACCCCTTTTTTGGGCCTCCAAAGTTTTCAACATTTTTGCAGGCCTAAGATGCATTTTAAGGCCTTTTTTGGGCTGCTAACATATTCTGAATTTATGGGGTTTAGGATGCATTTTTCGTGCCCAAAATATTTTTGGGAATTTCAGTGGTCTAGGATGCGGGTTAATTCCCTTTTCAGGTTGTAAATGTTTTTGGGACATTCAGAGCTCTCTGACACAGTTTATGGGCCACCAACATTTTCTGGACTTTAGGGGGTCTAGGATGCCTGTAAACCCCATTTTTGGCCATCCAAAGTTTTCAACATTTTTGCTGGTCTACGATGCATTTTAAGGCCTTTTTTGGGCTGCTAACATATTCTGAACTTTCAAGGGTGTAGGATGCATTTTTTCATGCCCAAAATATTTTTGGGAATTTCAGTGGTCTAGAATGCGGGTTAATGCCCGTATCAGGCTGCACATGTTTTTGGGACATTGAGAGCTCTCTGACACAGTTTTTGGGCCACCAACATTTTCTGGACTTTAGGGGGTCTACAATGCCTGTAAACCCCTTTTTTGGGCCTCCAAAGTTTTCAACATTTTTGCTGGTCTAAGATGCATTTTAAGGCCTTTATTGGGCTGATAACACATTCTGAACTTTCAGGGGTGTAGGGTGCATTTTTAGTGCCCAAAATATTTTTGGGAATTTCAGTGGTCTAGGATGCGGGTTAATGCCCCTATCAGGCTGCAAATGTTTTTGGGACATTCAGAGCTCTCTGACACAGTTTTTGGCCTAGATCATTTGTTGGACTTTAGCAGGTCTAGCATGCCTGGAAACCCCTTTTTTGGGCCTCCAAAGTTTTCAACATTTTTGCAGGCCTAAGATGCATTTTAAGGCCTTTTTTGGGCGGCTAACATATTCTGAACTTTCAGGGGTGTAGGATGCATTTTTTCATGCCCAAAATATTTTTGGGAATTTCAGTGGTCTAGAATGCGGGTTTAATGCCCCTATCAGGCTACAAATGTTTTTGGGACATTCAGAGCTCTCTGGCACAGTTTTTGGTCCACCAACATTTTCTGGACTTTAGGGGGTCTACGATGCCTGTAATCCCCTTTTTTGGGCCTCCAAAGTTTTCAACATTTTTGCAGGGCTAAGATGCATTTTAAGGCCTTTTTGGGATGCCAACATATTCTGAACTTTCAGGGCTGTAGGATGCATTTTTCGTGCCCAAAATATTTTTGGGAATTTCAGTGGTCTAGAATGCGGGTTAATGCCCGTATCAGCCTGCAAATGTTTTTGGGACATTGAGAGCTCTCTGACACAGTTTTTGGGCCACCAACATTTTCTGGACTTTAGGGGGTCTACAATGCCTGTAAACCCCTTTTTTGGGCGTCCAAAGTTTTCAACATTTTTGCTGGTCTAAGATGCATTTTAAGGTCTTTTTTTGGCTGCTAACACATTCTGAACTTTCAGGGGTGTAGGATGCATTTTTTCATGCCCAAAATATTTTTGGGAATTTCAGTGGTCTAGAATGCGGGTTTAATGCCCCTATCAGGCTACAAATGTTTTTGGGACATTCAGAGCTCTCTGGCACAGTTTTTGGGCCACCAACATTTTCTGGACTTTAGGGGGTCTACGATGCCTGTAAACCCCTTTTTTGGGCCTCCAAAGTTTTCAACATTTTTGTTGGTCTAAAATGCATTTTAAGGCCTTTTTTGGGATGCCTACATATTCTGAACTTTCAGGGGTGTAGGATGCATTTTTCGTGCCCAAAATATTTTTGGGAATTTCAGTGGTCTAGGATGCGGGTTAATGCCCCTTTCGGGCTGCAAATGTTTTTGGGACATTCAGAGCCCTCTGGCACAGTTTTTGGGCCACCAACATTTTCTGGACTTTAGGGGGTCTACGATGCCTGTAAACCCCTTTTTTGGGCCTCCAAAGTTTTCAACATTTTTGCTAGTCTAAGATGCATTTTAAGGCCTTTTTTGGGCTGCTAACATATTCTGAACTTTCAGGGGTGTAGGATGCATTTTTTCATGCCCAAAATATTTTTGGGAATTTCAGTAGTCTAGAATGCGGGTTAATGCCTGTATCAGGCTGCAAATGTTTTTGGGACATTGAGAGCTCTCTGACACAGTTTTTGGGCCACCAACATTTTCTGGACTTTAGGGGCTGTAGGATGCATTTTTCGTGCCCAAAATATTTTTGGGAATTTCAGTGGTCTAGGATGCGGGTTAATGCCCCTTTCGGGCTGCAAATGTTTTTGGGACATTCAGAGCCCTCTGGCACAGTTTTTGGGCCACCAACATTTTCTGGGCTTTAGGGGGTCTAGGATGCCTGTAAACACCTTTTTTGGGCTTCCAAAGTTTTCAACATTTTTGCTGGTCTAAGATGCATTTTAAGGCCTTTTTTGGGCTGCTAACATATTCTGAACTTTCAGGGGTGTAGGATGCATTTTTTCATGCCCAAAATATTTTTAGGAATTTCAGTGGTCTAGAATGCGGGTTTAATGCCCGTATCAGGCTGCAAATGTTTTTGGGACATTCCGAGCTCTCTGGCACAGTTTTTGGGGCACCAACATTTTCTGGACTTTAGGGGGTCTAGGATGCCTGTAAACCCCTTTTTTGGGCTCCCAAAGTTTTCAACATTTTTGCAGGGCTAAGATGCATTTTAAGGCCTTTTTTGGGATGCCAACATATTCTGAACTTTCAGGGGTGTAGGATGCATTTTTCGTGCCCAAAATATTTTTGGGAATTTCAGTGGTCTGGGATGCGGGTTAATGCCCCTTACGGGCTGCAAATGTTTTTGGGACATTCAGAGCCCTCTGGCACAGTTATTGGGCCACCAACATTTTCTGGACTTTTGGGGGTCTACGATGCCTGTAAACCCCTTTTTGGGCCTCCAAAGTTTTCAACATTTTTGCTGGTCTAAGATTCATTTTAAGGCCTTTTTTGGGATGCCAACATATTCTGAACTTTCAGGGGTGTAGGATGCATTTTTCGTGCCCAAAATATTTTTGGGAATTTCAGTGGTCTAGGATGCGGGTTAATGCCCTTTTCAGGTTGCAAATGTTTTTGGGACATTCAGAGCTCTCTGGCACAGTTTTGGGCCACCAACATTTTCTGGACTTTAGGAGGGTCTATGATGCCTGTAAAACCCTTTTTTGGGCCTCCAAAGTTTTCAACATTTTTGCAGGCTTAAGATGCATTTTAAGGCCTTTTGTGGGCTGCTAACATATTCCAAACTTTCAGGGGTGTAAGATGCATTTTTCGTGCCCAAAATATTTTTGGGAATTTCAGTGGTCTAGGATGCGGGTTAATACCCTTTTCAGGTTGCAAATGTTTTTGGGACATTCAGAGCTCTATGACACAGTTTTTGGGCCACCAACATTTTCTGGACTTTAGGAGGGTCTAGGATGCCTGTAAACACCTTTTTTGGGCTTCCAAAGTTTTGAACATTTTTGCAAGGCTAAAATGCATTTTAAGGCCTTTTTTGGGATGCCAACATATTCTGAACTTTCAGGGGTGTAGGATGCATTTTTCGTGCCCAAAATATTTTTGGGAATTTCAGTGGTCTAGGATGCGGGTTAATGCCCTTTTCAGGTTGCAAATGTTTTTGGGGCATTCAGAGCTCTCTGGCACAGTTTTGGGCCACCGACATTTTCTGGACTTTAGGAGGGTCTATGATGCCTGTAAACCCCTTTTTTGGGCCTCCAAAGTTTTCAACATTTTTCCAGGCTTAAGATGCATTTTAAGGCCTTTTGTGGGCTGCTAACATATTCCAAACTTTCAGGGGTGTAAGATGCATTTTTCGTGCCCAAAATATTTTTGGGAATTTCAGTGGTCTAGGATGCGGGTTAATACCCTTTTCAGGTTGCAAATGTTTTTGGGACATTCAGAGCTCTCTGACACAGTTTTTGGGCCACCAACATTTTCTGGACTTTAGGGGGTCTAGGATGCCTGTAAACACCTTTTTTGGGCTTCCAAAGTTTTCAACATTTTTGCAGGGCTAAGATGCATTTTAAGGCCTTTTTTGGGATGCCAACATATTCTGAACTTTCAGGGCTGTAGGATGCATTTTTCGTGCCCAAAATATTTTTGGGAATTTCAGTGGTCTAGAATGCGGGTTAATGCCCGTATCAGGCTGCAAATGTTTTTGGGACATTGAGAGCTCTCTGACACAGTTTTTGGGCCACCAACATTTTCTGGACTTTAGGGGGTCTACAATGCCTGTAAACCCCTTTTTTGGGCGTCCAAAGTTTTCAACATTTTTGCTGGGCTAAGATGCATTTTAAGGCCTTTTTTGGGATGCCAACATATTCTGAACTTTCAGGGGTGTAGGATGCATTTTTCGTGCCCAAAATATTTTTGGGAATTTCAGTGGTCTAGGATGCGGGTTAATGCCCTTTTCAGGTTGCAAATGTTTTTGGGACATTCAGAGCTCTCTGGCACAGTTTTGGGCCACCAACATTTTCTGGACTTTAGGAGGGTCTATGATGCCTGTAAAACCCTTTTTTGGGCCTCCAAAGTTTTCAACATTTTTGCAGGCTTAAGATGCATTTTAAGGCCTTTTGTGGGCTGCTAACATATTCCAAACTTTCAGGGGTGTAAGATGCATTTTTCGTGCCCAAAATATTTTTGGGAATTTCAGTGGTCTAGGATGCGGGTTAATACCCTTTTCAGGTTGCAAATGTTTTTGGGACATTCAGAGCTCTATGACACAGTTTTTGGGCCACCAACATTTTCTGGACTTTATGAGGGTCTAGGATGCCTGTAAACACCTTTTTTGGGCTTCCAAAGTTTTGAACATTTTTGCAGGGCTAAAATGCATTTTAAGGCCTTTTTTGGGATGCCAACATATTCTGAACTTTCAGGGGTGTAGGATGCATTTTTCGTGCCCAAAATATTTTTGGGAATTTCAGTGGTCTAGGATGCGGGTTAATGCCCTTTTCAGGTTGCAAATGTTTTTGGGGCATTCAGAGCTCTCTGGCACAGTTTTGGGCCACCAACATTTTCTGGACTTTAGGAGGGTCTATGATGCCTGTAAACCCCTTTTTTGGGCCTCCAAAGTTTTCAACATTTTTCCAGGCTTAAGATGCATTTTAAGGCCTTTTGTGGGCGGCTAACATATTCCAAACTTTCAGGGGTGTAAGATGCATTTTTCGTGCCCAAAATATTTTTGGGAATTTCAGTGGTCTAGGATGCGGGTTAATACCCTTTTCAGGTTGCAAATGTTTTTGGGACATTCAGAGCTCTCTGACACAGTTTTTGGGCCACCAACATTTTCTGGACTTTAGGGGGTCTAGGATGCCTGTAAACACCTTTTTTGGGCTTCCAAAGTTTTCAACATTTTTGCAGGGCTAAGATGCATTTTAAGGCCTTTTTTGGGATGCCAACATATTCTGAACTTTCAGGGCTGTAGGATGCATTTTTCGTGCCCAAAATATTTTGGGGAATTTCAGTGGTCTAGAATGCGGGTTAATGCCCGTATCAGGCTGCAAATGTTTTTGGGACATTGAGAGCTCTCTGACACAGTTTCTGGGCCACCAACATTTTCTGGACTTTAGGGGGTCTACAATGCCTGTAAACCCCTTTTTTGGGCGTCCAAAGTTTTCAACATTTTTGCTGGTCTAAGATGCATTTTAAGGTTTTTTTTTGGCTGCTAACACATTCTGAACTTTCAGGGGTGTAGGATGCATATTTTCATGCCCAAAATATTTTTGGGAATTTCAGTGGTCTAGAATGCGGGTTTAATGCCCCTATCAGGCTACAAATGTTTTTGGGACATTCAGAGCTCTCTGGCACAGTTTTTGGGCCACCAACATTTTCTGGACTTTAGGGGCTGTAGGATGCATTTTTTCATGCCCAAAATATTTTTTAGGAATTTCAGTGGTCTAGAATGCGGGTTTAATGCCCGTATCAGGCTGCAAATGTTTTTGGGACATTCCGAGCTCTCTGGCACAGTTTTTGGGCCACCAACATTTTCTGGACTTTAGGGGGTCTAGGATGCCTGTAAACCCCTTTTTTGGGCTCCCAAAGTTTTCAACATTTTTGCAGGGCTAAGATGCATTTTAAGGCCTTTTTTGGGATGCCAACATATTCTGAACTTTCAGGGGTGTAGGATGCATTTTTCGTGCCCAAAATATTTTTGGGAATTTCAGTGGTCTAGGATGCGGGTTAATGCCCCTTACGGGCTGCAAATGTTTTTGGGACATTCAGAGCCCTCTGGCACAGTTATTGGGCCACCAACATTTTCTGGACTTTTGGGGGTCTACGATGCCTGTAAACCCCTTTTTGGGCCTCCAAAGTTTTCAACATTTTTGCTGGTCTAAGATTAATTTTAAGGCCTTTTTTGGGATGCCAACATATTCTGAACTTTCAGGGGTGTAGGATGCATTTTTCGTGCCCAAAATATTTTTGGGAATTTCAGTGGTCTAGGATGCGGGTTAATGCCCTTTTCAGGTTGCAAATGTTTTTGGGACATTCAGAGCTCTCTGGCACAGTTTTGGTCCACCAACATTTTCTGGACTTTAGGAGGGTCTATGATGCCTGTAAAACCCTTTTTTGGGCCTCCAAAGTTTTCAACATTTTTGCAGGCTTAAGATGCATTTTAAGGCCTTTTGTGGGCTGCTAACATATTCCAAACTTTCAGGGGTGTAAGATGCATTTTTCGTGCCCAAAATATTTTTGGGAATTTCAGTGGTCTAGGATGCGGGTTAATACCCTTTTCAGGTTGCAAATGTTTTTGGGACATTCAGAGCTCTATGACACAGTTTTTGGGCCACCAACATTTTCTGGACTTTAGGAGGGTCTAGGATGCCTGTAAACACCTTTTTTGGGCTTCCAAAGTTTTGAACATTTTTGCAGGGCTAAGATGCATTTTAAGGCCTTTTTTGGGATGCCAACATATTCTGAACTTTCAGGGGTGTAGGATGCATTTTTCGTGCCCAAAATATTTTTGGGAATTTCAGTGGTCTAGGATGCGGGTTAATGCCCTTTTCAGGTTGCAAATGTTTTTGGGGCATTCAGAGCTCTCTGGCACAGTTTTGGGCCACCAACATTTTCTGGACTTTAGGAGGGTCTATGATGCCTGTAAACCCCTTTTTTGGGCCTCCAAAGTTTTCAACATTTTTCCAGGCTTAAGATGCATTTTAAGGCCTTTTGTGGGCTGCTAACATATTCCAAACTTTCAGGGGTGTAAGATGCATTTTTCGTGCCCAAAATATTTTTGGGAGTTTCAGTGGTCTAGGATGCGGGTTAATACCCTTTTCAGGTTGCAAATGTTTTTGGGACATTCAGAGCTCTCTGACACAGTTTTTGGGCCACCAACATTTTCTGGACTTTAGGGGGTCTAGGATGCCTGTAAACACCTTTTTTGGGCTTCCAAAGTTTTCAACATTTTTGCAGGGCTAAGATGCATTTTAAGGCCTTTTTTGGGATGCCAACATATTCTGAACTTTCAGGGGTGTAGGATGCATTTTTCGTGCCCAAAATATTTTTGGGAATTTTAGTGGTCTAGGATGCGGGTTAATGCCCCTTTCGGGCTGCAGATGTTTTTGGGACATTCAGAGCCCTCTGGCACAGTTTTTGGGCCACCAACATTTTCTGGACTTTAGGGGCTCTACGATGCCTGTAAACCCCTTCTTTGGACCTCCAAAGTTTTCAACATTTTTGCTGGTCTAAGATGCATTTTAAGGCCTTTTTTTGGGCTGCTAACATATTCTGAACTTTCAGGGGTGTAGGATGCATTTTTTCATGCCCAAAATATTTTTAGGAATTTCAGTGGTCTAGAATGCGGGTTTAATGCCCGTATCAGGCTGCAAATGTTTTTGGGACATTCCGAGCTCTCTGGCACAGTTTTTGGGCCACCAACATTTTCTGGACTTTTGGGGTCTACGATGCCTGTAAACCCCTTTTTGGGCCTCCAAAGTTTTCAACATTTTTGCTGGTCTAAGATTCATTTTAAGGCCTTTTTTGGGATGCCAACATATTCTGAACTTTCAGGGGTGTAGGATGCATTTTTCGTGCCCAAAATATTTTTGGGAATTTCAGTGGTCTAGAATGCGGGTTAATGCCCGTATCAGGCTGCAAATGTTTTTGGGACATTGAGAGCTCTCTGACACAGTTTTTGGGCCACCAACATATTCTGGACTTTAGGGGGTCTACAATGCCTGTAAACCCCTTTTTTGGGCCTCCAAAGTTGTTTTCAACATTTTTGCTGGTCTAAGATGCATTTTAAGGCCTTTTTTGGGCTGCTAACACATTCTGAACTTTCAGGGGTGTAGGATGCATTTTTAGTGCCCAAAATATTTTTGGGAATTTCAGTGGTCTAGGATGCGGGTTAATGCCCCCATCAGGCTGCAAATGTTTTTGGGACATTCAGAGCTATCTGACACAGTTTTTGGCCTCCATCATTTGTTGGACTTTGGGGGGTCTAGCATGCCTGTAAACCCCTTTTTTGGGCCTCCAAAGTTTTCAACATTTTTGCAGGCCTAAGATGCATTTTAAGGCCTTTTTTGGGCTGCTAACATATTCTGAATTTATGGGGTTTAGGATGCATTTTTCGTGCCCAAAATATTTTTGGGAATTTCAGTGGTCTAGGATGCGGGTTAATTCCCTTTTCAGGTTGTAAATGTTTTTGGGACATTCAGAGCTCTCTGACACAGTTTATGGGCCACCAACATTTTCTGGACTTTAGGGGGTCTAGGATGCCTGTAAACCCCATTTTTGGGCATCCAAAGTTTTCAACATTTTTGCTGGTCTACGATGCATTTTAAGGCCTTTTTTGGGCTGCTAACATATTCTGAACTTTCAAGGGTGTAGGATGCATTTTTTCATGCCCAAAATATTTTTGGGAATTTCAGTGGTCTAGAATGCGGGTTAATGCCCGTATCAGGCTGCACATGTTTTTGGGACATTGAGAGCTCTCTGACACAGTTTTTGGGCCACCAACATTTTCTGGACTTTAGGGGGTCTACAATGCCTGTAAACCCCTTTTTTGGGCCTCCAAAGTTTTCAACATTTTTGCTGGTCTAAGATGCATTTTAAGGCCTTTATTGGGCTGATAACACATTCTGAACTTTCAGGGGTGTAGGGTGCATTTTTAGTGCCCAAAATATTTTTGGGAATTTCAGTGGTCTAGGATGCGGGTTAATGCCCCTATCAGGCTGCAAATGTTTTTGGGACATTCAGAGCTCTCTGACACAGTTTTTGGCCTAGATCATTTGTTGGACTTTAGCAGGTCTAGCATGCCTGGAAACCCCTTTTTTGGGCCTCCAAAGTTTTCAACATTTTTGCAGGCCTAAGATGCATTTTAAGGCCTTTTTTGGGCGGCTAACATATTCTGAACTTTCAGGGGTGTAGGATGCATTTTTTCATGCCCAAAATATTTTTGGGAATTTCAGTGGTCTAGAATGCGGGTTTAATGCCCCTATCAGGCTACAAATGTTTTTGGGACATTCAGAGCTCTCTGGCACAGTTTTTGGTCCACCAACATTTTCTGGACTTTAGGGGGTCTACGATGCCTGTAATCCCCTTTTTTGGGCCTCCAAAGTTTTCAACATTTTTGCAGGGCTAAGATGCATTTTAAGGACTTTTTGGGATGCCAACATATTCTGAACTTTCAGGGCTGTAGGATGCATTTTTCGTGCCCAAAATATTTTTGGGAATTTCAGTGGTCTAGAATGCGGGTTAATGCCCGTATCAGCCTGCAAATGTTTTTGGGACATTGAGAGCTCTCTGACACAGTTTTTGGGCCACCAACATTTTCTGGACTTTAGGGGGTCTACAATGCCTGTAAACCCCTTTTTTGGGCGTCCAAAGTTTTCAACATTTTTGCTGGTCTAAGATGCATTTTAAGGTCTTTTTTTGGCTGCTAACACATTCTGAACTTTCAGGGGTGTAGGATGCATTTTTTCATGCCCAAAATATTTTTGGGAATTTCAGTGGTCTAGAATGCGGGTTTAATGCCCCTATCAGGCTACAAATGTTTTTGGGACATTCAGAGCTCTCTGGCACAGTTTTTGGGCCACCAACATTTTCTGGACTTTAGGGGGTCTACGATGCCTGTAAACCCCTTTTTTGGGCCTCCAAAGTTTTCAACATTTTTGTTGGTCTAAAATGCATTTTAAGGCCTTTTTTGGGATGCCTACATATTCTGAACTTTCAGGGGTGTAGGATGCATTTTTCGTGCCCAAAATATTTTTGGGAATTTCAGTGTTCTCGGATGCGGGTTAATGCCCCTTTCGGGCTGCAAATGTTTTTGGGACATTCAGAGCCCTCTGGCACAGTTTTTGGGCCACCAACATTTTCTGGACTTTAGGGGGTCTACGATGCCTGTAAACCCCTTTTTTGGGCCTCCAAAGTTTTCAACATTTTTGCTAGTCTAAGATGCATTTTAAGGCCTTTTTTGGGCTGCTAACATATTCTGAACTTTCAGGGGTGTAGGATGCATTTTTTCATGCCCAAAATATTTTTGGGAATTTCAGTAGTCTAGAATGCGGGTTAATGCCTGTATCAGGCTGCAAATGTATTTGGGACATTGAGAGCTCTCTGACACAGTTTTTGGGCCACCAACATTTTCTGGACTTTAGGGGCTGTAGGATGCATTTTTCGTGCCCAAAATATTTTTGGGAATTTCAGTGGTCTAGGATGCGGGTTAATGCCCCTTTCGGGCTGCAAATGTTTTTGGGACATTCAGAGCCCTCTGGCACAGTTTTTGGGCCACCAACATTTTCTGGGCTTTAGGGGGTCTAGGATGCCTGTAAACACCTTTTTTGGGCTTCCAAAGTTTTCAACATTTTTGCTGGTCTAAGATGCATTTTAAGGCCTTTTTTGGGCTGCTAACATATTCTGAACTTTCAGGGGTGTAGGATGCATTTTTTCATGCCCAAAATATTTTTAGGAATTTCAGTGGTCTAGAATGCGGGTTTAATGCCCGTATCAGGCTGCAAATGTTTTTGGGACATTCCGAGCTCTCTGGCACAGTTTTTGGGGCACCAACATTTTCTGGACTTTAGGGGGTCTAGGATGCCTGTAAACCCCTTTTTTGGGCTCCCAAAGTTTTCAACATTTTTGCAGGGCTAAGATGCATTTTAAGGCCTTTTTTGGGATGCCAACATATTCTGAACTTTCAGGGGTGTAGGATGCATTTTTCGTGCCCAAAATATTTTTGGGAATTTCAGTGGTCTGGGATGCGGGTTAATGCCCCTTACGGGCTGCAAATGTTTTTGGGACATTCAGAGCCCTCTGGCACAGTTATTGGGCCACCAACATTTTCTGGACTTTTGGGGGTCTACGATGCCTGTAAACCCCTTTTTGGGCCTCCAAAGTTTTCAACATTTTTGCTGGTCTAAGATTCATTTTAAGGCCTTTTTTGGGATGCCAACATATTCTGAACTTTCAGGGGTGTAAGATGCATTTTTCGTGCCCAAAATATTTTTGGGAATTTCAGTGGTCTAGGATGCGGGTTAATGCCCTTTTCAGGTTGCAAATGTTTTTGGGACATTCAGAGCTCTCTGGCACAGTTTTGGGCCACCAACATTTTCTGGACTTTAGGAGGGTCTATGATGCCTGTAAAACCCTTTTTTGGGCCTCCAAAGTTTTCAACATTTTTGCAGGCTTAAGATGCATTTTAAGGCCTTTTGTGGGCTGCTAACATATTCCAAACT
Organism: Ambystoma mexicanum; assembly: GCF_040938575.1. Lineage (NCBI taxonomy): Eukaryota > Metazoa > Chordata > Amphibia > Caudata > Ambystomatidae > Ambystoma > Ambystoma mexicanum. The sequence continues at coordinate 604,601,283 of NC_090940.1, forward strand.
TTCAGGGGTGTAAGATGCATTTTTCGTGCCCAAAATATTTTTGGGAATTTCAGTGGTCTAGGATGCGGGTTAATACCCTTTTCAGGTTGCAAATGTTTTTGGGACATTCAGAGCTCTATGACACAGTTTTTGGGCCACCAACATTTTCTGGACTTTAGGAGGGTCTAGGATGCCTGTAAACACCTTTTTTGGGCTTCCAAAGTTTTGAACATTTTTGCAGGGCTAAAATGCATTTTAAGGCCTTTTTTGGGATGCCAACATATTCTGAACTTTCAGGGGTGTAGGATGCATTTTTCGTGCCCAAAATATTTTTGGGAATTTCAGTGGTCTAGGATGCGGGTTAATGCCCTTTTCAGGTTGCAAATGTTTTTGGGGCATTCAGAGCTCTCTGGCACAGTTTTGGGCCACCAACATTTTCTGGACTTTAGGAGGGTCTATGATGCCTGTAAACCCCTTTTTTGGGCCTCCAAAGTTTTCAACATTTTTCCAGGCTTAAGATGCATTTTAAGGCCTTTTGTGGGCTGCTAACATATTCCAAACTTTCAGGGGTGTAAGATGCATTTTTCGTGCCCAAAATATTTTTGGGAATTTCAGTGGTCTAGGATGCGGGTTAATACCCTTTTCAGGTTGCAAATGTTTTTGGGACATTCAGAGCTCTCTGACACAGTTTTTGGGCCACCAACATTTTCTGGACTTTAGGGGGTCTAGGATGCCTGTAAACACCTTTTTTGGGCTTCCAAAGTTTTCAACATTTTTGCAGGGCTAAGATGCATTTTAAGGCCTTTTTTGGGATGCCAATATATTCTGAACTTTCAGGGCTGTAGGATGCATTTTTCGTGCCCAAAATATTTTTGGGAATTTCAGTGGTCTAGAATGCGGGTTAATGCCCGTATCAGGCTGCAAATGTTTTTGGGACATTGAGAGCTCTCTGACACAGTTTTTGGGCCACCAACATTTTCTGGACTTTAGGGGGTCTACAATGCCTGTAAACCCCTTTTTTGGGCGTCCAAAGTTTTCAACATTTTTGCTGGTCTAAGATGCATTTTAAGGTCTTTTTTTGGCTGCTAACACATTCTGAACTTTCAGGGGTGTAGGATGCATTTTTTCATGCCCAAAATATTTTTGGGAATTTCAGTGGTCTAGAATGCGGGTTTAATGCCCCTATCAGGCTACAAATGTTTTTGGGACATTCAGAGCTCTCTGGCACAGTTTTTGGGCCACCAACATTTTCTGGACTTTAGGGGGTCTACGATGCCTGTAAACCCCTTTTTTGGGCCTCCAAAGTTTTCAACATTTTTGCAGGGCTAAGATGCATTTTAAGGCCTTTTTTGGGATGCCAACATATTCTGAACTTTCAGGGGTGTAGGATGCATTTTTCGTGCCCAAAATATTTTTGGGAATTTCAGTGGTCTAGGATGCGGGTTAATGCCCTTTTCAGGTTGCAAATGTTTTTGGGACATTCAGAGCTCTCTGGCACAGTTTTGGGCCACCAACATTTTCTGGACTTTAGGAGGGTCTATGATGCCTGTAAAACCCTTTTTTGGGCCTCCAAAGTTTTCAACATTTTTGCAGGCTTAAGATGCATTTTAAGGCCTTTTGTGGGCTGCTAACATATTCCAAACTTTCAGGGGTGTAAGATGCATTTTTCGTGCCCAAAATATTTTTGGGAATTTCAGTGGTCTAGGATGCGGGTTAATACCCTTTTCAGGTTGCAAATGTTTTTGGGACATTCAGAGCTCTATGACACAGTTTTTGGGCCACCAACATTTTCTGGACTTTATGAGGGTCTAGGATGCCTGTAAACACCTTTTTTGGGCTTCCAAAGTTTTGAACATTTTTGCAGGGCTAAAATGCATTTTAAGGCCTTTTTTGGGATGCCAACATATTCTGAACTTTCAGGGGTGTAGGATGCATTTTTCGTGCCCAAAATATTTTTGGGAATTTCAGTGGTCTAGGATGCGGGTTAATGCCCTTTTCAGGTTGCAAATGTTTTTGGGGCATTCAGAGCTCTCTGGCACAGTTTTGGGCCACCAACATTTTCTGGACTTTAGGAGGGTCTATGATGCCTGTAAACCCCTTTTTTGGGCCTCCAAAGTTTTCAACATTTTTCCAGGCTTAAGATGCATTTTAAGGCCTTTTGTGGGCGGCTAACATATTCCAAACTTTCAGGGGTGTAAGATGCATTTTTCGTGCCCAAAATATTTTTGGGAATTTCAGTGGTCTAGGATGCGGGTTAATACCCTTTTCAGGTTGCAAATGTTTTTGGGACATTCAGAGCTCTCTGACACAGTTTTTGGGCCACCAACATTTTCTGGACTTTAGGGGGTCTAGGATGCCTGTAAACACCTTTTTTGGGCTTCCAAAGTTTTCAACATTTTTGCAGGGCTAAGATGCATTTTAAGGCCTTTTTTGGGATGCCAACATATTCTGAACTTTCAGGGCTGTAGGATGCATTTTTCGTGCCCAAAATATTTTGGGGAATTTCAGTGGTCTAGAATGCGGGTTAATGCCCGTATCAGGCTGCAAATGTTTTTGGGACATTGAGAGCTCTCTGACACAGTTTCTGGGCCACCAACATTTTCTGGACTTTAGGGGGTCTACAATGCCTGTAAACCCCTTTTTTGGGCGTCCAAAGTTTTCAACATTTTTGCTGGTCTAAGATGCATTTTAAGGTTTTCTTTTGGCTGCTAACACATTCTGAACTTTCAGGGGTGTAGGATGCATATTTTCATGCCCAAAATATTTTTGGGAATTTCAGTGGTCTAGAATGCGGGTTTAATGCCCCTATCAGGCTACAAATGTTTTTGGGACATTCAGAGCTCTCTGGCACAGTTTTTGGGCCACCAACATTTTCTGGACTTTAGGGGGTCTACGATGCCTGTAAACCCCTTTTTTGGGCCTCCAAAGTTTTCAACATTTTTGTTGATCTAAAATGCATTTTAAGGCCTTTTTTGGGATGCCTACATATTCTGAACTTTCAGGGGTGTAGGATGCATTTTTCGTGCCCAAAATATTTTTGGGAATTTCAGTGGTCTAGGATGCGGGTTAATGCCCCTTTCGGGCTGCAAATGTTTTTGGGACATTCAGAGCCCTCTGGCACAGTTTTTGGGCCACCAACATTTTCTGGACTTTAGGGGGTCTACGATGCCTGTAAACCCCTTTTTTGGGCCTCCAAAGTTTTCAACATTTTTGCTAGTCTAAGATGCATTTTAAGGCCTTTTTTGGGCTGCTAACATATTCTGAACTTTCAGGGGTGTAGGATGCATTTTTTCATGCCCAAAATATTTTTGGGAATTTCAGTAGTCTAGAATGCGGGTTAATGCCTGTATCAGGCTGCAAATGTTTTTGGGACATTGAGAGCTCTCTGACACAGTTTTTGGGCCACCAACATTTTCTGGACTTTAGGGGCTGTAGGATGCATTTTTCGTGCCCAAAATATTTTTGGGAATTTCAGTGGTCTAGGATGCGGGTTAATGCCCCTTTCGGGCTGCAAATGTTTTTGGGACATTCAGAGCCCTCTGGCACAGTTTTTGGGCCACCAACATTTTCTGGACTTTAGGGGGTCTAGGATGCCTGTAAACACCTTTTTTGGGCTTCCAAAGTTTTCAACATTTTTGCTGGTCTAAGATTCATTTTAAGGCCTTTTTTGGGATGCCAACATATTCTGAACTTTCAGGGGTGTAGGATGCATTTTTCGTGCCCAAAATATTTTTGGGAATTTCAGTGGTCTAGGATGCGGGTTAATGCCCTTTTCAGGTTGCAAATGTTTTTGGGACATTCAGAGCTCTCTGGCACAGTTTTGGGCCACCAACATTTTCTGGACTTTAGGAGGGTCTATGATGCCTGTAAAACCCTTTTTTGGGCCTCCAAAGTTTTCAACATTTTTGCTGGTCTAAGATACATTTTAAGGCCTTTTTTGGGCTGCTAACATATTCTGAACTTTCAGGGGTGTAGGATGCATTTGTTCATGCCCAAAATATTTTTTAGGAATTTCAGTGGTCTAGAATGCGGGTTTAATGCCCGTATCAGGCTGCAAATGTTTTTGGGACATTCCGAGCTCTCTGGCACAGTTTTTGGGCCACCAACATTTTCTGGACTTTAGGGGGTCTAGGATGCCTGTAAACCCCTTTTTTGGGCTCCCAAAGTTTTCAACATTTTTGCAGGGCTAAGATGCATTTTAAGGCCTTTTTTGGGATGCCAACATATTCTGAACTTTCAGGGGTGTAGGATGCATTTTTCGTGCCCAAAATATTTTTGGGAATTTCAGTGGTCTAGGATGCGGGTTAATGCCCCTTACGGGCTGCAAATGTTTTTGGGACATTCAGAGCCCTCTGGCACAGTTATTGGGCCACCAACATTTTCTGGACTTTTGGGGGTCTACGATGCCTGTAAACCCCTTTTTGGGCCTCCAAAGTTTTCAACATTTTTGCTGGTCTAAGATTAATTTTAAGGCCTTTTTTGGGATGCCAACATATTCTGAACTTTCAGGGGTGTAGGATGCATTTTTCGTGCCCAAAATATTTTTGGGAATTTCAGTGGTCTAGGATGCGGGTTAATGCCCTTTTCAGGTTGCAAATGTTTTTGGGACATTCAGAGCTCTCTGGCACAGTTTTGGTCCACCAACATTTTCTGGACTTTAGGAGGGTCTATGATGCCTGTAAAACCCTTTTTTGGGCCTCCAAAGTTTTCAACATTTTTGCAGGCTTAAGATGCATTTTAAGGCCTTTTGTGGGCTGCTAACATATTCCAAACTTTCAGGGGTGTAAGATGCATTTTTCGTGCCCAAAATATTTTTGGGAATTTCAGTGGTCTAGGATGCGGGTTAATACCCTTTTCAGGTTGCAAATGTTTTTGGGACATTCAGAGCTCTATGACACAGTTTTTGGGCCACCAACATTTTCTGGACTTTAGGAGGGTCTAGGATGCCTGTAAACACCTTTTTTGGGCTTCCAAAGTTTTGAACATTTTTGCAGGGCTAAGATGCATTTTAAGGCCTTTTTTGGGATGCCAACATATTCTGAACTTTCAGGGGTGTAGGATGCATTTTTCGTGCCCAAAATATTTTTGGGAATTTCAGTGGTCTAGGATGCGGGTTAATGCCCTTTTCAGGTTGCAAATGTTTTTGGGGCATTCAGAGCTCTCTGGCACAGTTTTGGGCCACCAACATTTTCTGGACTTTAGGAGGGTCTATGATGCCTGTAAACCCCTTTTTTGGGCCTCCAAAGTTTTCAACATTTTTCCAGGCTTAAGATGCATTTTAAGGCCTTTTGTGGGCTGCTAACATATTCCAAACTTTCAGGGGTGTAAGATGCATTTTTCGTGCCCAAAATATTTTTGGGAGTTTCAGTGGTCTAGGATGCGGGTTAATACCCTTTTCAGGTTGCAAATGTTTTTGGGACATTCAGAGCTCTCTGACACAGTTTTTGGGCCACCAACATTTTCTGGACTTTAGGGGGTCTAGGATGCCTGTAAACACCTTTTTTGGGCTTCCAAAGTTTTCAACATTTTTGCAGGGCTAAGATGCATTTTAAGGCCTTTTTTGGGATGCCAACATATTCTGAACTTTCAGGGGTGTAGGATGCATTTTTCGTGCCCAAAATATTTTTGGGAATTTTAGTGGTCTAGGATGCGGGTTAATGCCCCTTTCGGGCTGCAGATGTTTTTGGGACATTCAGAGCCCTCTGGCACAGTTTTTGGGCCACCAACATTTTCTGGACTTTAGGGGCTCTACGATGCCTGTAAACCCCTTCTTTGGGCCTCCAAAGTTTTCAACATTTTTGCTGGTCTAAGATGCATTTTAAGGCCTTTTTTTGGGCTGCTAACATATTCTGAACTTTAAGGGGTGTAGGATGCATTTTTTCATGCCCAAAATATTTTTGGGAATTTCAGTGGTCTAGAATGCGGGGTAATGCCCGTATCAACCTGCAAATGTTTTTGGGACATTGAGAGCTCTCTGACACAGTTTTTGGGCCACCAACATTTTCTGGACTTTAGGGGGTCTAGGATGCCTGTAAACCCCTTTTTGGGCCTCCAAAGTTTTTAACATTTTTGCAGGCCTAAGATGCATTTTAAGGTCTTTTTTGGGCTGCTAACATATTCTGAACTTTCAGGGGTGTTTGATGCATTTTTCGTGCCCAAAATATTTTTGGGAATTTCAGTGGTCTAGAATGCGGGTTAATGCCCCTATCAGGCCGCAAATGTTTTTGGGACATTCGGAGCTCTCTGACTCAATTTTTGGCCACCATCATTTGCTGGACTTTAGGGGGTCAAGGATGCCTGTAAACCCCTTTTTTGGGCCTCCAAAGTTTTCAACATTTTTGCAGGCCTAAGATACATTTTAAGGCCTTTTTTGGGCTGCTAACATATTCTGAACTTATGGGGTGTAGGATGCATTTTTCGTGCCCAAAATATTTTTGGGAATTTCAGTGGTCTAGGATGCAGGTTAATGCCATTTTCAGGTTGCACTTGTTTTTGGGACATTCAGAGCTCTCTGACACAGTTTTTGGGCCACCAACATTTTCTGGACTTTAGGGGTTCTAGGATGCCTGTAAACCCCTTTTTTGGGCCTCCAAAGTTTTCAACATTTTTGCAGGGCTAAGATGCATTTTAAGGCCTTTTTTGGGATGCCAACATATTCTGAACTTTCAGGGGTGTAGGATGCATTTTTCGTGCCCAAAATATTTTTGGGAATTTCAGTGGTCTAGAATGTGGGTTAATGCCCCTATCAGGATGCAAATTATTTTGGGACATTCAGAGCTCTCTGTCACAGTTTATGGGGCCACCAACATCTTCTGGACTTTAGGGGGGTCTAGGATGCCTGTAAACCCTTTTTTGGGCCTCTAACGTTTTCAAAATGTTTTCAGGCCTAAGATGCATTTTAAGGTCTTTTTTGGGCTGCTAACATATTCTGAACTTTCAGGGACGAAGGATGCATTTTTCATGCCCAAAATATTTTTGGAAATTTCAGTGGTCTAGAATGTGGGTTAATGCCCCTATCAGGATGCAAATTATTTTGGGACATTCAGAGCTCTCTGTCACAGTTTTTGGCCACCAACATTTGCGGGACTTTAGGGGGTCTAGGATGCCTGTAAACCCCTTTTTTGGGCCTCCAAAGTTTTCAACATTTTTGCAGGCCTAAGATGCATTTTAAGGCCTTTTTCTGGGATGCCAACATATTCTGAACTTTCAGGGGTGTCGGATGCATTTTTCGTGCCCAAAATATTTTTGGGAATTTCAGTGGTCTAAGATGCGGGTTAATGCCCCTTTCGGGCTGCAAATGTTTTAGGGATATTCAGAGCTCTCTGGCACAGTTTTTGGGCCACCAACATTTTCTGGACTTTAGGGGGTCTAGGATTCCTGTAAACCCCTTTTTTGGGCATCCAAAGTTTTAAACATTTTTGAAGGGCTAAGATGCATTTTAAGGCCTTTTTTGGGATGCCAACATATTCTGAACTTTCAGGGGTGTAGGATGCATTTTTCGTGCCCAAAATATTTTTGGGAATTTCAGTGGTCTAGGATGCGGGTTAATGCCCCTTTCGGGCTGCAAATGTTTTTGGGACATTCAGAGCTCTCTGGCACAGTTTTGGGCTACAAACATTTGCTGGACTTCAGGGGGTCTAGGACGCCTGTAAACCCTTTTTTTGGGCCTCCAAAGTTTTCAACATTTTTGCAGGCCTAAGATGCATTTTAAGGCCTTTTTTTGGGATGCCAATATATTCTGAACTTTCAGGGGTGTGGGATGCATTTTTCATGCCCAAAATATTTTTGGGAATTTCAGGGGTCTAGGATGCGGGTTAATGCCCCTTTCAGGCAGCAAATGTTTTTGGGACATTCAGCGCTCTCCTGCACCGTTTCTGGGCCACCAACATTTTCTGGACTTTAGGGGGTCTAGGATGCCTGTAAACCCCCCTTTTGGGCCTCCAAAGTTCTCAGCATTTTTGCCGCCCTAAAATGCATTTTAAGGCCTTTTTTAGGCTGCTAACATATTCTGAACTTTCAGGGGTGTAGGATGCATTTTTCCTGCCCAAAATAATTTTGGGAATTTCAGTGGTCTAGGATGCGGGTTAATGCCCCTTTCCGGTTGCAAATGTTTTTGGGACATTCAGAGCTCTCTGACACAGTTTTTGGACCACCAACATTTTCTAGACTTTAGGTGGTCTAGGATGCCTATAAACCCCTTTTTTGGGCATCCAAAGTTTTCAACATTTTTGCAGGGCTGATGCATTTTAAGGCCTTTTTTGGGATGCCAACATATTCTGAACTTTCAGGGGTGTAGGATGCATTTTTCGTGCCCAAAATATTTTTGGGAACTTCAGTGGTCTAGGATGCGGGTTAATGCCCCTTTCGAGCTGCAAACGTTTTTGGGACATTCAGAGCTCAATGGCAGATTTTTGGACCACCAACATTTTCTGGACTTTAGGGGGTCTAGGATGCCTGTAAACCCCTTTTTTGGGCCTCCAAAGTTTTCAACATTTTTGCAGGCCTAAGATGCATTTTAAGACCTTTTTTGGGCTGCTAACACATTCTGAACTTTCAGTGGTGTAGGATGCATTTTTTGTGCCCAAAATATTTTTGGGAATTTCAGTGGTCTAGGATGCGGGTTAATGCCCCTTTCGGGCAGCAAATGTTTTTCGGACATTTATAGCTCTCTGGCACAGTTTTTGGGCCACCAACATTTTCTGGACTTTAGGGGGTCTAGGATGCCTGTAAACCCCTTTCTTGGGCCTTCAAAGTTTTCAACATTTTTGCAGGCCAAGATGCATTTTAAAGCCTTTTTTGGGCTGCTAACATATTCTGAACTTATGGGGAGTAGGATGCATTTTTAGTGCCCAAAATATTTTTGGGAATTTCAGTGGTCTAGGATGCGGGTTAATGCCCCTTACAGGCTGCAAATGTTTTTGGGACATTCAGAGCTCTCTGTCACAGTTTTTGGCCACCATCATTTTCTGGACTTTAAGGGGTCTAGGATGCCTGTAAACCCCTTTTTTGGGCCTCCAAAGTTTTCAACATTTTTGCAGGCTTGAGATGCATTTTAAGGCCTTTTTTGGGCTGCTAACATATGCTAAACTTTCAGGGGTATAGGATGCATTTTCCGTGCCCAAAATATTTTTGGGAATTTCAGTGCTCTAGGATGCGGGTTAATGCCCCTTTCAGGCTGCTAATGTTTTTGGGATATTCAGAGCTCTCTGACAAAGATTTTGGACCACCAATATTTTCTGGACTTTAGGGGATCTAGGATGCCTGTAAAACCCTTTTTTGGGCCTCCAAAGTTCTCAGCATTTTTGCAGCCCTAAAATGCATTTTAAGGCCTTTTTTGGGCTGCTAACATATTCTGAACTTTCAGGGGTGTAGGATGCATTTTTCGTGCTCAAAATATTTTTGGGAATTTCAGTGGTCTGGGATGCGGGTTAATGCCCCTTTCGAGCTGCAAACGTTTGTGGGACATTCAGAGCTCAATGGCAAATTTTTTGGGCCACCAACATTTTCTGGACTTTAGGGGGTCTAGGATGCCTGTAAACCCCTTTTTTGGGCCTCCAAAATTTTCAACATTTTTGCACGCCTAAGATGCATTCTAAGACCTTTTTTGGGCTGATAACATATTCTAAACTGCCAGGGGTGTAGGATGCATTTTTTGTGCCCAAAATATTTTTGGGAATTTCAGTGGTCTAGGATGCGGGTTAATGCCCCTTTCAGGTTGCAAATGTTTTTGGGACATTCAGAGCTCTCTGACACAGTTTTTGGGCCACCAACATTTTCTGGACTTTAGGGGGTCTAGGATGCCTGTAAACCCCTTTTTTGGGCCTCCAAAGCTTTCAACATTTTTGCAGGCCTAAAATGCATTCTAAGGCCTTTTTTGGTATGATAACATATTCTAAACTGTCAGGGGTGTAGGATGCATTTTTCGTGCCCAAAATATTTTTGGGAATTTCAGTGGTCTAGCGGGTTAATGCCCCTTTCAGGTTGCAAATGTTTTTGGGACATTCAGAGCTCTCTGACACAGTTTTTGGGCCACCAACATTTTCTGGACTTTAGGGGGTCTAGGATGCCTGTAAACCCCTTTTTTGGGCCTCCAAAGCTTTCAACATTTTTGCAGGCCTAAGATGCATTCTAAGGCCTTTTTTGGGCTGATAACATATTCTAAACTGTCAGGGGTGTAGGATGCATTTTTCGTGCCCAAAATATTTTTGGGAATTTCAGTGGTCTAGAATGCGGGTTAATGCCCGTATCAGGCTGCAAATGTTTTTGGGACATTGAGAGCTCTCTGACACAGTTTCTGGGCCACCAACATTTTCTGGACTTTAGGGGGTCTACAATGCCTGTAAACCCCTTTTTTGGGCGTCCAAAGTTTTCAACATTTTTGCTGGTCTAAGATGCATTTTAAGGTCTTTTTTTGGCTGCTAACACATTCTGAACTTTCAGGGGTGTAGGATGCATTTTTTCATGCCCAAAATATTTTTGGGAATTTCAGTGGTCTAGAATGCGGGTGTAATGCCCCTATCAGGCTACAAATGTTTTTGGGACATTCAGAGCTCTCTGGCACAGTTTTTGGGCCACCAACATTTTCTGGACTTTAGGGGGTCTACGATGCCTGTAAACCCCTTTTTTGGGCCTCCAAAGTTTTCAACATTTTTGTTGGTCTAAAATGCATTTTAAGGCCTTTTTTGGGATGCCTACATATTCTGAACTTTCAGGGGTGTAGGATGCATTTTTCGTGCCCAAAATATTTTTGGGAATTTCAGTGGTCTAGGATGCGGGTTAATGCCCCTTTCGGCTGCAAATGTTTTTGGGACATTCAGAGCCCTCTGGCACAGTTTTTGGGCCACCAACATTTTCTGGACTTTAGGGGGTCTACGATGCCTGTAAACCCCTTTTTTGGGCCTCCAAAGTTTTCAACATTTTTGCTAGTCTAAGATGCATTTTAAGGCCTTTTTTGGGCTGCTAACATATTCTGAACTTTCAGGGGTGTAGGATGCATTTTTTCATGCCCAAAATATTTTTGGGAATTTCAGTAGTCTAGAATGCGGGTTAATGCCTGTATCAGGCTGCAAATGTTTTTGGGACATTGAGAGCTCTCTGACACAGTTTTTGGGCCACCAACATTTTCTGGACTTTAGGGGCTGTAGGATGCATTTTTCGTGCCCAAAATATTTTTGGGAATTTCAGTGGTCTAGGATGCGGGTTAATGCCCCTTTCGGGCTGCAAATGTTTTTGGGACATTCAGAGCCCTCTGGCACAGTTTTTGGGCCACCAACATTTTCTGGACTTTAGGGGGTCTAGGATGCCTGTAAACACCTTTTTTGGGCTTCCAAAGTTTTCAACATTTTTGCTGGTCTAAGATTCATTTTAAGGCCTTTTTTGGGATGCCAACATATTCTGAACTTTCAGGGGTGTAGGATGCATTTTTCGTGCCCAAAATATTTTTGGGAATTTCAGTGGTCTAGGATGCGGGTTAATGCCCTTTTCAGGTTGCAAATGTTTTTGGGACATTCAGAGCTCTCTGGCACAGTTTTGGGCCACCAACATTTTCTGGACTTTAGGAGGGTCTATGATGCCTGTAAAACCCTTTTTTGGGCCTCCAAAAGTTTTCAACATTTTTGCTGGTCTAAGATGCATTTTAAGGCCTTTTTTGGGCTGCTAACATATTCTGAACTTTCAGGGGTGTAGGATGCATTTTTTCATGCCCAAAATATTTTTTAGGAATTTCAGTGGTCTAGAATGCGGGTTTAATGCCCGTATCAGGCTGCAAATGTTTTTGGGACATTCCGAGCTCTCTGGCACAGTTTTTGGGCCACCAACATTTTCTGGACTTTAGGGGGTCTAGGATGCCTGTAAACCCCTTTTTTGGGCTCCCAAAGTTTTCAACATTTTTGCAGGGCTAAGATGCATTTTAAGGCCTTTTTTGGGATGCCAACATATTCTGAACTTTCAGGGGTGTAGGATGCATTTTTCGTGCCCAAAATATTTTTGGGAATTTCAGTGGTCTAGGATGCGGGTTAATGCCCCTTACGGGCTGCAAATGTTTTTGGGACATTCAGAGCCCTCTGGCACAGTTATTGGGCCACCAACATTTTCTGGACTTTTGGGGGTCTACGATGCCTGTAAACCCCTTTTTGGGCCTCCAAAGTTTTCAACATTTTTGCTGGTCTAAGATTAATTTTAAGGCCTTTTTTGGGATGCCAACATATTCTGAACTTTCAGGGGTGTAGGATGCATTTTTCGTGCCCAAAATATTTTTGGGAATTTCAGTGGTCTAGGATGCCGGTTAATGCCCTTTTCAGGTTGCAAATGTTTTTGGGACATTCAGAGCTCTCTGGCACAGTTTTGGGCCACCAACATTTTCTGGACTTTAGGAGGGTCTATGATGCCTGTAAAACCCTTTTTTGGGCCTCCAAAGTTTTCAACATTTTTGCAGGCTTAAGATGCATTTTAAGGCCTTTTGTGGGCTGCTAACATATTCCAAACTTTCAGGGGTGTAAGATGCATTTTTCGTGCCCAAAATATTTTTGGGAATTTCAGTGGTCTAGGATGCGGGTTAATACCCTTTTCAGGTTGCAAATGTTTTTGGGACATTCAGAGCTCTATGACACAGTTTTTGGGCCACCAACATTTTCTGGACTTTAGGAGGGTCTAGGATGCCTGTAAACATGTTTTTTGGGCTTCCAAAGTTTTGAACATTTTTGCAGGGCTAAGATGCATTTTAAGGCCTTTTTTGGGATGCCAACATATTCTGAACTTTCAGGGGTGTAGGATGCATTTTTCGTGCCCAAAATATTTTTGGGAATTTCAGTGGTCTAGGATGCGGGTTAATGCCCTTTTCAGGTTGCAAATGTTTTTGGGGCATTCAGAGCTCTCTGGCACAGTTTTGGGCCACCAACATTTTCTGGACTTTAGGAGGGTCTATGATGCCTGTAAACCCCTTTTTTGGGCCTCCAAAGTTTTCAACATTTTTCCAGGCTTAAGATGCATTTTAAGGCCTTTTGTGGGCTGCTAACATATTCCAAACTTTCAGGGGTGTAAGATGCATTTTTCGTGCCCAAAATATTTTTGGGAGTTTCAGTGGTCTAGGATGCGGGTTAATACCCTTTTCAGGTTGCAAATGTTTTTGGGACATTCAGAGCTCTCTGACACAGTTTTTGGGCCACCAACATTTTCTGGACTTTAGGGGGTCTAGGATGCCTGTAAACACCTTTTTTGGGCTTCCAAAGTTTTCAACATTTTTGCAGGGCTAAGATGCATTTTAAGGCCTTTTTTGGGATGCCAACATATTCTGAACTTTCAGGGGTGTAGGATGCATTTTTCGTGCCCAAAATATTTTTGGGAATTTTAGTGGTCTAGGATGCGGGTTAATGCCCCTTTCGGGCTGCAGATGTTTTTGGGACATTCAGAGCCCTCTGGCACCGTTTTTGGGCCACCAACATTTTCTGGACTTTAGGGGCTCTACGATGCCTGTAAACCCCTTCTTTGGGCCTCCAAAGTTTTCAACATTTTTGCTGGTCTAAGATGCATTTTAAGGCCTTTTTTTGGGCTGCTAACATATTCTGAACTTTAAGGGGTGTAGGATGCATTTTTTCGTGCCCAAAATATTTTTGGGAATTTCAGTGGTCTAGAATGCGGGTTAATGCCCCTATCAGGCCGCAAATGTTTTTGGGACATTCGGAGCTCTCTGACTCAGTTTTTGGCCACCATCATTTGCTGGACTTTAGGGGGTCAAGGATGCCTGTAAACCCCTTTTTTGGGCCTCCAAAGTTTTCAACATTTTTGCAGGCCTAAGATACATTTTAAGGCCTTTTTTGGGCTGCTAACATATTCTGAACTTATGGGGTGTAGGATGCATTTTTCGTGCCCAAAATATTTTTGGGAATTTCAGTGGTCTAGGATGCAGGTTAATGCCATTTTCAGGTTGCACTTGTTTTTGGGACATTCAGAGCTCTCTGACACAGTTTTTGGGCCACCAACATTTTCTGGACTTTAGGGGTTCTAGGATGCCTGTAAACCCCTTTTTTGGGCATCCAAAGTTTTCAACATTTTTGCAGGGCTAAGATGCATTTTAAGGCCTTTTTTGGGATGCCAACATATTCTGAACTTTCAGGGGTGTAGGATGCATTTTTCGTGCCCAAAATATTTTTGGGAATTTCAGTGGTCTAGAATGTGGGTTAATGGCCCTATCAGGCTGCAAATGTTTTTGTGACATTCAGAGCTTGCTGACACAGTTTATGGGGCCACCAACATCTTCTGGACTTTAGGGGGGTCTAGGATGCCTGTAAACCCTTTTTTGGGCCTCTAACGTTTTCAAAATGTTTTCAGGCCTAAGATGCATTTTAAGGTCTTTTTTGGGCTGCTAACATATTCTGAACTTTCAGGGACGAAGGATGCATTTTTCATGCCCAAAATATTTTTGGAAATTTCAGTGGTCTAGAATGTGGGTTAATGCCCCTATCAGGATGCAAATTATTTTGGGACATTCAGAGCTCTCTGTCACAGTTTTTGGCCACCAATATTTGCGGGACTTTAGGGGGTCTAGGATGCCTGTAAACCCCTTTTTTGGGCCTCCAAAGTTTTCAACATTTTTGCAGGCCTAAGATGCATTTTAAGGCCTTTTTCTGGGATGCCAACATATTCTGAACTTTCAGGGGTGTCGGATGCATTTTTCGTGCCCAAAATATTTTTGGGAATTTCAGTGGTCTAAGATGCGGGTTAATGCCCCTTTCGGGCTGCAAATGTTTTAGGGATATTCAGAGCTCTCTGGCACAGTTTTTGGGCCACCAACATTTTCTGGACTTTAGGGGGTCTAGGATTCCTGTAAACCCCTTTTTTGGGCATCCAAAGTTTTAAACATTTTTGAAGGGCTAAGATGCATTTTAAGGCCTTTTTTGGGATGCCAACATATTCTGAACTTTCAGGGGTGTAGGATGCATTTTTCGTGCCCAAAATATTTTTGGGAATTTCAGTGGTCTAGGATGCGGGTTAATGCCCCTTTCGGGCTGCAAATGTTTTTGGGACATTCAGAGCTCTCTGGCACAGTTTTGGGCTACAAACATTTGCTGGACTTCAGGGGGTCTAGGACGCCTGTAAACCCTTTTTTTGGGCCTCCAAAGTTTTCAACATTTTTGCAGGCCTAAGATGCATTTTAAGGCCTTTTTTTGGGATGCCAATATATTCTGAACTTTCAGGGGTGTAGGATGCATTTTTCATGCCCAAAATATTTTTGGGAATTTCAGGGGTCTAGGATGCGGGTTAATGCCGCTTTCAGGCAGCAAATGTTTTTGGGACATTCAGCGCTCTCCTGCACCGTTTCTGGGCCACCAACATTTTCTGGACTTTAGGGGGTCTAGGATGCCTGTAAACCCCCTTTTTGGGCCTCCAAAGTTCTCAGCATTTTTGCAGCCCTAAAATGCATTTTAAGGCCTTTTTTAGGCTGCTAACATATTCTGAACTTTCAGGGGTGTAGGATGCATTTTTCCTGCCCAAAATAATTTTGGGAATTTCAGTGGTCTAGGATGCGGGTTAATGCCCCTTTCCGGTTGCAAATGTTTTTGGGACATTCAGAGCTCTCTGACACAGTTTTTGGACCACCAACATTTTCTAGACTTTAGGTGGTCTAGGATGCCTATAAACCCCTTTTTTGGGCATCCAAAGTTTTCAACATTTTTGCAGGGCTGATGCATTTTAAGGCCTTTTTTGGGATGCCAACATATTCTGAACTTTCAGGGGTGTAGGATGCATTTTTCGTGCCCAAAATATTTTTGGGAACTTCAGTGGTCTAGGATGCGGGTTAATGCCCCTTTCGAGCTGCAAACGTTTTTGGGACATTCAGAGCTCAATGGCAGATTTTTGGACCACCAACATTTTCTGGACTTTAGGGGGTCTAGGATGCCTGTAAACCCCTTTTTTGGGCCTCCAAAGTTTTCAACATTTTTGCAGGCCTAAGATGCATTTTAAGACCTTTTTTGGGCTGCTAACACATTCTGAACTTTCAGTGGTGTAGGATGCATTTTTTGTGCCCAAAATATTTTTGGGAATTTCAGTGGTCTAGGATGCGGGTTAATGCCCCTTTCGGGCAGCAAATGTTTTTCGGACATTTATAGCTCTCTGGCACAGTTTTTGGGCCACCAACATTTTCTGGACTTTAGGGGGTCTAGGATGCCTGTAAACCCCTTTCTTGGGCCTTCAAAGTTTTCAACATTTTTGCAGGCCAAGATGCATTTTAAAGCCTTTTTTGGGCTGCTAACATATTCTGAACTTATGGGGTGTAGGATGCATTTTTAGTGCCCAAAATATTTTTGGGAATTTCAGTGGTCTAGGATGCGGGTTAATGCCCCTTACAGGCTGCAAATGTTTTTGGGACATTCAGAGCTCTCTGTCACAGTTTTTGGCCACCATCATTTTCTGGACTTTAAGGGGTCTAGGATGCCTGTAAACCCCTTTTTTGGGCCTCCAAAGTTTTCAACATTTTTGCAGGCTTGAGATGCATTTTAAGGCCTTTTTTGGGCTGCTAACATATGCTAAACTTTCAGGGGTATAGGATGCATTTTCCGTGCCCAAAATATTTTTGGGAATTTCAGTGGTCTAGGATGCGGGTTAATGCCCCTTTCAGGCTGCTAATGTTTTTGGGATATTCAGAGCTCTCTGACAAAGATTTTGGACCACCAATATTTTCTGGACTTTAGGGGGTCTAGGATGCCTGTAAAACCCTTTTTTGGGCCTCCAAAGTTCTCAGCATTTTTGCAGCCCTAAAATGCATTTTAAGGCCTTTTTTGGGCTGCTAACATATTCTGAACTTTCAGGGGTGTAGGATGCATTTTTCGTGCTCAAAATATTTTTGGGAATTTCAGTGGTCTGGGATGCGGGTTAATGCCCCTTTCGAGCTGCAAACGTTTGTGGGACATTCAGAGCTCAATGGCAAATTTTTTGGGCCTCCAACATTTTCTGGACTTTAGGGGGTCTAGGATGCCTGTAAACCCCTTTTTTGGGCCTCCAAAATTTTCAACATTTTTGCAGGCCTAAGATGCATTCTAAGACCTTTTTTGGGCTGATAACATATTCTAAACTGCCAGGGGTGTAGGATGCATTTTTTGTGCCCAAAATATTTTTGGGAATTTCAGTGGTCTAGGACGCGGGTTAATGCCCCTTTCAGGTTGCAAATGTTTTTGGGACATTCAGAGCTCTGTGACACAGTTTTTGGGCCACCAACATTTTCTGGACTTTAGGGGGTCTAGGATGCCTGTAAACCCCTTTTTTGGGCCTCCAAAGCTTTCAACATTTTTGCAGGCCTAAAATGCATTCTAAGGCCTTTTTTGGGATGATAACATATTCTAAACTGTCAGGGGTGTAGGATGCATTTTTCGTGCCCAAAATATTTTTGGGAATTTCAGTGGTCTAGCGGGTTAATGCCCCTTTCAGGTTGCAAATGTTTTTGGGACATTCAGAGCTCTCTGACACAGTTTTTGGGCCACCAACATTTTCTGGACTTTAGGGGGTCTAGGATGCCTGTAAACCCCTTTTTTGGGCCTCCAAAGCTTTCAACATTTTTGCAGGCCTAAAATGCATTCTAAGGCCTTTTTTGGGATGATAACATATTCTAAACTGTCAGGGGTGTAGGATGCATTTTTCGTGCCCAAAATGTTTTTGGGAATTTCAGTGGTCTAGCGGGTTAATGCCCCTTTCAGGTTGCAAATGTTTTTGGGACATTCAGAGCTCTCTGACACAGTTTTTGGGCCACCAACATTTTCTGGACTTTAGGGGGTCTAGGATGCCTGTAAACCCCTTTTTTGGGCCTCCAAAGCTTTCAACATTTTTGCAGGCCTAAGATGCATTCTAAGGCCTTTTTTGGGCTGATAACATATTCTAAACTGTCAGGGGTGTAGGATGCATTTTTCGTGCCCAAAATATTTTTGGGAATTTCAGTGGTCTAGAATGCGGGTTTATTCCCCTTTCAGGCTGCAAATGTTTTTGGGACATTCAGAGCTCTGTGGCTCAGTTTTTGGGCCACCAACATTTTCTGGACTTTATGGGGTCTAGGATGCCTGTAAACCCCTTTTTTGGGCCTCCAAAGTTTTCAACATTTTTGCAGGGCTGATGCATTTTAAGGCCTTTTTTGGGATGCCAACATATTCTGAACTTTCAGGGGTGTAGGATGCATTTTTCGTGCCCAAAATATTTTTGGGAACTTCAGTGGTCTAGGATGCGGGTTAATGCCCCTTTCGAGCTGCAAACGTTTTTGGGACATTCAGAGCTCAATGGCAGATTTTTGGACCACCAACATTTTCTGGACTTTAGGGGGTCTAGGATGCCTGTAAACCCCTTTTTTGGGCCTCCAAAGTTTTCAACATTTTTGCAGGCCTAAGATGCATTTTAAGACCTTTTTTGGGCTGCTAACACATTCTGAACTTTCAGTGGTGTAGGATGCATTTTTTGTGCCCAAAATATTTTTGGGAATTTCAGTGGTCTAGGATGCGGGTTAATGCCCCTTTCGGGCAGCAAATGTTTTTCGGACATTTATAGCTCTCTGGCACAGTTTTTGGGCCACCAACATTTTCTGGACTTTAGGGGGTCTAGGATGCCTGTAAACCCCTTTCTTGGGCCTTCAAAGTTTTCAACATTTTTGCAGGCCAAGATGCATTTTAAAGCCTTTTTTGGGCTGCTAACATATTCTGAACTTATGGGGTGTAGGATGCATTTTTAGTGCCCAAAATATTTTTGGGAATTTCAGTGGTCTAGGATGCGGGTTAATGCCCCTTACAGGCTGCAAATGTTTTTGGGACATTCAGAGCTCTCTGTCACAGTTTTTGGCCACCATCATTTTCTGGACTTTAAGGGGTCTAGGATGCCTGTAAACTCCTTTTTTGGGCCTCCAAAGTTTTCAACATTTTTGCAGGCTTGAGATGCATTTTAAGGCCTTTTTTGGGCTGCTAACATATGCTAAACTTTCAGGGGTATAGGATGCATTTTCCGTGCCCAAAATATTTTTGGGAATTTCAGTGGTCTAGGATGCGGGTTAATGCCCCTTTCAGGCTGCTAATGTTTTTGGGATATTCAGAGCTCTCTGACAAAGATTTTGGACCACCAATATTTTCTGGACTTTAGGGGGTCTAGGATGCCTGTAAAACCCTTTTTTGGGCCTCCAAAGTTCTCAGCATTTTTGCAGCCCTAAAATGCATTTTAAGGCCTTTTTTGGGCTGCTAACATATTCTGAACTTTCAGGGGTGTAGGATGCATTTTTCGTGCTCAAAATATTTTTGGGAATTTCAGTGGTCTGGGATGCGGGTTAATGCCCCTTTCGAGCTGCAAACGTTTGTGGGACATTCAGAGCTCAATGGCAATTTTTTTGGGCCACCAACATTTTCTGGACTTTAGGGGGTCTAGGATGCCTGTAAACCCCTTTTTTGGGCCTCCAAAATTTTCAACATTTTTGCAGGCCTAAGATGCATTCTAAGACCTTTTTTGGGCTGATAACATATTCTAAACTGCCAGGGGTGTAGGATGCATTTTTTGTGCCCAAAATATTTTTGGGAATTTCAGTGGTCTAGGACGCGGGTTAATGCCCCTTTCAGGTTGCAAATGTTTTTGGGACATTCAGAGCTCTCTGACACAGTTTTTGGGCCACCAACATTTTCTGGACTTTAGGGGGTCTAGGATGCCTGTAAACCCCTTTTTTGGGCCTCCAAAGCTTTCAACATTTTTGCAGGCCTAAAATGCATTCTAAGGCCTTTTTTGGGATGATAACATATTCTAAACTGTCAGGGGTGTAGGATGCATTTTTCGTGCCCAAAATATTTTTGGGAATTTCAGTGGTCTAGCGGGTTAATGCCCCTTTCAGGTTGCAAATGTTTTTGGGACATTCAGAGCTCTCTGACACAGTTTTTGGGCCACCAACATTTTCTGGACTTTAGGGGGTCTAGGATGCCTGTAAACCCCTTTTTTGGGACTCCAAAGCTTTCAACATTTTTGCAGGCCTAAGATGCATTCTAAGGCCTTTTTTGGGCTGATAACATATTCTAAACTGTCAGGGGTGTAGGATGCATTTTTCGTGCCCAAAATATTTTTGGGAATTTCAGTGGTCTAGAATGCGGGTTTATTCCCCTTTCAGGCTGCAAATGTTTTTGGGACATTCAGAGCTCTGTGGCTCAGTTTTTGGGCCACCAACATTTTCTGGACTTTATGGGGTCTAGGATGCCTGTAAACCCCTTTTTTGGGCCTCCAAAGTTTTCAACATTTTTGCAGGCCTAAGATGCATTTTAAGGCCTTTTTTGGGCTGCTAACATATGCTGAACTTTCAGGGGTGTAGGATGCATTTTTCGTGCCCAAAATATTTTTGGGAATGTCAGTGGTCTAGGATGCGGGTTAATGCCCCTTTTCGGGCTCCAAATGTTTTTGGGACATTCAGAGCTCGCTGACACAGTTTATGGGGCCACCAACATTTTCTGGACTTTAGGAGGATTTAGGTTGCCTGTAAACCCTTTTTTGGGCCTCTAACGTTTTCAAAATTTTTTCAGGCCTAAGATGCATTTTAAGGTCTTTTTTGGGCTGCTAACATATTCTGAACTTTCAGGGACGAAGGATGCATTTTTCATGCCCAATATATTTTTGGAAATTTCAGTGGTCTAGAATGTGGGTTAATGCCCCTATCACGCTGCAAATATTTTTGTGACATTCAGAGCTCTCTGACACAGTTTTTGGCCACCAACATTTGCTGGACGTTAGGGGGTCTAGGATGCCTGTAAACCCCTTTTTGGGCCTCCAAAGTTTTTAACATTTTTGCAGGCCTAAGATGCATTTTAAGGTCTTTTTTGGGCTGCTAACATATTCTGAACTTTCAGGGGTGTAGGATGCATTTTTCGTGCCCAAAATATTTTTGGGAATTTCAGTGGTCTAGAATGCGGGTTAATGCCCCTATCAGGCCGCAAATGTTTTTGGGACATTCGGAGCTCTCTGACTCAGTTTTTGGCCACCATCATTTGCTGGACTTTAGGGGGTCTAGGATGCCTGTAAACCCCTTTTTTGGGCCTCCAAAGTTTTCAACATTTTTGCAGGCCTAAGATACATTTTAAGGCCTTTTTTGGGCTGCTAACATATTCTGAACTTATGGGGTGTAGGATGCATTTTTCGTGCCCAAAATATTTTTGGGAATTTCAGTGGTCTAGAATGCGGGTTAATGCCCCTTTCAGGTTACCCATGTTTTTGGGACATTCAGAGCTCTCTGACACAGTTTTTGGCCACCAACATTTGCTGGACTTTAGGGGGTCTAGGATGCCTGTAAACCCCTTTTTGGGCCTCCAAAGTTTTTAACATTTTTGCAGGCCTAAGATGCATTTTAAGGTCTTTTCTGGGCTGCTAACATATTCTGAACTTTCAGGGGTGTAGGATGCATTTTTCGTGCCCAAAATATTTTTGGGAATTTCAGTGGTCTAGAATGCGGGTTAATGCCCCTATCAGGCCGCAAATGTTTTTGGGACATTCGGAGCTCTCTGACTCAGTTTTTGGCCACCATCATTTGCTGGACTTTAGGGGGTCTAGGATGCCTGTAAACCCCTTTTTTAGGCCTCCAAAGTTTTCAACATTTTTGCAGGCCTAAGATACATTTTAAGGCCTTTTTTGGGCTGCTAACATATTCTGAACTTATGGGGTGTAGGATGCATTTTTCGTGCCCAAAATATTTTTGGGAATTTCAGTGGTCTAGGATGCAGGTTAATGCCATTTTCAGGTTGCAAATGTTTTTGTGACATTCAGAGCTCGCTGACACAGTTTATGGAGCCACCAACATTTTCTGGACTTTAGGGGGGTCTAGGATGCCTGTAAACCCTTTTTTGGGCCTCCAAAGCTTTCAACATTTTTGCAGGCCTAAAATGCATTCTAAGGCCTTTTTTGGGATGATAACATATTCTAAACTGTCAGGGGTGTAGGATGCATTTTTCGTGCCCAAAATATTTTTGGGAATTTCAGTGGTCTAGCGGGTTAATGCCCCTTTCAGGTTGCAAATGTTTTTGGGACATTCAGAGCTCTCTGACACAGTTTTTGGGCCACCAACATTTTCTGGACTTTAGGGGGTCTAGGATGCCTGTAAACCCCTTTTTTGGGCCTCCAAAGCTTTCAACATTTTTGCAGGCCTAAGATGCATTCTAAGGCCTTTTTTGGGCTGATAACATATTCTAAACTGTCAGGGGTGTAGGATGCATTTTTCGTGCCCAAAATATTTTTGGGAATTTCAGTGGTCTAGAATGCGGGTTTATTCCCCTTTCAGGCTGCAAATGTTTTTGGGACATTCAGAGCTCTGTGGCTCAGTTTTTGGGCCACCAACATTTTCTGGACTTTATGGGGTCTAGGATGCCTGTAAACCCCTTTTTTGGGCCTCCAAAGTTTTCAACATTTTTGCAGGCCTAAGATGCATTTTAAGGCCTTTTTTGGGCTGCTAACATATGCTGAACTTTCAGGGGTGTAGGATGCATTTTTCGTGCCCAAAATATTTTTGGGAATGTCAGTGGTCTAGGATGCGGGTTAATGCCCCTTTTCGGGCTCCAAATGTTTTTGGGACATTCAGAGCTCGCTGACACAGTTTATGGGGCCACCAACATTTTCTGGACTTTAGGGGGATTTAGGTTGCCTGTAAACCCTTTTTTGGGCCTCTAACGTTTTCAAAATTTTTTCAGGCCTAAGATGCATTTTAAGGCCTTTTTTGGGATGCAAACATATTCTGAACTTTCAGGGGTGTAGGATGCATTTTTCGTGCCCAAAATATTTTTGGGAATTTCAGTGGTCTAGAATGTGGGTTAATGGCCCTATCAGGCTGCAAATGTTTTTGTGACATTCAGAGCTCGCTGACACAGTTTATGGGGCCACCAACATTTTCTGGACTTTAGGGGGGTCTAGGATGCCTGTAAACCCTTTTTTGGGCCTCTAACGTTTTCAAAATGTTTTCAGGCCTAAGATGCATTTTAAGGTCTTTTTTGGGCTGCTAACATATTCTGAACTTTCAGGGGTGTTTGATGCATTTTTCGTGCCCAAAATATTTTTGGGAATTTCAGTGGTCTAGAATGCGGGTTAATGCCCCTATCAGGCTGCAAATTATTTTGGGACATTCAGAGCTCTCTGTCACAGTTTTTGGCCACCAACATTTGCTGGACTTTAGGGGGCCTAGGATGCCTGTAAACCCCTTTTTTGGGCCTCCAAAGTTTTCAACATTTTTGCAGGCCTAAGATGCATTTTAAGGCCTTTTTCTGGGATGCCAACATATTCTGAACTTTCAGGGGTGTCGGATGCATTTTTCGTACCCAAAATATTTTTGGGAATTTCAGTGGTCTAGAATGCGGGTTAATGCCCCTTTCAGGCAGCAAATGTTTCTGGGACATTCAGAGCTCTCTGGCACAGTTTTTGGGCCACCAACATTTTCTGGACTTTAGGGGGTCTAGGATGCCTGTAAACCCCTTTTTTGGGCCTCCAAAGTTCTCAACATTTTTACAGGCCTAAGAAGCATTTTAAGGCCTTTTTTGGGATGCCAACATATTCTGAACTTTCAGGGGTGTAGGATGCATTTTTTGTGCCCAAAATATTTTTGGGAATTTCAGTGGTCTAGGATGCGGGTTAATGCCCCTTTCGGGCTGCAAATGTTTTAGGGATATTCAGAGCTCTCTGGCACAGTTTTTGGGCCACCAACATTTTCTGGACTTTAGGGGATCTAGGATGCCTGTAAACCCCTTTTTTGGGCATCCAAAGTTTTAAACATTTTTGAAGGGCTAAGATGCATTTTAAGGCCTTTTTTGGGATGCCAACATATTCTGAACTTTCAGGGGTGTAGGATGCATTTTTCGTGGCCAAAATATTTTTGCGAATTTCAGTGGTCTAGGATGCGGGTTAATGCCCCTTTCGGGCTGCAAATGTTTTTGGGACATTCAGAGCTCTCTGGCACAGTTTTGGGCCACCAACATTTTCTGGACTTTAGGGGGGTCTAGGATGCCTGTAAGCCCCTTTTTTGGGCCTCTAAAGTTTTCAATATTGTTGCAGGCCTAAAATGCATTTTAAGGTCTTTTTTGGGCTGCTAACACATTCTGAACTTTCAGGGGTGTAGGATGCATTTTTCATGCCCAAAATATTTTTGGGAATTTCAGTGGTCTAGAATGCTGGTTAATGCCGCTATCAGGCTGCTAATGTTTTTGGGACATTCAGAGCCCTCTGGCACAGTTTTTGGGCCACCAACATTTTCTGGACTTTAGGGGGTCTAGGATGCCTGTAAACACCTTTTTTGGGCTTCCAAATTTTTCAACATTTTTGCTGGTCTAAGATGCATTTTAAGGCCTTTTTTGGGATGCCAACATATTCTGAACTTTCAGGGGTGTAGGATGCATTTTTCGTGCCCAAAATATTTTTGGGAATTTCAGTGGTCTAGGATGCGGGTTAATGCCCCTTTCGGGCTGCAAATGTTTTTGGGACATTCAGAGCCATCTGGCACAGTTTTTGGGCCACCAACATTTTCTGGACTTTAGGGGGTCTAGGATGCCTGTAAACACCTTTTTTGGGTTTCCAAAGTTTTCAACATTTTTGCTGGTCTAAGATGCATTTTAAGGCCTTTTTTGGGATGCCAACATATTCTGAACTTTCAGGGGTGTAGGATGCATTTTTCGTGCCCAAAATATTTTTGGGAATTTCAGTGGTCTAGAATGCGGGTTTAATGCACGTATCAGGCTGCAAATGTTTTTGGGACATTCCGAGCTCTCTGGCACAGTTTTTGGGCCACCAACATTTTCTGGACTTTAGGGGGTCTAGGATGCCTGTAAACCCCTTTTTTGGGCTTCCAAAGTTTTCAACATTTTTGCAGGGCTAAGATGCATTTTAAGGCCTTTTTTGGGATGCCAACATATTCTGAACTTTCAGGGGTGTAGGATGCATTTTTCGTGCCCAAAATATTTTTGGGAATTTTAGTGGTCTAGGATGTGGGTTAATGTCCTTTTCAGGTTGCAAATGGTTTTGGGACATTCAGAGCTCTCTGACACAGTTTTTGGGCCACCAACATTTTCTGGACTTTACGGGGTCTAGGATGCCTGTAAACCCCTTTTTGGGCCTCCAAAGTTTTCAACATTTTTGCTGGTGTAAGATTCATTTTAAGGCCTTTTTTGGGATGCCAACATATTCTGAACTTTCAGGGGTGTAGGATGCATTTTTCGTGCCCAAAATATTTTTGGGAATTTCAGTGGTCTATGATGCGGGTTAATGCCCCTTTCGGCCTGCAAATGTTTTTGGGACATTCAGAGCCCTCTGGCACAGTTTCTGGGCCACCAACATTTTCTGGACTTTAGGGGGTCTACGATGCCTGTAAACCCCTTTTTTGGGTCTCCAATGTTTTCCACATTTTTGCTGGTCTAAGATGCATTTTAAGGCCTTTTTTGGGCTACTAACATATTCTGAACTTCCAGGGGTGTAGGATGCTTTTTTCATGCCCAAAATATTTTTGGGAATTTCAGTGGTCTAGAATGCGGGTTACTGCCCGTATCAGGCTGCAAATGTTTTTGGGACATTGAGAGCTCTCTGACACAGTTTTTGGGCAACCAACATTTTCTGGACTTTAGGGGTTCTACAATGCCTGTAAACCCCTTTTTTGGGCCTCCAAAGTTTTCAACATTTTTGCTGGTCTAAGATGCCTTTTAAGGCCTTTTTTTGGCTGCTAACACATTCTGAACTTTCAGGGGTGTAGGATGCATTTTTAGTGCCCAAAATATTTTTGGGAATTTCAGTGGTCTAGGATGTGGGTTAATGCCCGTATCAGGCTGCAAATGTTTTTGGGACATTCAGAGCTCTCTGACACAGTTTTTGGCCTCCATCATTTGTTGGACTTTAGGGGGTCTAGGATGCCTGTAAACCCCTTTTTTGTGCCTCCAAAGTTTTCAACATTTTTGCAGAGCTAAGATACATTTTAAGGCCTTTTTTGGGATGCCAACATATTCTGAACTTTCAGGGGTGTAGGATGCATTTTTCGTGCCCAAAATATTTTTGGGAATTTCAGTGGTCTAGGATGCGGGTTAATGTCCTTTTCAGGTTGCAAATGGTTTTGGGACATTCGGAGCTCTCTGACACAGTTTTTGGGCCACCAACATTTTCTGGACTTTAGGGGGTCTATGATGCCTGTAGACCCCTTTTTTGGGCCTCCAAAGTTTTCAACATTTTTGCTGGTCTAAGATGCATTTTAAGGCCTTTTTTGGGCTGCTAACATATTCTGAACTTTAAGGGGTGTAGGATGCATTTTATCATACCCAAAATATTTTTGAGAATTTCAGTGGTCTAGGATGCGGGTTAATGCCCCTATCAGGCTGCAACTGTTTTTGGGACATTCAGAGCTCTCTGACACAGTTTTTGGCCTCCATCATTTGTTGGACTTTATGGGGTCTGGGATGCCTGTAAACCCCTTTTTGGGCCTCCAAAGTTTTCAACATTTTTTCAGGCCTAAAATGCATTTTAAGGCCTTTTTTGGGCTGCTAACATATTCTGAACTTATGGGGTGTAGGATGCATTTTTCGTGCCCAAAATATTTTTGAGAATTTCAGTGGTCTAGGATGCGGGTTAATGCCCTTTTCAGGTTGCAAATGTTTTTGGGACATTCAGAGCTCTCTGACACAGTTTTTGGGCCACCAACATTTTCTGGACTTTAGGGGGTCTAGGATGCCTGTAAACCCCTTTTTTGGGCATCCAAAGTTTTCAACATTTTTGCAGGGCTAAGATGCATTTGAAGGCCTTTTTTGGGATGCCAACATATTCTGAACTTTCAGGGGTATAGGATGCATTTTTCGTGCCCAAAATATTTTTGGGAATTTCAGTGGTCTAGGATGCGGGTTAATGCCCCTTTCGGGCTGCAAATGTTTTTGGGACATTCAGAGCTCTCTGGCCCAGTATTGGGCCACCAACATTTTCTGGACTTTAGGAGCGTCTAGGATGCCTGTAAACCCCTTTCTTGGGCCTCCAAAGTTTTCAACATTTTTGCAGGCTTAAGATGCATTTTAATGCCTTTTTTGGGCTGCTAACATATTCTGAACTTTCAGGGGTGTAGGATGCATTTTTTCATGCCCAAAATATTTTTGGGAATTTCAGTGGTCTAGAATGCGGGTTAATGCCCGTATCAGGCTGCAAATGTTTTTGGGACATTGAGAGCTCTCTGACACAGTTTTTGGGCCACCAACATTTTCTGGACTTTAGGGGGTCTACGATGCCTGTAAACCCCTTTTTTGGACCTCCAAAGTTTTCAACATTTTTGCTGGTCTAAGATGCATTTTAAGGCCTTTTTTGGGCTGCTAACATATTCTGAACTTATGGGGTGTAGGATGCATTTTTCGTGCCCAAAATATTTTTGGGAATTTCAGTGGTCTAGGATGCGGGTTAATGCCCTTTTCAGGTTGCAAATGTTTTTGGGACATTCAGAGCTCTCTGGCACCGTTTTTGGGGCACCAACATTTTCTGGACTTTAGGGGGTCTACGATGCCTGTAAACCCCTTTTTTGGGCCTCCAAAGTTTTCAACATTTTTGCTGGTCTAAGATGCATTTTAAGGCCTTTTTTGGGCTGCTAACACATTCTGAACTTTCAGGGGTGTAGGATGCATTTTTAGTGCCCAAAATATTTTTGGGAATTTCAGTGGTCTAGGATGCGGGTTAATGCCCCTTTCGGGCTGCAAATGTTTTTGGGACATTCAGAGCCCTCTGGCACAGTTTTTGGGCCACCAACATTTTCTGGACTTTAGGGGGTCTAGGATGCCTGTAAACACCTTTTTTGGGCTTCCAAAGTTTTCAACATTTTTGCAGGGCTAAGATGCATTTTAAGGCCTTTTTTGGGCTGCTAACATATTCTGAACTTTCAGGGGTGTAGGATGCATTTTTTCATGCCCAAAATATTTTTGGGAATTTCAGTGGTCTAGAATGCGGGTTTAATGCCCGTATCAGGCTACAAATGTTTTTGGGACATTCAGAGCTCTCTAGCACAGTTTTTGGGCCACCAACATTTTCTGGACTTTAGGGGGTCTACGATGTCTGTAAACCCCTTTTTTGGGCCTCCAAAGTTTTCAACATTTTTGCTGGTCTAAGATGCATTTTAAGGCCTTTTTTGGGCTGCTAACACATTCTGAACTTTCAGGGCTGTAGGATGCATTTTTAGTGCCCAAAATATTTTTGGGAATTTCAGTGGTCTAGGATGCGGGTTAATGCCCCTTTCGGGCTGCAAATGTTTTTGGGACATTCAGAGCCCTCTGGCACAGTTTTTGGGCCACCAACATTTTCTGGACTTTAGGGGGTCTAGGATGCCTGTAAACACCTTTTTTGGGCTTCCAAAGTTTTCAACATTTTTGCAGGGCTAAGATGCATTTTAAGGCCTTTTTTGGGCTGCTAACATATTCTGAACTTTCAGGGGTGTAGGATGCATTTTTTCATGCCCAAAATATTTTTGGGAATTTCAGTGGTCTGGAATGCGGGTTAATGCCCCTTTCAGGCAGCAAATGTTTTTGGGACATTCAGAGCTCTCTGGCACCGTTTTTGGGGCACCAACATTTTCTGGTCTTTAGGGGGTCTACGATGCCTGTAAACCCCTTTTTTGGGCCTCCAAAGTTTTCAACATTTTTGCTGGTCTAAGATGCATTTTAAGGCCTTTTTTGGGCTGCTAACATATTCTGAACTTTCAGGGGTGTAGGATGCATTTTTTCATGCCCAAAATATTTTTGGGAATTTCAGTAGTCTAGAATGCGGGTTAATGCCTGTATCAGGCTGCAAATGTTTTTGGGACATTGAGAGCTCTCTGACACAGTTTTTGGGCCACCAACATTTTCTGGACTTTAGGGGCTGTAGGATGCATTTTTCGTGCCCAAAATATTTTTGGGAATTTCAGTGGTCTAGGATGCGGGTTAATGCCCCTTTCGGGCTGCAAATGTTTTTGGGACATTCAGAGCCCTCTGGCACAGTTTTTGGGCCACCAACATTTTCTGGACTTTAGGGGGTCTAGGATGCCTGTAAACACCTTTTTTGGGCTTCCAAATTTTTCAACATTTTTGCTGGTCTAAGATGCATTTTAAGGCCTTTTTTGGGATGCCAACATATTCTGAACTTTCAGGGGTGTAGGATGCATTTTTCGTGCCCAAAATATTTTTGGGAATTTCAGTGGTCTAGGATGCGGGTTAATGCCCCTTTCGGGCTGCAAATGTTTTTGGGACATTCAGAGCCCTCTGGCACAGTTTTTGGGCCACCAACATTTTCTGGACTTTAGGGGGTCTAGGATGCCTGTAAACACCTTTTTTGGGTTTCCAAAGTTTTCAACATTTTTGCTGGTCTAAGATGCATTTTAAGGCCTTTTTTGGGATGCCAACATATTCTGAACTTTCAGGGGTGTAGGATGCATTTTTCGTGCCCAAAATATTTTTGGGAATTTCAGTGGTCTAGAATGCGGGTTTAATGCACGTATCAGGCTGCAAATGTTTTTGGGACATTCCGAGCTCTCTGGCACAGTTTTTGGGCCACCAACATTTTCTGGACTTTAGGGGGTCTAGGATGCCTGTAAACCCCTTTTTTGGGCTTCCAAAGTTTTCAACATTTTTGCAGGGCTAAGATGCATTTTAAGGCCTTTTTTGGGATGCCAACATATTCTGAACTTTCAGGGGTGTAGGATGCATTTTTCGTGCCCAAAATATTTTTGGGAATTTTAGTGGTCTAGGATGTGGGTTAATGTCCTTTTCAGGTTGCAAATGGTTTTGGGACATTCAGAGCTCTCTGACACAGTTTTTGGGCCACCAACATTATCTGGACTTTACGGGGTCTAGGATGCCTGTAAACACCTTTTTTGGGCTTCCAAAGTTTTCAACATTTTTGCAGGGCTAAGATGCATTTTAAGGCCTTTTTTGGGATGCCAACATATTCTGAACTTTCAGGGGTGTAGGATGCATTTTTCGTGCCCAAAATATTTTTGGGAATTTCAGTGGTCTAGGATGCGGGTTAATGCCCCTTTCGGGCTGCAAATGTTTTTGGGACATTCAGAGCCCTCTGGCACAGTTTTTGGGCCACCAACATTTTCTGGACTTTTGGGGGTCTACGATGCCTGTAAACCCCTTTTTGGGCCTCCAAAGTTTTCAACATTTTTGCTGGTGTAAGTTTCATTTTAAGGCCTTTTTTGGGATGCCAACATATTCTGAACTTTCAGGGGTGTAGGATGCATTTTTCGTGCCCAAAATATTTTTGGGAATTTCAGTGGTCTATGATGCGGGTTAATGCCCCTTTCGGCCTGCAAATGTTTTTGGGACATTCAGAGCCCTCTGGCACAGTTTCTGGGCCACCAACATTTTCTGGACTTTAGGGGGTCTACGATGCCTGTAAACCCCTTTTTTGGGTCTCCAAAGTTTTCCACATTTTTGCTGGTCTAAGATGCATTTTAAGGCCTTTTTTGGGCTACTAACATATTCTGAACTTCCAGGGGTGTAGGATGCTTTTTTCATGCCCAAAATATTTTTGGGAATTTCAGTGGTCTAGCATGCGGGTTAATGCCCCTTTCGAGCTGCAAATGTTTTTGGGACATTCAGAGCTCTCTGGCCCAGTTTTGGGCCACCAAAATTTTCTGGACTTTAGGGTGTCTAGGATGCCAGTAAACACCTTTTTTGGGCTTCCAAAGTTTTCAACATTTTTGCAGGGCTAAGATGCATTTTAAGGCCTTTTTTGGGATGCCAACATATTCTGAACTTTCAGGGGTGTAGGATGCATTTTTCGTGCCCACAATATTTTTGGGAATTTCAGTGATCTAGGATGCGGGTTAATGCCCCTATCAGGCTGCAAATGTTTTTGGGACATTCAGAGCTCTCTGACAAAGTTTTTGGCCTAAATCATTTTCTGGACTTTAGGAGGGTCTAGGATGCCTGTAAACCCCTTTCTTGGGCCTCCAAAGTTTTCAACATTTTTGCAGGCTTAAGATGCATTTTAATGCCTTTTTTAGGCTGCTAACATATTCTGAACTTTCAGGGGTGTAGGATGCATTTTTTCATGCCCAAAATATTTTTGGGAATTTCAGTGGTCTAGAATGCGGGTTAATGCCCGTATCAGGCTGCAAATGTTTCGGGACATTGAGAGCTCTCTTACACAGTTTTTGGGCCACCAACATTTTCTGGACCTTAGGAGGGTATAGGATGCCTTTAATCCCCTTTTTTGGGCCTCCAAAGTTTTCAACATTTTTGCTGGTCTAAGATGCATTTTAAGGCCTTTTTTGGGCTGCCAACATATTCTGAACTTTCAGGGGTGTAGGATGCATTTTTCGTGCCCAAAATATTTTTGGGAATTTCAGTGGTCTAGGGTGCGGGTTAATGCCCTTTTCAGGTTGCAAATGTTTTTGGGACATTCAGAGCTCTCTGGCACAGTTTTGGGCCACCAACATTTTCTGGACTTTAGGAGGGTCTATGATGCCTGTAAACCCCTTTTTTGGGCCTCCAAAGTTTTCAACATTTTTGCAGGCTTAAGATGCATTTTAAGGCCTTTTGTGGGCTGCTAACATATTCCAAACTTTCAGGGGTGTAAGATGCATTTTTCGTGCCCAAAATATTTTTGGGAATTTCAGTGGTCTAGGATGCGGGTTAATACCCTTTTCAGGTTGCAAATGTTTTTGGGACATTCAGAGCTCTCTGACACAGTTTTTGGGCCACCAACATTTTCTGGACTTTAGGGGGTCTAGGATGCCTGTAAACACCTTTTTTGGGCCTCCAAAGTTTTCAACATTTTTGGAGGCTTAAGATGCGTTTTAAGGCCTATTGTGGACTGATAACATATTCCAAACTTTCAAGGGTGTTAGATGCATTTTTCGTGCCAAAAATATTTTTAAGAATTTCAGTGGTCTAGGATGCGGGTTAATGCCCATTTCAGGTTGCAAATGTTTTTGGGATATTCAGAGCTCTCTGACACAGTTTTTGGGCCACCAACATTTTCTGGACTTTAGGGGGTCTAGGATGCCTGTAAACACCTTTTTTGGGCTTCCAAAGTTTTCAACATTTTTGCAGGGCTAAGATGCATTTTAAGGCCTTTTTTGGGATGCCAACATATTCTGAACTTTCAGGGCTGTAGGATGCATTTTTTGTGCCCAAAATATTTTTGGGAATTTCAGTGGTCTAGGATGCGGGTTAATGCCCCTTTCGGGCTGCAAATGTTTTTGGGACATTCAGAGCCCTCTGGCACAGTTTTTGGGCCACCAACATTTTCTGGACTTTAGGGGGTCTAGGATGCCTGTAAACACCTTTTTTGGGCTTTCAAAGTTTTCAACATTTTTGCTGGTCTAAGATGCATTTTAAGGCCTTTTTTGGGCTGCTAACATATTCTGAACTTTCAGGGGTGTAGGATGCATTTTTCGTGCCCAAAATATTTTTGGGAATTTCAGTGGTTTAGGATGCGGGTTAATGCCCCTTTCGGGCTGCAAATATTTTTGGGACATTCAGAGCCCTCTGGCACAGTTTTTGGGCCACCAACATTTTCTGGACTTTAGGGGGTCTACGATGCCTGTAAACCCCTTTTTTGGGCCTCCAAAGTTTTCAACATTTTTGCTGGTCTAAGATGCATTTTAAGGCCTTTTTTGGGCTGCTAACATATTCTGAACTTTCAGGGGTGTAGGATGCATTTTTCGTGCCCAAAATATTTTTGGGAATTTCAGTGGTCTAGGATGCGGGTTAATGCCCCTTTCGGGCTGCAAATGTTTTTGAGACATTCAGAGCCCTCTGGCACAGTTTTTGGGCCACCAACATTTTCTGGACTTTAGGGGGTCTACGATGCCTGTAAACCCCTTTTTTGGGCATCCAAAGTTTTCAACATTTTTGCAGGCCTAAGATGCATTCTAAGGCCTTTATTGAGCTGATAACATATTCTAAGCTGTCAGGGGTGTAGGATGCATTTTTCGTGCACAAAATATTTTTGGGAATTTCATTGGTCTAGGATGCGGGTTAATGCCCCTTTCAGGTTTCAAATGTTTTTGGGACATTCAGAGCCCTCTGGCACAGTTTTTGGGCCACCAACATTTTCTGGACTTTAGGGGGTCTACGATGCCTGTAAACCCCTTTTTTGGGCCTCCAAAGTTTTCAACATTTTTGCTGGTGTAAGATGCATTTTAAGGCCTTTTTTGGGCTGCTAACATATTCTGAACTTTCAGGGGTGTAGGATGCATTTTTCGTGCCCAAAATATTTTTGGGAATTTCAGTGGTCTAGAATGTGGGTTAATGCCCCTATCAGGCTGCAAATGTTTTTGGGACATTCAGAGCTCTCTGACACAGTTTTTGGCCACCAACTTTTGCTGGACTTTAGGGGGTCTAGGATGCCTTTAAACCCCTTTTTTGGGCCTCCAAAGTTTTCAACATTTTTGCAGGCCTAAGATGCATTTTAAGGCCTTTTTTGGGATGCCAGCATATTCTGAACTTTCAGGGGTGTAAGATGCACTTTTCGTGCCCAAAATATTTTTGGGAATTTCAGTGGTCTAGGATGCGGGTTAATGCCCTTTTCAGGTTGCAAATGTTTTTGGGACATTCAGAGCTCTTTGACACAGTTTTTGGGCCACCAACATTTTCTGGACTTTAGGGTGTCTAGGATGCCTGTAAATCCCTTTTTTGGGCATCCAAAGTTTTCAACATTTTTGCAGGGCTAAGATGCATTGTAAGGCCTTTTTTGGGATGCCAACATATTCTGAACTTTCAGGGGTGTAGGATGCATTTTTCGTGGCCAAAATATTTTTGGGAATTTCAGTGGTCTAGAATGCAGGTTAATGCCCTATCAGGCTGCAAATGTTTTTGGGACATTCGGAGCTCTCTGACACAGTTTTTGGCCACCATCATTTTCTAGACTTTAGGGGGTCTACGATGCCTGTAAACCCCTTTTTTTGGCCTCCAAAGTTTTCAACATTTTTGCTGGTCTAAGATGCATTTTAAGGCCTTTTTTGGGCTGCTAACATATTCTGAACTTTCAGGGGTGTAGGATGCATTTTTTCATGCCCAAAATATTTTTGGGAATTTCAGTAGTCTAGAATGCGGGTTAATGCCTGTATCCGGCTGCAAATGTTTTTGGGACATTGAGAGTTCTCTGACACAGTTTTTGGGCCACCAACATTTTCTGGACTTTAGGGGGTCTACAATGCCTGTAAACCCCTTTTTTTGGCCTCCAAAGTGTTCAACATTTTTGCTGGTCTAAGATGCATTTTAAGGCCTTTTTTGGGCTGCTAACACATTCTGAACTTTCAGGGGTGTAGGATGCATTTTTAGTGCCCAAAATATTTTTGGGAATTTCAGTGGTCTAGGATGCGGGTTAATGCCCCTATCAGGCTGCAAATGTTTTTGGGACATTCAGAGCTCTCTGACACAGTTTTTGGGCCACCAACATTTTCTGGACTTTAGGGGGTCTAGGATGCCTGTAAACACCTTTTTTGGGCCTCCAAAGTTTTCAACATTTTTGGAGGCTTAAGATGCGTTTTAAGGCCTATTGTGGACTGATAACATATTCCAAACTTTCAAGGGTGTTAGATGCATTTTTCGTGCCAAAAATATTTTTAAGAATTTCAGTGGTCTAGGATGCGGGTTAATGCCCATTTCAGGTTGCAAATGTTTTTGGGATATTCAGAGCTCTCTGACACAGTTTTTGGGCCACCAACATTTTCTGGACTTTAGGGGGTCTAGGATGCCTGTAAACACCTTTTTTGGGCTTCCAAAGTTTTCAACATTTTTGCAGGGCTAAGATGCATTTTAAGGCCTTTTTTGGGATGCCAACATATTCTGAACTTTCAGGGCTGTAGGATGCATTTTTTGTGCCCAAAATATTTTTGGGAATTTCAGTGGTCTAGGATGCGGGTTAATGCCCCTTTCGGGCTGCAAATGTTTTTGGGACATTCAGAGCCCTCTGGCACAGTTTTTGGGCCACCAACATTTTCTGGACTTTAGGGGGTCTAGGATGCCTGTAAACACCTTTTTTGGGCTTTCAAAGTTCTCAACATTTTTGCTGGTCTAAGATGCATTTTAAGGCCTTTTTTGGGCTGCTAACATATTCTGAACTTTCAGGGGTGTAGGATGCATTTTTTCATGCCCAAAATATTTTTGGGAATTTCAGTGGTCTAGAATGCGGGTTTAATGCCCGTATCAGGCTGCAAATGTTTTTGGGACATTCAGAGCTCTCTGGCACAGTTTTGGGGCCACCAACATTTTCTGGACTTTAGGGGGTCTACGATGCCTGTAAACCCCTTTTTTGGGCCTCCAAAGTTTTCAACATTTTTGCTGGTCTAAGATGCTTTTTAAGGCCTTTTTTGGGCTGCTAACATATTCTGAACTTTCAGGGGTGTAAGATGCATTTTTCGTGCCCAAAATATTTTTAGGAATTTCAGTGGTCTAGGATGCGGGTTAATGCCCTTTTCAGTTTGCAAATGTTTTTGGGATATTCAGAGCTCTCTGACACAGTTTTTGGGCCACCAACATTTGTTGGACTTTAAGGGGTCTAGGATGCCTGTAAACACCTTTTTTGGGCCTCCAAAGTTTTCAACATTTTTGCTGGGCTAAGATGCATTTTAAGGCCTTTTTTGGGATGCCAACATATTCTGAACTTTCAGGGGTGTAGGATGCATTTTTCGTGCCCAAAATATTTTTGGGAATTTCAGTGGTCTAGGATGCGGTTTAATGCCCTTTTCAGGTTGCACATTTTTTGGGATATTCAGAGCTCTCTGACACAGTTTTTGGGCCACCAACATTTTCTGGACTTTAGGGTGTCCAGGATGCCTGTAAACACCTTTTTTGGGCATACAAAGTTTTCAACATTTTTGCAGGGCTAAGATGCATTGTAAGGCCTTTTTTGGGATGCCAACATATTCTGAACTTTCAGGGGTGTAGGATGCATTTTTCGTGCCCAAAATATTTTTGGGAATTTCAGTGGTCTAGGATGCGGTTTAATGCCCTTTTCAGGTTGCACATTTTTTGGGATATTCAGAGCTCTCTGACACAGTTTTTGGGCCACCAACATTTTCTGGACTTTAGGGGGTCTAGGATGCCTGTAAACACCTTTTTTGGGCTTCCAAAGTTTTCAACATTTTTGCAGGGCTAAGATGCATTTTAAGGCCTTTTTTGGGCTGCTAACATATTCTGAACTTTCAGGCGTGTAGGATGCATTTTTTCATGCCCAAAATATTTTTGGGAATTTCAGTGGTCTAGAATGCGGGTTAATGCCCGTATCAGGCTGCAAATGTTTTTGGGACATTGAGAGCTCTCTGACACAGTTTTTGGTCCACCAACATTTTCTGGACTTTAGGGGGTCTATGATGCCTGTAGACCCCTTTTTTGGGCCTCCAAAGTTTTCAACATTTTTGCTGGTCTAAGATGCATTTTAAGGCCTTTCTTGGGCTGCTAACACATTCTGAACTTATGGGGTGTAGGATGCATTTTTAGTGGCCAAAATATTTTTGGGAATTTCAGTGGACTAGGATGGGGGTTAATGCCCCTATCAGGCTACAAATGTTATTGGGACATTCAGAGCTCTCTGACACAGTTTTTGGCCTCCATCATTTGTTGGACTTTAGGGGGTCTAGGATGCCTGTAAACCCCTTTTTTGGGCCTCCAAAGTTTTCAACATTTTTGCAGGCCTAAGATGCATTTTAAGGCCTTTTTTGGGCTGCTAAAATATTCTGAACTTATGGGGTGTAGGATGCATTTTTCGTGCCCAAATATTTTTGGGAATTTCAGTGGTCTAGGATGCGAGTTAATGCCCTTTTCAGGTTGCAAATGTTTTTGGGACATTCAGAGCTCTTTGACACAGTTTTTGGGCCACCAACATTTTCTGGACTTTAGGGTGTCTAGGATGCCTGTAAACCCCTTTTTTGGGCATCCAAAGTTTTCAACATTTTTGCAGGGCTAAGATGCATTTTAAGGCCTTTTTTGGGATGCCAACATATTCTGAACTTTCAGGGGTGTAGGATGCATTTTTCGTGCCCAAAATATTTTGGAATTTCAGTGGTCTAGAATGCGGGTTAATGCCTGTATCAGGCTGCAAATGTTTTTGGGACATTGAGAGCTCTCTGACACAGTTTTTGGGCCACCAACATTTTCTGGACTTTAGGGGGTCTACGATGCCTGTAAACCCCTTTTTTGGGCCTCCAAAGTTTTCAACATTTTTGCAGGGCTAAGATGCATTTTAAGGCCTTTTCTGGGCTGCTAACACATTCTGAACTTTCAGGGGTGTAGGATGCATTTTTAGTGCCCAAAATATTTTGGGGAATTTCAGTGGTCTAGGATGCGGGTTAATGCCCCTATCACGCTGCAAATGTTTTTGGGACATTCAGAGCTCTCTGACACAGTTTTTGGCCTCCATCATTTGTTGGACTTTATGGGGTCTAGGATGCCTGTAAACCCCTTTTTTGGGCCTCCAAAGTTTTCAACATTTTTGCAGGCCTAAGATGCATTTTAAGGCCTTTTTTGGGCTGCCAACATATTCTGAACTTTCAGGGGTGTAGGATGCATTTTTCGTGCCCAAAATATTTTTGGGAATTTCAGTGGTCTAGGATGCGGGTTTAATGCCCGTATCAGGCTGCAAATGTTTTTGGGACATTCAGAGCTCTCTGGCACAGTTTTTGGGCCACCAACATTTTCTGGACTTTAGGGGGTCTACGATGCCTGTAAACCCCTTTTTTGGGCCTCCAAAGTTTTCAACATTTTTGCTGGTCTAAGATGCATTTTAAGGCCTTTTTTGGGCTGCTAACATATTCTGAACTTTCAGGGGTGTAGGATGCATTTTTTCATGCCCAAAATATTTTTGGGAATTTCAGTGGTCTAGGATGCGGGTTAATGCTCCTTTCGGGCTCCAAATGTTTTTGGGACATTCAGAGCCCTCTGGCACAGTTTTTGTGCCACCAACATTTTCTGGACTTTAGGGGGTCTACGATGCGTGTAAGCCCCTTTTTTGGGCCTCCAAAGTTTTCAAAATTTTTGCAGGCCTAAGATGCATTCTAAGGCCTTTTTTGGGCTGATAACATATTCTAAACTGTCAGGGATGTAGGATGCATTTTTCGTGCCCAAAATATTTTTGGGAATTTCAGTGGTCTAGGATGCGGGTTAATGCCCCTTTCGGGCTGCAAATGTTTTTGAGACATTCAGAGCCCTCTGGCACAGTTTTTGGGCCACCAACATTTTCTGGACTTTAGGGGGTCTACGATGCCTGTAAACCCCTTTTTTGGGCCTCCAAAGTTTTCAACATTTTTTCTGGTGTAAGATGCATTTTAAGGCCTTTTTAGGGCTGCTAACATATTCTGAACTTTCAGGGGTGTAGGATGCATTTTTTCATGCCCAAAATATTTTTGGGAATTTCAGTGGTCTAGAATGCGGGTTAATGCCCGTATCAGGCTGCAAATGTTTTTGGGACATTGAGAGCTCTCTGACACAGTTTTTGGGCCACCAACATTTTCTGGACTTTAGGGGGTCTATGATGCCTGTAGACCCCTTTTTTGGGCCTCCAAAGTTTTCAACATTTTTGGTGGTCTAAGATGCATTTTAAGGCCTTTTTTGGGATGCCAACATATTCTGAACTTTCAGGGGTGTAGGATGCATTTTTCGTGCCCAAAATATTTTTGGGAATTTCAGTGGTCTAGAATGTGGGTTAATGCCCCTATCAGGCTGCAAATGTTTTTGGGACATTCAGAGCTCTCTGACACAGTTTTCGGCCACCAACTTTTGCTGGACTTTAGGGGGTCTAGGATGCCTTTAAACCCCTTTTTTGGGTCTCCAAAGTTTTCAACATTTTTGCAGGCCTAAGATGCATTTTAAGGCCTTTTTTGGGATGCCAGCATATTCTGAACTTTCAGGGGTGTAAGATGCATTTTTCGTGCCCAAAATATTTTTGGGAATTTCAGTGGTCTAGGATGCGGGTTAATGCCCTTTTCAGGTTGCAAATGTTTTTGGGACATTCAGAGCTCTTTGACACAGTTTTTGGGCCACCAACATTTTCTGGACTTTAGGGTGTCTAGGATGCCTGTAAATCCCTTTTTTGGGCATCCAAAGTTTTCAACATTTTTGCAGGGCTAAGATGCATTGTAAGGCCTTTTTTGGGATGCCAACATATTCTGAACTTTCAGGGGTGTAGGATGCATTTTTCGT
This sequence comes from Ambystoma mexicanum, assembly GCF_040938575.1. Lineage (NCBI taxonomy): Eukaryota > Metazoa > Chordata > Amphibia > Caudata > Ambystomatidae > Ambystoma > Ambystoma mexicanum. Next base: position 604,640,354 of record NC_090940.1, read on the forward strand.
GGCCAAAATATTTTTGGGAATTTCAGTGGTCTAGAATGCGGGTTAATGCCCTATCAGGCTGCAAATGTTTTTGGGACATTCGGAGCTCTCTGACACAGTTTTTGGCCACCATCATTTTCTAGACTTTAGGGGGTCTACGATGCCTGTAAACCCCTTTTTTTGGCCTCCAAAGTTTTCAACATTTTTGCTGGTCTAAGATGCATTTTAAGGCCTTTTTTGGGCTGCTAACATATTCTGAACTTTCAGGGGTGTAGGATGCATTTTTTCATGCCCAAAATATTTTTGGGAATTTCAGTAGTCTAGAATGCGGGTTAATGCCTGTATCCGGCTGCAAATGTTTTTGGGACATTGAGAGTTCTCTGACACAGTTTTTGGGCCACCAACATTTTCTGGACTTTAGGGGGTCTACAATGCCTGTAAACCCCTTTTTTTGGCCTCCAAAGTGTTCAACATTTTTGCTGGTCTAAGATGCATTTTAAGGCCTTTTTTGGGCTGCTAACACATTCTGAACTTTCAGGGGTGTAGGATGCATTTTTAGTGCCCAAAATATTTTTGGGAATTACAGTGGTCTAGGATGCGGGTTAATGCCCCTATCAGGCTGCAAATGTTTTTGGGACATTCAGAGCTCTCTGACACAGTTTTTGGGCCACCAACATTTTCTGGACTTTAGGGGGTCTAGGATGCCTGTAAACACCTTTTTTGGGCCTCCAAAGTTTTCAACATTTTTGGAGGCTTAAGATGCGTTTTAAGGCCTATTGTGGACTGATAACATATTCCAAACTTTCAAGGGTGTTAGATGCATTTTTCGTGCCAAAAATATTTTTAAGAATTTCAGTGGTCTAGGATGCGGGTTAATGCCCATTTCAGGTTGCAAATGTTTTTGGGATATTCAGAGCTCTCTGACACAGTTTTTGGGCCACCAACATTTTCTGGACTTTAGGGGTTTTAGGATGCCTGTAAACACCTTTTTTGGGCTTCCAAAGTTTTCAACATTTTTGCAGGGCTAAGATGCATTTTAAGGCCTTTTTTGGGATGCCAACATATTCTGAACTTTCAGGGCTGTAGGATGCATTTTTTGTGCCCAAAATATTTTTGGGAATTTCAGTGGTCTAGGATGCGGGTTAATGCCCCTTTCGGGCTGCAAATGTTTTTGGGACATTCAGAGCCCTCTGGCACAGTTTTTGGGCCACCAACATTTTCTGGACTTTAGGGGGTCTAGGATGCCTGTAAACACCTTTTTTGGGCTTTCAACGTTTTCAACATTTTTGCTGGTCTAAGATGCATTTTAAGGCCTTTTTTGGGCTGCTAACATATTCTGAACTTTCAGGGGTGTAGGATGCATTTTTTCATGCCCAAAATATTTTTGGGAATTTCAGTGGTCTAGAATGCGGGTTTAATGCCCGTATCAGGCTGCAAATGTTTTTGGGACATTCAGAGCTCTCTGGCACAGTTTTTGGGCCACCAACATTTTCTGGACTTTAGGGGGTCTACGATGCCTGTAAACCCCTTTTTTGGGCCTCCAAAGTTTTCAACATTTTTGCTGGTCTAAGATGCTTTTTAAGGCCTTTTTTGGGCTGCTAACATATTCTGAACTTTCAGGGGTGTAAGATGCATTTTTCGTGCCCAAAATATTTTTAGGAATTTCAGTGGTCTAGGATGCGGGTTAATGCCCTTTTCAGTTTGCAAATGTTTTTGGGATATTCAGAGCTCTCTGACACAGTTTTTGGGCCACCAACATTTGTTGGACTTTAAGGGGTCTAGGATGCCTGTAAATCCCTTTTTTGGGCATCCAAAGTTTTCAACATTTTTGCAGGGCTAAGATGCATTGTAAGGCCTTTTTTGGGATGCCAACATATTCTGAACTTTCAGGGGTGTAGGATGCATTTTTTCATGCCCAAAATATTTTTGGGAATTTCAGTGGTCTAGAATGCGGGTTAATGCCCGTATCAGGCTGCAAATGTTTTTGGGACATTGAGAGCTCTCTGACACAGTTTTTGGGCCACCAACATTTTCTGGACTTTAGGGGGTCTATGATGCCTGTAGACCCCTTTTTTGGGCCTCCAAAGTTTTCAACATTTTTGCTGGTCTAAGATGCATTTTAAGGCCTTTTTTGGGCTGCTAACACATTCTGAACTTATGGGATGTAGAATGCATTTTTAGTGGCCAAAATATTTTTGGGAATTTCAGTGGACTAGGATGGGGGTTAATGCCCCTTTCGGGCTGCAAATGTTTTTGAGACATTCAGAGCCCTCTGGCACAGTTTTTGGGCCACCAACATTTTCTGGACTTTAGGGGGTCTACGATGCCTGTAAACCCCTTTTTTGGGCCTCCAAAGTTTTCAACATTTTTGCTGGTGTAAGATGCATTTTAAGGCCTGCTAACATATTCTGAACTTTCAGGGGTGTAGGATGCATTTTTAGTGCCCAAAATATTTTTGGGAATTTCAGTGGTCTAGGATGCGGGTTAATGCCCCTATCAGGCTGCAAATGTTTTTGGGACATTCAGAGCTCTCTGACACAGTTTTTGGGCCACCAAAATTTTCTGGACTTTAGGGGGTCTAGTATGCCTGTAAACACCTTTTTTGGGCCTCCAAAGTTTTCAACATTTTTGCAGGCCTAAGATGCATTCTAAGGCCTTTATTGAGCTTATAACATATTCTAAGCTGTCAGGGGTGTAGGATGCATTTTTCGTGCACAAAATATTTTTGGGAATTTCATTGGTCTAGGATGCGGGTTAATGCCCCTTTCAGGTTTCAAATGTTTTTGGGACATTCAGAGCCCTCTGGCACAGTTCTTGGGCCACCAACATTTTCTGGACTTTAGGGGGTCTACGATGCCTGTAAACCCCTTTTTTGGGCCTCCAAAGTTTTCAACATTTTTGCTGGTGTAAGATGCATTTTAAGGCCTTTTTTGGGCTGCTAACATATTCTGAACTTTCAGGGGTGTAGGATGCATTTTTTCATGCCCAAAATATTTTTGGGAATATCAGTGGTCTAGAATGCGGGTTAATGCCCGTATCAGGCTGCAAATGTTTTTGGGACATTGAGAGCTCTCTGACACAGTTTTTAGGCCACCAACATTTTCTGGACTTTAGGGGGTCTATGATGCCTGTAGACCCCTTTTTTGGGCCTCCAAAGTTTTCAACATTTTTGCTGGTCTAAGATGCATTTTAAGGCCTTTTTTGGGCTGCTAACACATTCTGAACTTATGGAGTGTAGGATGCATCTTTAGTGGCCAAAATATTTTTGGGAATTTCAGTGGACTAGGATGGGGGTTAATGCCCATATCAGGCTACAAATGTTTTTGGGACATTCAGAGCTCTCTGACACAGTTTTTGGCCTCCATCATTTGTTGGACTTTATGGGGTCTAGGATGCCTGTAAACCCCTTTTTTGGGCCTCCAAAGTTTTCAACATTTTTGCAGGCCTAAGATGCATTTTAAGGCCTTTTTTGGGCTGCTAAAATATTCTGAACTTATGGGGTGTAGGATGCATTTTCCGTGCCCAAATATTTTTGGGAATTTCAGTGGTCTAGGATGCGAGTTAATGCCCTTTTCAGGTTGCAAATGTTTTTGGGACATTCAGAGCTCTTTTACACAGTTTTTGGGCCACCAACATTTTCTGGACTTTAGGGTGTCTAGGATGCCTGTAAACCCCTTTTTTGGGCCTCCAAAGTTTTCAACATTTTTGCTGGTCTAAGATGCATTTTAAGGCCTTTTTTGGGCTGCTAACATATTCTGAACTTTCAGGGGTGTAGGATGCATTTTTTCGTGCCCAAAATATTTTTGGGAATTTCAGTGGTCTAGGATGCGGGTTAATGCCCCTTTCGGGCTGCAAATGTTTTTGAGACATTCAGAGCACTCTGGCACAGTTTTTGGGCACCAACATTTTCTGGACTTTAGGGGGTCTATGATGCCTCTAAACCCCTTTTTTGGGCCTCCAAAGTTTTCAACGTTTTTTGCAGGCCTAAGATGCATTCTATGGCCTTTTTTGAGCTGATAACATATTCTAAACTGTCAGGGGTGTAGGATGCATTTTTCGTGCACAAAATATTTTTGGGAATTTCATTGGTCTAGGATGCGGGTTAATGCCCCTTTCAGGTTGCAAATGTTTTTGGGACATTCAGAGCCCTCTGGCACAGTTTTTGGGCCACCAACATTTTCTGGACTTTAGGGGGTCTACGATGCCTGTAAACCCCTTTTTTGGGCCTCCAAAGTTTTCAACATTTTTGCAGGTCTAAGATGCATTTTAAGGCCTTTTTTGGGCTGCTAACATATTCTGAACTTTCAGGCGTGTAGGATGCATTTTTTCATGCCCAAAATATTTTTGGGAATTTCAGTGGTCTAGAATGCGGTTTAATGCCCGTATCAGGCTGCAAATGTTTTTGGGACATTGAGAGCTCTCTGACACAGTTTTTGGCCTCCATCATTTGTTGGACTTTAGGGGGTCTAGGATGCCTGTAAACCCCTTTTTTGGGCCTCCAAAGTTTTCAACATTTTTGCAGGCCTAAGATGCATTTTAAGGCCTTTTTTGGGCTGCTAAAATATTCTGAACTTATGGGGTGTAGGATTCATTTTTCGTGCCCAAATATTTTTGGGAATTTCAGTGGTCTAGGATGCGAGTTAATGCCCTTTTCAGGTTGCAAATGTTTTTGGGACATTCAGAGCTCTTTGACACAGTTTTTGGGCCACCAACATTTTCTGGACTTTAGGTGATCTAGGATGCCTGTAAACCCCTTTTTTGGGCATCCAATATTTTCAACATTTTTGCAGGGCTAAGATGCATTTTAAGGCCTTTTTTGGGATGCCAACATATTCTGAACTTTCAGGGGTGTAGGATGCATTTTTCGTGCCCAAAATATTTTGGAATTTCAGTGGTCTATGATGCAGGTTAATGCCCATTTCGGCCTGCAAATGTTTTTGGGACATTCAGAGCCCTCTGGCACAGTTTCTGGGCCACCAACATTTTCTGGACTTTAGGGGGTCTACGATGCCTGTAAACCCCTTTTTTGGGTCTCCAAAGTTTTCAACATTTTTGCTGGTCTAAGATGCATTTTAAGGCCTTTTTTGGGCTACTAACATATTCTGAACTTCCAGGGGTGTAGGATGCATTTTTTCATGCCCAAAATATATTTGGGAATTTCAGTGGTCTAGAATGCGGGTTACTGCCCGTATCAGGCTGCAAATGTTTTTGGGAAATTGAGAGCTCTCTGACACAGTTTTTGGGCAACCAACATTTTCTGGACTTTAGGGGGTCTACAATGCCTGTAAACACCTTTTTTGGGCCTCCAAAGTTTTCAACATTTTTGCTGGTCTAAGATGCATTTTAAGGCCTTTTTTTGGCTGCTAACACATTCTGAACTTTCAGGGGTGTAGGATGCATTTTTAGTGCCCAAAATATTTTTGGGAATTTCAGTGGTCTGGGATGCGGGTTAATGCCCGTATCAGGCTGCAAATGTTTTTGGGACATTCAGAGCTCTCTGACACAGTTTTTGGCCTCCATCATTTGTTGGACTTTAGGGGGTCTAGGATGCCTGTAAACCCCTTTTTTGTGCCTCCAAAGTTTTCAACATTTTTGCAGAGCTAAGGTACATTTTAAGGCCTTTTTTGGGATGCCAACATATTCTGAGCTTTCAGGGGTGTAGGATGCATTTTTCGTGCCCAAAATATTTTTGGGAATTTCAATGGTCTAGGATGCGGGTTAATGCACCTTTCGGGCTGCAAATGTTTTTGGGACATTCAGAGCCCTCTGGCACAGTTTTTGGGCCACCAACATTTTCTGGACTTTAGGGGGTCTAGGATGCCTGTAAACACCTTTTTTGGGCTTCTAAAGTTTTCAACATTTTTGCTGGTCTAAGATGCATTTTAAGGCCTTTTTTGGGCTGCTAACATATTCTGAACTTTCAGGGGTGTAGGATGCATTTTTTCATGCCCAAAATATTTTTGGGAATTTCAGTGGTCTAGAATGCGGGTTTAATGCCCATATCAGGCTGCAAATGTTTTTGGGACATTCTGAGCTCTCTGGCACAGTTTTTGGGCCACCAACATTTTCTGGACTTTAGGGGGTCTAGGATGCCTGTAAACCCCTTTTTTGGGCTTCCAAAGTTTTCAAAATTTTTGCAGGGCTAAGATGCATTTTAAGGCCTTTTTTGGGATCCCAACATATTCTGAACTTTCAGGGGTGTAGGATGCATTTTTCGTGCCCAAAATATTTTTGGGAATTTCAGTGGTTTAGGATGCGGGTTAATGCCCCTTTCGGGCTGCAAATATTTTTGGGACATTCAGAGCCCTCTGGCACAGTTTTTGGGCCACCAACATTTTCTGGACTTTAGGGGGTCTACGATGCCTGTAAACCCCTTTTTTGGGCCTCCAAAGTTTTCAACATTTTTGCTGGTCTAAGATGCATTTTAAGGCCTTTTTTGGGCTGCTAACATATTCTGAACTTTCAGGGGTGTAGGATGCATTTTTCGTGCCCAAAATATTTTTGGGAATTTCAGTGGTCTAGGATGCGGGTTAATGCCCCTTTCGGGCTGCAAATGTTTTTGAGACATTCAGAGCCCTCTGGCACAGTTTTTGGGCCACCAACATTTTCTGGACTTTAGGGGGTCTACGATGCCTGTAAACCCCTTTTTTGGGCATCCAAAGTTTTCAACATTTTTGCAGGCCTAAGATGCATTCTAAGGCCTTTATTGAGCTGATAACATATTCTAAGCTGTCAGGGGTGTAGGATGCATTTTTCGTGCACAAAATATTTTTGGGAATTTCATTGGTCTAGGATGCGGGTTAATGCCCCTTTCAGGTTTCAAATGTTTTTGGGACATTCAGAGCCCTCTGGCACAGTTTTTGGGCCACCAACATTTTCTGGACTTTAGGGGGTCTACGATGCCTGTAAACCCCTTTTTTGGGCCTCCAAAGTTTTCAACATTTTTGCTGGTGTAAGATGCATTTTAAGGCCTTTTTTGGGCTGCTAACATATTCTGAACTTTCAGGGGTGTAGGATGCATTTTTCGTGCCCAAAATATTTTTGGGAATTTCAGTGGTCTAGAATGTGGGTTAATGCCCCTATCAGGCTGCAAATGTTTTTGGGACATTCAGAGCTCTCTGACACAGTTTTTGGCCACCAACTTTTGCTGGACTTTAGGGGGTCTAGGATGCCTTTAAACCCCTTTTTTGGGCCTCCAAAGTTTTCAACATTTTTGCAGGCCTAAGATGCATTTTAAGGCCTTTTTTGGGATGCCAGCATATTCTGAACTTTCAGGGGTGTAAGATGCATTTTTCGTGCCCAAAATATTTTTGGGAATTTCAGTGGTCTAGGATGCGGGTTAATGCCCTTTTCAGGTTGCAAATGTTTTTGGGACATTCAGAGCTCTTTGACACAGTTTTTGGGCCACCAACATTTTCTGGACTTTAGGGTGTCTAGGATGCCTGTAAATCCCTTTTTTGGGCATCCAAAGTTTTCAACATTTTTGCAGGGCTAAGATGCATTGTAAGGCCTTTTTTGGGATGCCAACATATTCTGAACTTTCAGGGGTGTAGGATGCATTTTTCGTGGCCAAAATATTTTTGGGAATTTCAGTGGTCTAGAATGCAGGTTAATGCCCTATCAGGCTGCAAATGTTTTTGGGACATTCGGAGCTCTCTGACACAGTTTTTGGCCACCATCATTTTCTAGACTTTAGGGGGTCTACGATGCCTGTAAACCCCTTTTTTTGGCCTCCAAAGTTTTCAACATTTTTGCTGGTCTAAGATGCATTTTAAGGCCTTTTTTGGGCTGCTAACATATTCTGAACTTTCAGGGGTGTAGGATGCATTTTTTCATGCCCAAAATATTTTTGGGAATTTCAGTAGTCTAGAATGCGGGTTAATGCCTGTATCCGGCTGCAAATGTTTTTGGGACATTGAGAGTTCTCTGACACAGTTTTTGGGCCACCAACATTTTCTGGACTTTAGGGGGTCTACAATGCCTGTAAACCCCTTTTTTTGGCCTCCAAAGTGTTCAACATTTTTGCTGGTCTAAGATGCATTTTAAGGCCTTTTTTGGGCTGCTAACACATTCTGAACTTTCAGGGGTGTAGGATGCATTTTTAGTGCCCAAAATATTTTTGGGAATTTCAGTGGTCTAGGATGCGGGTTAATGCCCCTATCAGGCTGCAAATGTTTTTGGGACATTCAGAGCTCTCTGACACAGTTTTTGGGCCACCAACATTTTCTGGACTTTAGGGGGTCTAGGATGCCTGTAAACACCTTTTTTGGGCCTCCAAAGTTTTCAACATTTTTGGAGGCTTAAGATGCGTTTTAAGGCCTATTGTGGACTGATAACATATTCCAAACTTTCAAGGGTGTTAGATGCATTTTTCGTGCCAAAAATATTTTTAAGAATTTCAGTGGTCTAGGATGCGGGTTAATGCCCATTTCAGGTTGCAAATGTTTTTGGGATATTCAGAGCTCTCTGACACAGTTTTTGGGCCACCAACATTTTCTGGACTTTAGGGGGTCTAGGATGCCTGTAAACACCTTTTTTGGGCTTCCAAAGTTTTCAACATTTTTGCAGGGCTAAGATGCATTTTAAGGCCTTTTTTGGGATGCCAACATATTCTGAACTTTCAGGGCTGTAGGATGCATTTTTTGTGCCCAAAATATTTTTGGGAATTTCAGTGGTCTAGGATGCGGGTTAATGCCCCTTTCGGGCTGCAAATGTTTTTGGGACATTCAGAGCCCTCTGGCACAGTTTTTGGGCCACCAACATTTTCTGGACTTTAGGGGGTCTAGGATGCCTGTAAACACCTTTTTTGGGCTTTCAAAGTTTTCAACATTTTTGCTGGTCTAAGATGCATTTTAAGGCCTTTTTTGGGCTGCTAACATATTCTGAACTTTCAGGGGTGTAGGATGCATTTTTCGTGCCCAAAATATTTTTGGGAATTTCAGTGGTTTAGGATGCGGGTTAATGCCCCTTTCGGGCTGCAAATATTTTTGGGACATTCAGAGCCCTCTGGCACAGTTTTTGGGCCACCAACATTTTCTGGACTTTAGGGGGTCTACGATGCCTGTAAACCCCTTTTTTGGGCCTCCAAAGTTTTCAACATTTTTGCTGGTCTAAGATGCATTTTAAGGCCTTTTTTGGGCTGCTAACATATTCTGAACTTTCAGGGGTGTAGGATGCATTTTTCGTGCCCAAAATATTTTTGGGAATTTCAGTGGTCTAGGATGCGGGTTAATGCCCCTTTCGGCTGCAAATGTTTTTGAGACATTCAGAGCCCTCTGGCACAGTTTTTGGGCCACCAACATTTTCTGGACTTTAGGGGGTCTACGATGCCTGTAAACCCCTTTTTTGGGCATCCAAAGTTTTCAACATTTTTGCAGGCCTAAGATGCATTCTAAGGCCTTTATTGAGCTGATAACATATTCTAAGCTGTCAGGGGTGTAGGATGCATTTTTCGTGCACAAAATATTTTTGGGAATTTCATTGGTCTAGGATGCGGGTTAATGCCCCTTTCAGGTTTCAAATGTTTTTGGGACATTCAGAGCCCTCTGGCACAGTTTTTGGGCCACCAACATTTTCTGGACTTTAGGGGGTCTACGATGCCTGTAAACCCCTTTTTTGGGCCTCCAAAGTTTTCAACATTTTTGCTGGTGTAAGATGCATTTTAAGGCCTTTTTTGGGCTGCTAACATATTCTGAACTTTCAGGGGTGTAGGATGCATTTTTTCATGCCCAAAATATTTTTGGGAATTTCAGTAGTCTAGAATGCGGGTTAATGCCTGTATCCGGCTGCAAATGTTTTTGGGACATTGAGAGTTCTCTGACACAGTTTTTGGGCCACCAACATTTTCTGGACTTTAGGGGGTCTACAATGCCTGTAAACCCCTTTTTTTGGCCTCCAAAGTGTTCAACATTTTTGCTGGTCTAAGATGCATTTTAAGGCCTTTTTTGGGCTGCTAACACATTCTGAACTTTCAGGGGTGTAGGATGCATTTTTAGTGCCCAAAATATTTTTGGGAATTACAGTGGTCTAGGATGCGGGTTAATGCCCCTATCAGGCTGCAAATGTTTTTGGGACATTCAGAGCTCTCTGACACAGTTTTTGGGCCACCAACATTTTCTGGACTTTAGGGGGTCTAGGATGCCTGTAAACACCTTTTTTGGGCCTCCAAAGTTTTCAACATTTTTGGAGGCTTAAGATGCGTTTTAAGGCCTATTGTGGACTGATAACATATTCCAAACTTTCAAGGGTGTTAGATGCATTTTTCGTGCCAAAAATATTTTTAAGAATTTCAGTGGTCTAGGATGCGGGTTAATGCCCATTTCAGGTTGCAAATGTTTTTGGGATATTCAGAGCTCTCTGACACAGTTTTTGGGCCACCAACATTTTCTGGACTTTAGGGGTTTTAGGATGCCTGTAAACACCTTTTTTGGGCTTCCAAAGTTTTCAACATTTTTGCAGGGCTAAGATGCATTTTAAGGCCTTTTTTGGGATGCCAACATATTCTGAACTTTCAGGGCTGTAGGATGCATTTTTTGTGCCCAAAATATTTTTGGGAATTTCAGTGGTCTAGGATGCGGGTTAATGCCCCTTTCGGGCTGCAAATGTTTTTGGGACATTCAGAGCCCTCTGGCACAGTTTTTGGGCCACCAACATTTTCTGGACTTTAGGGGGTCTAGGATGCCTGTAAACACCTTTTTTGGGCTTTCAACGTTTTCAACATTTTTGCTGGTCTAAGATGCATTTTAAGGCCTTTTTTGGGCTGCTAACATATTCTGAACTTTCAGGGGTGTAGGATGCATTTTTTCATGCCCAAAATATTTTTGGGAATTTCAGTGGTCTAGAATGCGGGTTTAATGCCCGTATCAGGCTGCAAATGTTTTTGGGACATTCAGAGCTCTCTGGCACAGTTTTTGGGCCACCAACATTTTCTGGACTTTAGGGGGTCTACGATGCCTGTAAACCCCTTTTTTGGGCCTCCAAAGTTTTCAACATTTTTGCTGGTCTAAGATGCTTTTTAAGGCCTTTTTTGGGCTGCTAACATATTCTGAACTTTCAGGGGTGTAAGATGCATTTTTCGTGCCCAAAATATTTTTAGGAATTTCAGTGGTCTAGGATGCGGGTTAATGCCCTTTTCAGTTTGCAAATGTTTTTGGGATATTCAGAGCTCTCTGACACAGTTTTTGGGCCACCAACATTTGTTGGACTTTAAGGGGTCTAGGATGCCTGTAAATCCCTTTTTTGGGCATCCAAAGTTTTCAACATTTTTGCAGGGCTAAGATGCATTGTAAGGCCTTTTTTGGGATGCCAACATATTCTGAACTTTCAGGGGTGTAGGATGCATTTTTTCATGCCCAAAATATTTTTGGGAATTTCAGTGGTCTAGAATGCGGGTTAATGCCCGTATCAGGCTGCAAATGTTTTTGGGACATTGAGAGCTCTCTGACACAGTTTTTGGGCCACCAACATTTTCTGGACTTTAGGGGGTCTATGATGCCTGTAGACCCCTTTTTTGGGCCTCCAAAGTTTTCAACATTTTTGCTGGTCTAAGATGCATTTTAAGGCCTTTTTTGGGCTGCTAACACATTCTGAACTTATGGGATGTAGAATGCATTTTTAGTGGCCAAAATATTTTTGGGAATTTCAGTGGACTAGGATGGGGGTTAATGCCCCTTTCGGGCTGCAAATGTTTTTGAGACATTCAGAGCCCTCTGGCACAGTTTTTGGGCCACCAACATTTTCTGGACTTTAGGGGGTCTACGATGCCTGTAAACCCCTTTTTTGGGCCTCCAAAGTTTTCAACATTTTTGCTGGTGTAAGATGCATTTTAAGGCCTGCTAACATATTCTGAACTTTCAGGGGTGTAGGATGCATTTTTAGTGCCCAAAATATTTTTGGGAATTTCAGTGGTCTAGGATGCGGGTTAATGCCCCTATCAGGCTGCAAATGTTTTTGGGACATTCAGAGCTCTCTGACACAGTTTTTGGGCCACCAAAATTTTCTGGACTTTAGGGGGTCTAGTATGCCTGTAAACACCTTTTTTGGGCCTCCAAAGTTTTCAACATTTTTGCAGGCCTAAGATGCATTCTAAGGCCTTTATTGAGCTGATAACATATTCTAAGCTGTCAGGGGTGTAGGATGCATTTTTCGTGCACAAAATATTTTTGGGAATTTCATTGGTCTAGGATGCGGGTTAATGCCCCTTTCAGGTTTCAAATGTTTTTGGGACATTCAGAGCCCTCTGGCACAGTTCTTGGGCCACCAACATTTTCTGGACTTTAGGGGGTCTACGATGCCTGTAAACCCCTTTTTTGGGCCTCCAAAGTTTTCAACATTTTTGCTGGTGTAAGATGCATTTTAAGGCCTTTTTTGGGCTGCTAACATATTCTGAACTTTCAGGGGTGTAGGATGCATTTTTTCATGCCCAAAATATTTTTGGGAATATCAGTGGTCTAGAATGCGGGTTAATGCCCGTATCAGGCTGCAAATGTTTTTGGGACATTGAGAGCTCTCTGACACAGTTTTTAGGCCACCAACATTTTCTGGACTTTAGGGGGTCTATGATGCCTGTAGACCCCTTTTTTGGGCCTCCAAAGTTTTCAACATTTTTGCTGGTCTAAGATGCATTTTAAGGCCTTTTTTGGGCTGCTAACACATTCTGAACTTATGGAGTGTAGGATGCATCTTTAGTGGCCAAAATATTTTTGGGAATTTCAGTGGACTAGGATGGGGGTTAATGCCCATATCAGGCTACAAATGTTTTTGGGACATTCAGAGCTCTCTGACACAGTTTTTGGCCTCCATCATTTGTTGGACTTTATGGGGTCTAGGATGCCTGTAAACCCCTTTTTTGGGCCTCCAAAGTTTTCAACATTTTTGCAGGCCTAAGATGCATTTTAAGGCCTTTTTTGGGCTGCTAAAATATTCTGAACTTATGGGGTGTAGGATGCATTTTCCGTGCCCAAATATTTTTGGGAATTTCAGTGGTCTAGGATGCGAGTTAATGCCCTTTTCAGGTTGCAAATGTTTTTGGGACATTCAGAGCTCTTTTACACAGTTTTTGGGCCACCAACATTTTCTGGACTTTAGGGTGTCTAGGATGCCTGTAAACCCCTTTTTTGGGCCTCCAAAGTTTTCAACATTTTTGCTGGTCTAAGATGCATTTTAAGGCCTTTTTTGGGCTGCTAACATATTCTGAACTTTCAGGGGTGTAGGATGCATTTTTTCGTGCCCAAAATATTTTTGGGAATTTCAGTGGTCTAGGATGCGGGTTAATGCCCCTTTCGGGCTGCAAATGTTTTTGAGACATTCAGAGCACTCTGGCACAGTTTTTGGGCACCAACATTTTCTGGACTTTAGGGGGTCTATGATGCCTGTAAACCCCTTTTTTGGGCCTCCAAAGTTTTCAACGTTTTTTGCAGGCCTAAGATGCATTCTATGGCCTTTTTTGAGCTGATAACATATTCTAAACTGTCAGGGGTGTAGGATGCATTTTTCGTGCACAAAATATTTTTGGGAATTTCATTGGTCTAGGATGCGGGTTAATGCCCCTTTCAGGTTGCAAATGTTTTTGGGACATTCAGAGCCCTCTGGCACAGTTTTTGGGCCACCAACATTTTCTGGACTTTAGGGGGTCTACGATGCCTGTAAACCCCTTTTTTGGGCCTCCAAAGTTTTCAACATTTTTGCAGGTCTAAGATGCATTTTAAGGCCTTTTTTGGGCTGCTAACATATTCTGAACTTTCAGGCGTGTAGGATGCATTTTTTCATGCCCAAAATATTTTTGGGAATTTCAGTGGTCTAGAATGCGGTTTAATGCCCGTATCAGGCTGCAAATGTTTTTGGGACATTGAGAGCTCTCTGACACAGTTTTTGGCCTCCATCATTTGTTGGACTTTAGGGGGTCTAGGATGCCTGTAAACCCCTTTTTTGGGCCTCCAAAGTTTTCAACATTTTTGCAGGCCTAAGATGCATTTTAAGGCCTTTTTTGGGCTGCTAAAATATTCTGAACTTATGGGGTGTAGGATTCATTTTTCGTGCCCAAATATTTTTGGGAATTTCAGTGGTCTAGGATGCGAGTTAATGCCCTTTTCAGGTTGCAAATGTTTTTGGGACATTCAGAGCTCTTTGACACAGTTTTTGGGCCACCAACATTTTCTGGACTTTAGGTGATCTAGGATGCCTGTAAACCCCTTTTTTGGGCATCCAATATTTTCAACATTTTTGCAGGGCTAAGATGCATTTTAAGGCCTTTTTTGGGATGCCAACATATTCTGAACTTTCAGGGGTGTAGGATGCATTTTTCGTGCCCAAAATATTTTGGAATTTCAGTGGTCTATGATGCAGGTTAATGCCCATTTCGGCCTGCAAATGTTTTTGGGACATTCAGAGCCCTCTGGCACAGTTTCTGGGCCACCAACATTTTCTGGACTTTAGGGGGTCTACGATGCCTGTAAACCCCTTTTTTGGGTCTCCAAAGTTTTCAACATTTTTGCTGGTCTAAGATGCATTTTAAGGCCTTTTTTGGGCTACTAACATATTCTGAACTTCCAGGGGTGTAGGATGCATTTTTTCATGCCCAAAATATATTTGGGAATTTCAGTGGTCTAGAATGCGGGTTACTGCCCGTATCAGGCTGCAAATGTTTTTGGGAAATTGAGAGCTCTCTGACACAGTTTTTGGGCAACCAACATTTTCTGGACTTTAGGGGGTCTACAATGCCTGTAAACACCTTTTTTGGGCCTCCAAAGTTTTCAACATTTTTGCTGGTCTAAGATGCATTTTAAGGCCTTTTTTTGGCTGCTAACACATTCTGAACTTTCAGGGGTGTAGGATGCATTTTTAGTGCCCAAAATATTTTTGGGAATTTCAGTGGTCTGGGATGCGGGTTAATGCCCGTATCAGGCTGCAAATGTTTTTGGGACATTCATAGCTCTCTGACACAGTTTTTGGCCTCCATCATTTGTTGGACTTTAGGGGGTCTAGGATGCCTGTAAACCCCTTTTTTGTGCCTCCAAAGTTTTCAACATTTTTGCAGAGCTAAGGTACATTTTAAGGCCTTTTTTGGGATGCCAACATATTCTGAGCTTTCAGGGGTGTAGGATGCATTTTTCGTGCCCAAAATATTTTTGGGAATTTCAATGGTCTAGGATGCGGGTTAATGCACCTTTCGGGCTGCAAATGTTTTTGGGACATTCAGAGCCCTCTGGCACAGTTTTTGGGCCACCAACATTTTCTGGACTTTAGGGGGTCTAGGATGCCTGTAAACACCTTTTTTGGGCTTCTAAAGTTTTCAACATTTTTGCTGGTCTAAGATGCATTTTAAGGCCTTTTTTGGGCTGCTAACATATTCTGAACTTTCAGGGGTGTAGGATGCATTTTTTCATGCCCAAAATATTTTTGGGAATTTCAGTGGTCTAGAATGCGGGTTTAATGCCCATATCAGGCTGCAAATGTTTTTGGGACATTCTGAGCTCTCTGGCACAGTTTTTGGGCCACCAACATTTTCTGGACTTTAGGGGGTCTAGGATGCCTGTAAACCCCTTTTTTGGGCTTCCAAAGTTTTCAACATTTTTGCAGGGCTAAGATGCATTTTAAGGCCTTTTTTGGGATCCCAACATATTCTGAACTTTCAGGGGTGTAGGATGCATTTTTCGTGCCCAAAATATTTTTGGGAATTTCAGTGGTTTAGGATGCGGGTTAATGCCCCTTTCGGGCTGCAAATATTTTTGGGACATTCAGAGCCCTCTGGCACAGTTTTTGGGCCACCAACATTTTCTGGACTTTAGGGGGTCTACGATGCCTGTAAACCCCTTTTTTGGGCCTCCAAAGTTTTCAACATTTTTGCTGGTCTAAGATGCATTTTAAGGCCTTTTTTGGGCTGCTAACATATTCTGAACTTTCAGGGGTGTAGGATGCATTTTTCGTGCCCAAAATATTTTTGGGAATTTCAGTGGTCTAGGATGCGGGTTAATGCCCCTTTCGGGCTGCAAATGTTTTTGAGACATTCAGAGCCCTCTGGCACAGTTTTTGGGCCACCAACATTTTCTGGACTTTAGGGGGTCTACGATGCCTGTAAACCCCTTTTTTGGGCATCCAAAGTTTTCAACATTTTTGCAGGCCTAAGATGCATTCTAAGGCCTTTATTGAGCTGATAACATATTCTAAGCTGTCAGGGGTGTAGGATGCATTTTTCGTGCACAAAATATTTTTGGGAATTTCATTGGTCTAGGATGCGGGTTAATGCCCCTTTCAGGTTTCAAATGTTTTTGGGACATTCAGAGCCCTCTGGCACAGTTTTTGGGCCACCAACATTTTCTGGACTTTAGGGGGTCTACGATGCCTGTAAACCCCTTTTTTGGGCCTCCAAAGTTTTCAACATTTTTGCTGGTGTAAGATGCATTTTAAGGCCTTTTTTGGGCTGCTAACATATTCTGAACTTTCAGGGGTGTAGGATGCATTTTTCGTGCCCAAAATATTTTTGGGAATTTCAGTGGTCTAGAATGTGGGTTAATGCCCCTATCAGGCTGCAAATGTTTTTGGGACATTCAGAGCTCTCTGACACAGTTTTTGGCCACCAACTTTTGCTGGACTTTAGGGGGTCTAGGATGCCTTTAAACCCCTTTTTTGGGCCTCCAAAGTTTTCAACATTTTTGCAGGCCTAAGATGCATTTTAAGGCCTTTTTTGGGATGCCAGCATATTCTGAACTTTCAGGGGTGTAAGATGCATTTTTCGTGCCCAAAATATTTTTGGGAATTTCAGTGGTCTAGGATGCGGGTTAATGCCCTTTTCAGGTTGCAAATGTTTTTGGGACATTCAGAGCTCTTTGACACAGTTTTTGGGCCACCAACATTTTCTGGACTTTAGGGTGTCTAGGATGCCTGTAAATCCCTTTTTTGGGCATCCAAAGTTTTCAACATTTTTGCAGGGCTAAGATGCATTGTAAGGCCTTTTTTGGGATGCCAACATATTCTGAACTTTCAGGGGTGTAGGATGCATTTTTCGTGGCCAAAATATTTTTGGGAATTTCAGTGGTCTAGAATGCAGGTTAATGCCCTATCAGGCTGCAAATGTTTTTGGGACATTCGGAGCTCTCTGACACAGTTTTTGGCCACCATCATTTTCTAGACTTTAGGGGGTCTACGATGCCTGTAAACCCCTTTTTTTGGCCTCCAAAGTTTTCAACATTTTTGCTGGTCTAAGATGCATTTTAAGGCCTTTTTTGGGCTGCTAACATATTCTGAACTTTCAGGGGTGTAGGATGCATTTTTTCATGCCCAAAATATTTTTGGGAATTTCAGTAGTCTAGAATGCGGGTTAATGCCTGTATCCGGCTGCAAATGTTTTTGGGACATTGAGAGTTCTCTGACACAGTTTTTGGGCCACCAACATTTTCTGGACTTTAGGGGGTCTACAATGCCTGTAAACCCCTTTTTTTGGCCTCCAAAGTGTTCAACATTTTTGCTGGTCTAAGATGCATTTTAAGGCCTTTTTTGGGCTGCTAACACATTCTGAACTTTCAGGGGTGTAGGATGCATTTTTAGTGCCCAAAATATTTTTGGGAATTTCAGTGGTCTAGGATGCGGGTTAATGCCCCTATCAGGCTGCAAATGTTTTTGGGACATTCAGAGCTCTCTGACACAGTTTTTGGGCCACCAACATTTTCTGGACTTTAGGGGGTCTAGGATGCCTGTAAACACCTTTTTTGGGCCTCCAAAGTTTTCAACATTTTTGGAGGCTTAAGATGCGTTTTAAGGCCTATTGTGGACTGATAACATATTCCAAACTTTCAAGGGTGTTAGATGCATTTTTCGTGCCAAAAATATTTTTAAGAATTTCAGTGGTCTAGGATGCGGGTTAATGCCCATTTCAGGTTGCAAATGTTTTTGGGATATTCAGAGCTCTCTGACACAGTTTTTGGGCCACCAACATTTTCTGGACTTTAGGGGGTCTAGGATGCCTGTAAACACCTTTTTTGGGCTTCCAAAGTTTTCAACATTTTTGCAGGGCTAAGATGCATTTTAAGGCCTTTTTTGGGATGCCAACATATTCTGAACTTTCAGGGCTGTAGGATGCATTTTTTGTGCCCAAAATATTTTTGGGAATTTCAGTGGTCTAGGATGCGGGTTAATGCCCCTTTCGGGCTGCAAATGTTTTTGGGACATTCAGAGCCCTCTGGCACAGTTTTTGGGCCACCAACATTTTCTGGACTTTAGGGGGTCTAGGATGCCTGTAAACACCTTTTTTGGGCTTTCAAAGTTTTCAACATTTTTGCTGGTCTAAGATGCATTTTAAGGCCTTTTTTGGGCTGCTAACATATTCTGAACTTTCAGGGGTGTAGGATGCATTTTTCGTGCCCAAAATATTTTTGGGAATTTCAGTGGTTTAGGATGCGGGTTAATGCCCCTTTCGGGCTGCAAATATTTTTGGGACATTCAGAGCCCTCTGGCACAGTTTTTGGGCCACCAACATTTTCTGGACTTTAGGGGGTCTACGATGCCTGTAAACCCCTTTTTTGGGCCTCCAAAGTTTTCAACATTTTTGCTGGTCTAAGATGCATTTTAAGGCCTTTTTTGGGCTGCTAACATATTCTGAACTTTCAGGGGTGTAGGATGCATTTTTCGTGCCCAAAATATTTTTGGGAATTTCAGTGGTCTAGGATGCGGGTTAATGCCCCTTTCGGCTGCAAATGTTTTTGAGACATTCAGAGCCCTCTGGCACAGTTTTTGGGCCACCAACATTTTCTGGACTTTAGGGGGTCTACGATGCCTGTAAACCCCTTTTTTGGGCATCCAAAGTTTTCAACATTTTTGCAGGCCTAAGATGCATTCTAAGGCCTTTATTGAGCTGATAACATATTCTAAGCTGTCAGGGGTGTAGGATGCATTTTTCGTGCACAAAATATTTTTGGGAATTTCATTGGTCTAGGATGCGGGTTAATGCCCCTTTCAGGTTTCAAATGTTTTTGGGACATTCAGAGCCCTCTGGCACAGTTTTTGGGCCACCAACATTTTCTGGACTTTAGGGGGTCTACGATGCCTGTAAACCCCTTTTTTGGGCCTCCAAAGTTTTCAACATTTTTGCTGGTGTAAGATGCATTTTAAGGCCTTTTTTGGGCTGCTAACATATTCTGAACTTTCAGGGGTGTAGGATGCATTTTTTCATGCCCAAAATATTTTTGGGAATTTCAGTAGTCTAGAATGCGGGTTAATGCCTGTATCCGGCTGCAAATGTTTTTGGGACATTGAGAGTTCTCTGACACAGTTTTTGGGCCACCAACATTTTCTGGACTTTAGGGGGTCTACAATGCCTGTAAACCCCTTTTTTTGGCCTCCAAAGTGTTCAACATTTTTGCTGGTCTAAGATGCATTTTAAGGCCTTTTTTGGGCTGCTAACACATTCTGAACTTTCAGGGGTGTAGGATGCATTTTTAGTGCCCAAAATATTTTTGGGAATTACAGTGGTCTAGGATGCGGGTTAATGCCCCTATCAGGCTGCAAATGTTTTTGGGACATTCAGAGCTCTCTGACACAGTTTTTGGGCCACCAACATTTTCTGGACTTTAGGGGGTCTAGGATGCCTGTAAACACCTTTTTTGGGCCTCCAAAGTTTTCAACATTTTTGGAGGCTTAAGATGCGTTTTAAGGCCTATTGTGGACTGATAACATATTCCAAACTTTCAAGGGTGTTAGATGCATTTTTCGTGCCAAAAATATTTTTAAGAATTTCAGTGGTCTAGGATGCGGGTTAATGCCCATTTCAGGTTGCAAATGTTTTTGGGATATTCAGAGCTCTCTGACACAGTTTTTGGGCCACCAACATTTTCTGGACTTTAGGGGTTTTAGGATGCCTGTAAACACCTTTTTTGGGCTTCCAAAGTTTTCAACATTTTTGCAGGGCTAAGATGCATTTTAAGGCCTTTTTTGGGATGCCAACATATTCTGAACTTTCAGGGCTGTAGGATGCATTTTTTGTGCCCAAAATATTTTTGGGAATTTCAGTGGTCTAGGATGCGGGTTAATGCCCCTTTCGGGCTGCAAATGTTTTTGGGACATTCAGAGCCCTCTGGCACAGTTTTTGGGCCACCAACATTTTCTGGACTTTAGGGGGTCTAGGATGCCTGTAAACACCTTTTTTGGGCTTTCAACGTTTTCAACATTTTTGCTGGTCTAAGATGCATTTTAAGGCCTTTTTTGGGCTGCTAACATATTCTGAACTTTCAGGGGTGTAGGATGCATTTTTTCATGCCCAAAATATTTTTGGGAATTTCAGTGGTCTAGAATGCGGGTTTAATGCCCGTATCAGGCTGCAAATGTTTTTGGGACATTCAGAGCTCTCTGGCACAGTTTTTGGGCCACCAACATTTTCTGGACTTTAGGGGGTCTACGATGCCTGTAAACCCCTTTTTTGGGCCTCCAAAGTTTTCAACATTTTTGCTGGTCTAAGATGCTTTTTAAGGCCTTTTTTGGGCTGCTAACATATTCTGAACTTTCAGGGGTGTAAGATGCATTTTTCGTGCCCAAAATATTTTTAGGAATTTCAGTGGTCTAGGATGCGGGTTAATGCCCTTTTCAGTTTGCAAATGTTTTTGGGATATTCAGAGCTCTCTGACACAGTTTTTGGGCCACCAACATTTGTTGGACTTTAAGGGGTCTAGGATGCCTGTAAATCCCTTTTTTGGGCATCCAAAGTTTTCAACATTTTTGCAGGGCTAAGATGCATTGTAAGGCCTTTTTTGGGATGCCAACATATTCTGAACTTTCAGGGGTGTAGGATGCATTTTTTCATGCCCAAAATATATTTGGGAATTTCAGTGGTCTAGAATGCGGGTTAATGCCCGTATCAGGCTGCAAATGTTTTTGGGACATTGAGAGCTCTCTGACACAGTTTTTGGGCCACCAACATTTTCTGGACTTTAGGGGGTCTATGATGCCTGTAGACCCCTTTTTTGGGCCTCCAAAGTTTTCAACATTTTTGCTGGTCTAAGATGCATTTTAAGGCCTTTTTTGGGCTGCTAACACATTCTGAACTTATGGGGTGTAGAATGCATTTTTAGTGGCCAAAATATTTTTGGGAATTTCAGTGGACTAGGATGGGGGTTAATGCCCCTTTCGGGCTGCAAATGTTTTTGAGACATTCAGAGCCCTCTGGCACAGTTTTTGGGCCACCAACATTTTCTGGACTTTAGGGGGTCTACGATGCCTGTAAACCCCTTTTTTGGGCCTCCAAAGTTTTCAACATTTTTGCTGGTGTAAGATGCATTTTAAGGCCTGCTAACATATTCTGAACTTTCAGGGGTGTAGGATGCATTTTTAGTGCCCAAAATATTTTTGGGAATTTCAGTGGTCTAGGATGCGGGTTAATGCCCCTATCAGGCTGCAAATGTTTTTGGGACATTCAGAGCTCTCTGACACAGTTTTTGGGCCACCAAAATTTTCTGGACTTTAGGGGGTCTAGTATGCCTGTAAACACCTTTTTTGGGCCTCCAAAGTTTTCAACATTTTTGCAGGCCTAAGATGCATTCTAAGGCCTTTATTGAGCTGATAACATATTCTAAGCTGTCAGGGGTGTAGGATGCATTTTTCGTGCACAAAATATTTTTGGGAATTTCATTGGTCTAGGATGCGGGTTAATGCCCCTTTCAGGTTTCAAATGTTTTTGGGACATTCAGAGCCCTCTGGCACAGTTCTTGGGCCACCAACATTTTCTGGACTTTAGGGGGTCTACGATGCCTGTAAACCCCTTTTTTGGGCCTCCAAAGTTTTCAACATTTTTGCTGGTGTAAGATGCATTTTAAGGCCTTTTTTGGGCTGCTAACATATTCTGAACTTTCAGGGGTGTAGGATGCATTTTTTCATGCCCAAAATATTTTTGGGAATATCAGTGGTCTAGAATGCGGGTTAATGCCCGTATCAGGCTGCAAATGTTTTTGGGACATTGAGAGCTCTCTGACACAGTTTTTAGGCCACCAACATTTTCTGGACTTTAGGGGGTCTATGATGCCTGTAGACCCCTTTTTTGGGCCTCCAAAGTTTTCAACATTTTTGCTGGTCTAAGATGCATTTTAAGGCCTTTTTTGGGCTGCTAACACATTCTGAACTTATGGAGTGTAGGATGCATCTTTAGTGGCCAAAATATTTTTGGGAATTTCAGTGGACTAGGATGGGGGTTAATGCCCATATCAGGCTACAAATGTTTTTGGGACATTCAGAGCTCTCTGACACAGTTTTTGGCCTCCATCATTTGTTGGACTTTATGGGGTCTAGGATGCCTGTAAACCCCTTTTTTGGGCCTCCAAAGTTTTCAACATTTTTGCAGGCCTAAGATGCATTTTAAGGCCTTTTTTGGGCTGCTAAAATATTCTGAACTTATGGGGTGTAGGATGCATTTTCCGTGCCCAAATATTTTTGGGAATTTCAGTGGTCTAGGATGCGAGTTAATGCCCTTTTCAGGTTGCAAATGTTTTTGGGACATTCAGAGCTCTTTTACACAGTTTTTGGGCCACCAACATTTTCTGGACTTTAGGGTGTCTAGGATGCCTGTAAACCCCTTTTTTGGGCCTCCAAAGTTTTCAACATTTTTGCTGGTCTAAGATGCATTTTAAGGCCTTTTTTGGGCTGCTAACATATTCTGAACTTTCAGGGGTGTAGGATGCATTTTTTCGTGCCCAAAATATTTTTGGGAATTTCAGTGGTCTAGGATGCGGGTTAATGCCCCTTTCGGGCTGCAAATGTTTTTGAGACATTCAGAGCACTCTGGCACAGTTTTTGGGCACCAACATTTTCTGGACTTTAGGGGGTCTATGATGCCTGTAAACCCCTTTTTTGGGCCTCCAAAGTTTTCAACGTTTTTTGCAGGCCTAAGATGCATTCTATGGCCTTTTTTGAGCTGATAACATATTCTAAACTGTCAGGGGTGTAGGATGCATTTTTCGTGCACAAAATATTTTTGGGAATTTCATTGGTCTAGGATGCGGGTTAATGCCCCTTTCAGGTTGCAAATGTTTTTGGGACATTCAGAGCCCTCTGGCACAGTTTTTGGGCCACCAACATTTTCTGGACTTTAGGGGGTCTACGATGCCTGTAAACCCCTTTTTTGGGCCTCCAAAGTTTTCAACATTTTTGCAGGTCTAAGATGCATTTTAAGGCCTTTTTTGGGCTGCTAACATATTCTGAACTTTCAGGCGTGTAGGATGCATTTTTTCATGCCCAAAATATTTTTGGGAATTTCAGTGGTCTAGAATGCGGTTTAATGCCCGTATCAGGCTGCAAATGTTTTTGGGACATTGAGAGCTCTCTGACACAGTTTTTGGCCTCCATCATTTGTTGGACTTTAGGGGGTCTAGGATGCCTGTAAACCCCTTTTTTGGGCCTCCAAAGTTTTCAACATTTTTGCAGGCCTAAGATGCATTTTAAGGCCTTTTTTGGGCTGCTAAAATATTCTGAACTTATGGGGTGTAGGATTCATTTTTCGTGCCCAAATATTTTTGGGAATTTCAGTGGTCTAGGATGCGAGTTAATGCCCTTTTCAGGTTGCAAATGTTTTTGGGACATTCAGAGCTCTTTGACACAGTTTTTGGGCCACCAACATTTTCTGGACTTTAGGTGATCTAGGATGCCTGTAAACCCCTTTTTTGGGCATCCAATATTTTCAACATTTTTGCAGGGCTAAGATGCATTTTAAGGCCTTTTTTGGGATGCCAACATATTCTGAACTTTCAGGGGTGTAGGATGCATTTTTCGTGCCCAAAATATTTTGGAATTTCAGTGGTCTATGATGCAGGTTAATGCCCATTTCGGCCTGCAAATGTTTTTGGGACATTCAGAGCCCTCTGGCACAGTTTCTGGGCCACCAACATTTTCTGGACTTTAGGGGGTCTACGATGCCTGTAAACCCCTTTTTTGGGTCTCCAAAGTTTTCAACATTTTTGCTGGTCTAAGATGCATTTTAAGGCCTTTTTTGGGCTACTAACATATTCTGAACTTCCAGGGGTGTAGGATGCATTTTTTCATGCCCAAAATATATTTGGGAATTTCAGTGGTCTAGAATGCGGGTTACTGCCCGTATCAGGCTGCAAATGTTTTTGGGAAATTGAGAGCTCTCTGACACAGTTTTTGGGCAACCAACATTTTCTGGACTTTAGGGGGTCTACAATGCCTGTAAACACCTTTTTTGGGCCTCCAAAGTTTTCAACATTTTTGCTGGTCTAAGATGCATTTTAAGGCCTTTTTTTGGCTGCTAACACATTCTGAACTTTCAGGGGTGTAGGATGCATTTTTAGTGCCCAAAATATTTTTGGGAATTTCAGTGGTCTGGGATGCGGGTTAATGCCCGTATCAGGCTGCAAATGTTTTTGGGACATTCAGAGCTCTCTGACACAGTTTTTGGCCTCCATCATTTGTTGGACTTTAGGGGGTCTAGGATGCCTGTAAACCCCTTTTTTGTGCCTCCAAAGTTTTCAACATTTTTGCAGAGCTAAGGTACATTTTAAGGCCTTTTTTGGGATGCCAACATATTCTGAGCTTTCAGGGGTGTAGGATGCATTTTTCGTGCCCAAAATATTTTTGGGAATTTCAATGGTCTAGGATGCGGGTTAATGCACCTTTCGGGCTGCAAATGTTTTTGGGACATTCAGAGCCCTCTGGCACAGTTTTTGGGCCACCAACATTTTCTGGACTTTAGGGGGTCTAGGATGCCTGTAAACACCTTTTTTGGGCTTCTAAAGTTTTCAACATTTTTGCTGGTCTAAGATGCATTTTAAGGCCTTTTTTGGGCTGCTAACATATTCTGAACTTTCAGGGGTGTAGGATGCATTTTTTCATGCCCAAAATATTTTTGGGAATTTCAGTGGTCTAGAATGCGGGTTTAATGCCCATATCAGGCTGCAAATGTTTTTGGGACATTCCGAGCTCTCTGGCACAGTTTTTGGGCCACCAACATTTTCTGGACTTTAGGGGGTCTAGGATGCCTGTAAACCCCTTTTTTGGGCTTCCAAAGTTTTCAACATTTTTGCAGGGCTAAGATGCATTTTAAGGCCTTTTTTGGGATCCCAACATATTCTGAACTTTCAGGGGTGTAGGATGCATTTTTCGTGCCCAAAATATTTTTGGGAATTTCAGTGGTTTAGGATGCGGGTTAATGCCCCTTTCGGGCTGCAAATATTTTTGGGACATTCAGAGCCCTCTGGCACAGTTTTTGGGCCACCAACATTTTCTGGACTTTAGGGGGTCTACGATGCCTGTAAACCCCTTTTTTGGGCCTCCAAAGTTTTCAACATTTTTGCTGGTCTAAGATGCATTTTAAGGCCTTTTTTGGGCTGCTAACATATTCTGAACTTTCAGGGGTGTAGGATGCATTTTTCGTGCCCAAAATATTTTTGGGAATTTCAGTGGTCTAGGATGCGGGTTAATGCCCCTTTCGGGCTGCAAATGTTTTTGAGACATTCAGAGCCCTCTGGCACAGTTTTTGGGCCACCAACATTTTCTGGACTTTAGGGGGTCTACGATGCCTGTAAACCCCTTTTTTGGGCATCCAAAGTTTTCAACATTTTTGCAGGCCTAAGATGCATTCTAAGGCCTTTATTGAGCTGATAACATATTCTAAGCTGTCAGGGGTGTAGGATGCATTTTTCGTGCACAAAATATTTTTGGGAATTTCATTGGTCTAGGATGCGGGTTAATGCCCCTTTCAGGTTTCAAATGTTTTTGGGACATTCAGAGCCCTCTGGCACAGTTTTTGGGCCACCAACATTTTCTGGACTTTAGGGGGTCTACGATGCCTGTAAACCCCTTTTTTGGGCCTCCAAAGTTTTCAACATTTTTGCTGGTGTAAGATGCATTTTAAGGCCTTTTTTGGGCTGCTAACATATTCTGAACTTTCAGGGGTGTAGGATGCATTTTTCGTGCCCAAAATATTTTTGGGAATTTCAGTGGTCTAGAATGTGGGTTAATGCCCCTATCAGGCTGCAAATGTTTTTGGGACATTCAGAGCTCTCTGACACAGTTTTTGGCCACCAACTTTTGCTGGACTTTAGGGGGTCTAGGATGCCTTTAAACCCCTTTTTTGGGCCTCCAAAGTTTTCAACATTTTTGCAGGCCTAAGATGCATTTTAAGGCCTTTTTTGGGATGCCAGCATATTCTGAACTTTCAGGGGTGTAAGATGCATTTTTCGTGCCCAAAATATTTTTGGGAATTTCAGTGGTCTAGGATGCGGGTTAATGCCCTTTTCAGGTTGCAAATGTTTTTGGGACATTCAGAGCTCTTTGACACAGTTTTTGGGCCACCAACATTTTCTGGACTTTAGGGTGTCTAGGATGCCTGTAAATCCCTTTTTTGGGCATCCAAAGTTTTCAACATTTTTGCAGGGCTAAGATGCATTGTAAGGCCTTTTTTGGGATGCCAACATATTCTGAACTTTCAGGGGTGTAGGATGCATTTTTCGTGGCCAAAATATTTTTGGGAATTTCAGTGGTCTAGAATGCAGGTTAATGCCCTATCAGGCTGCAAATGTTTTTGGGACATTCGGAGCTCTCTGACACAGTTTTTGGCCACCATCATTTTCTAGACTTTAGGGGGTCTACGATGCCTGTAAACCCCTTTTTTTGGCCTCCAAAGTTTTCAACATTTTTGCTGGTCTAAGATGCATTTTAAGGCCTTTTTTGGGCTGCTAACATATTCTGAACTTTCAGGGGTGTAGGATGCATTTTTTCATGCCCAAAATATTTTTGGGAATTTCAGTAGTCTAGAATGCGGGTTAATGCCTGTATCCGGCTGCAAATGTTTTTGGGACATTGAGAGTTCTCTGACACAGTTTTTGGGCCACCAACATTTTCTGGACTTTAGGGGGTCTACAATGCCTGTAAACCCCTTTTTTTGGCCTCCAAAGTGTTCAACATTTTTGCTGGTCTAAGATGCATTTTAAGGCCTTTTTTGGGCTGCTAACACATTCTGAACTTTCAGGGGTGTAGGATGCATTTTTAGTGCCCAAAATATTTTTGGGAATTTCAGTGGTCTAGGATGCGGGTTAATGCCCCTATCAGGCTGCAAATGTTTTTGGGACATTCAGAGCTCTCTGACACAGTTTTTGGGCCACCAACATTTTCTGGACTTTAGGGGGTCTAGGATGCCTGTAAACACCTTTTTTGGGCCTCCAAAGTTTTCAACATTTTTGGAGGCTTAAGATGCGTTTTAAGGCCTATTGTGGACTGATAACATATTCCAAACTTTCAAGGGTGTTAGATGCATTTTTCGTGCCAAAAATATTTTTAAGAATTTCAGTGGTCTAGGATGCGGGTTAATGCCCATTTCAGGTTGCAAATGTTTTTGGGATATTCAGAGCTCTCTGACACAGTTTTTGGGCCACCAACATTTTCTGGACTTTAGGGGGTCTAGGATGCCTGTAAACACCTTTTTTGGGCTTCCAAAGTTTTCAACATTTTTGCAGGGCTAAGATGCATTTTAAGGCCTTTTTTGGGATGCCAACATATTCTGAACTTTCAGGGCTGTAGGATGCATTTTTTGTGCCCAAAATATTTTTGGGAATTTCAGTGGTCTAGGATGCGGGTTAATGCCCCTTTCGGGCTGCAAATGTTTTTGGGACATTCAGAGCCCTCTGGCACAGTTTTTGGGCCACCAACATTTTCTGGACTTTAGGGGGTCTAGGATGCCTGTAAACACCTTTTTTGGGCTTTCAAAGTTTTCAACATTTTTGCTGGTCTAAGATGCATTTTAAGGCCTTTTTTGGGCTGCTAACATATTCTGAACTTTCAGGGGTGTAGGATGCATTTTTCGTGCCCAAAATATTTTTGGGAATTTCAGTGGTTTAGGATGCGGGTTAATGCCCCTTTCGGGCTGCAAATATTTTTGGGACATTCAGAGCCCTCTGGCACAGTTTTTGGGCCACCAACATTTTCTGGACTTTAGGGGGTCTACGATGCCTGTAAACCCCTTTTTTGGGCCTCCAAAGTTTTCAACATTTTTGCTGGTCTAAGATGCATTTTAAGGCCTTTTTTGGGCTGCTAACATATTCTGAACTTTCAGGGGTGTAGGATGCATTTTTCGTGCCCAAAATATTTTTGGGAATTTCAGTGGTCTAGGATGCGGGTTAATGCCCCTTTCGGCTGCAAATGTTTTTGAGACATTCAGAGCCCTCTGGCACAGTTTTTGGGCCACCAACATTTTCTGGACTTTAGGGGGTCTACGATGCCTGTAAACCCCTTTTTTGGGCATCCAAAGTTTTCAACATTTTTGCAGGCCTAAGATGCATTCTAAGGCCTTTATTGAGCTGATAACATATTCTAAGCTGTCAGGGGTGTAGGATGCATTTTTCGTGCACAAAATATTTTTGGGAATTTCATTGGTCTAGGATGCGGGTTAATGCCCCTTTCAGGTTTCAAATGTTTTTGGGACATTCAGAGCCCTCTGGCACAGTTTTTGGGCCACCAACATTTTCTGGACTTTAGGGGGTCTACGATGCCTGTAAACCCCTTTTTTGGGCCTCCAAAGTTTTCAACATTTTTGCTGGTGTAAGATGCATTTTAAGGCCTTTTTTGGGCTGCTAACATATTCTGAACTTTCAGGGGTGTAGGATGC
The DNA here is from genome assembly GCF_040938575.1 of Ambystoma mexicanum. Classification (NCBI taxonomy): domain Eukaryota; kingdom Metazoa; phylum Chordata; class Amphibia; order Caudata; family Ambystomatidae; genus Ambystoma; species Ambystoma mexicanum. The sequence continues at coordinate 604,668,921 of NC_090940.1, forward strand.
ATTTTTCGTGCCCAAAATATTTTTGGGAATTTCAGTGGTCTAGAATGTGGGTTAATGCCCCTATCAGGCTGCAAATGTTTTTGGGACATTCAGAGCTCTCTGACACAGTTTTTGGCCACCAACTTTTGCTGGACTTTAGGGGGTCTAGGATGCCTTTAAACCCCTTTTTTGGGCCTCCAAAGTTTTCAACATTTTTGCAGGCCTAAGATGCATTTTAAGGCCTTTTTTGGGATGCCAGCATATTCTGAACTTTCAGGGGTGTAAGATGCATTTTTCGTGCCCAAAATATTTTTGGGAATTTCAGTGGTCTAGGATGCGGGTTAATGCCCTTTTCAGGTTGCAAATGTTTTTGGGACATTCAGAGCTCTTTGACACAGTTTTTGGGCCACCAACATTTTCTGGACTTTAGGGTGTCTAGGATGCCTGTAAATCCCTTTTTTGGGCATCCAAAGTTTTCAACATTTTTGCAGGGCTAAGATGCATTGTAAGGCCTTTTTTGGGATGCCAACATATTCTGAACTTTCAGGGGTGTAGGATGCATTTTTCGTGGCCAAAATATTTTTGGGAATTTCAGTGGTCTAGAATGCAGGTTAATGCCCTATCAGGCTGCAAATGTTTTTGGGACATTCGGAGCTCTCTGACACAGTTTTTGGCCACCATCATTTTCTAGACTTTAGGGGGTCTACGATGCCTGTAAACCCCTTTTTTTGGCCTCCAAAGTTTTCAACATTTTTGCTGGTCTAAGATGCATTTTAAGGCCTTTTTTGGGCTGCTAACATATTCTGAACTTTCAGGGGTGTAGGATGCATTTTTCCATGCCCAAAATATTTTTGGGAATTTCAGTAGTCTAGAATGCGGGTTAATGCCTGTATCCGGCTGCAAATGTTTTTGGGACATTGAGAGTTCTCTGACACAGTTTTTGGGCCACCAACATTTTCTGGACTTTAGGGGGTCTACAATGCCTGTAAACCCCTTTTTTTGGCCTCCAAAGTGTTCAACATTTTTGCTGGTCTAAGATGCATTTTAAGGCCTTTTTTGGGCTGCTAACACATTCTGAACTTTCAGGGGTGTAGGATGCATTTTTAGTGCCCAAAATATTTTTGGGAATTTCAGTGGTCTAGGATGCGGGTTAATGCCCCTATCAGGCTGCAAATGTTTTTGGGACATTCAGAGCTCTCTGACACAGTTTTTGGGCCACCAACATTTTCTGGACTTTAGGGGGTCTAGGATGCCTGTAAACACCTTTTTTGGGCCTCCAAAGTTTTCAACATTTTTGGAGGCTTAAGATGCGTTTTAAGGCCTATTGTGGACTGATAACATATTCCAAACTTTCAAGGGTGTTAGATGCATTTTTCGTGCCAAAAATATTTTTAAGAATTTCAGTGGTCTAGGATGCGGGTTAATGCCCATTTCAGGTTGCAAATGTTTTTGGGATATTCAGAGCTCTCTGACACAGTTTTTGGGCCACCAACATTTTCTGGACTTTAGGGGGTCTAGGATGCCTGTAAACACCTTTTTTGGGCTTCCAAAGTTTTCAACATTTTTGCAGGGCTAAGATGCATTTTAAGGCCTTTTTTGGGATGCCAACATATTCTGAACTTTCAGGGCTGTAGGATGCATTTTTTGTGCCCAAAATATTTTTGGGAATTTCAGTGGTCTAGGATGCGGGTTAATGCCCCTTTCGGGCTGCAAATGTTTTTGGGACATTCAGAGCCCTCTGGCACAGTTTTTGGGCCACCAACATTTTCTGGACTTTAGGGGGTCTAGGATGCCTGTAAACACCTTTTTTGGGCTTTCAAAGTTTTCAACATTTTTGCTGGTCTAAGATGCATTTTAAGGCCTTTTTTGGGCTGCTAACATATTCTGAACTTTCAGGGGTGTAGGATGCATTTTTTCATGCCCAAAATATTTTTGGGAATTTCAGTGGTCTAGAATGCGGGTTTAATGCCCGTATCAGGCTGCAAATGTTTTTGGGACATTCAGAGCTCTCTGGCACAGTTTTTGGGCCACCAACATTTTCTGGACTTTAGGGGGTCTACGATGCCTGTAAACCCCTTTTTTGGGCCTCCAAAGTTTTCAACATTTTTGCTGGTCTAAGATGCTTTTTAAGGCCTTTTTTGGGCTGCTAACATATTCTGAACTTTCAGGGGTGTAAGATGCATTTTTCGTGCCCAAAATATTTTTAGGAATTTCAGTGGTCTAGGATGCGGGTTAATGCCCTTTTCAGTTTGCAAATGTTTTTGGGATATTCAGAGCTCTCTGACACAGTTTTTGGGCCACCAACATTTGTTGGACTTTAAGGGGTCTAGGATGCCTGTAAACACCTTTTTTGGGCCTCCAAAGTTTTCAACATTTTTGCTGGGCTAAGATGCATTTTAAGGCCTTTTTTGGGATGCCAACATATTCTGAACTTTCAGGGGTGTAGGATGCATTTTTCGTGCCCAAAATATTTTTGGGAATTTCAGTGGTCTAGGATGCGGTTTAATGCCCTTTTCAGGTTGCACATTTTTTGGGATATTCAGAGCTCTCTGACACAGTTTTTGGGCCACCAACATTTTCTGGACTTTAGGGGGTCTAGGATGCCTGTAAACACCTTTTTTGGGCTTCCAAAGTTTTCAACATTTTTGCAGGGCTAAGATGCATTTTAAGGCCTTTTTTGGGCTGCTAACATATTCTGAACTTTCAGGCGTGTAGGATGCATTTTTTCATGCCCAAAATATTTTTGGGAATTTCAGTGGTCTAGAATGCGGGTTAATGCCCGTATCAGGCTGCAAATGTTTTTGGGACATTGAGAGCTCTCTGACACAGTTTTTGGTCCACCAACATTTTCTGGACTTTAGGGGGTCTATGATGCCTGTAGACCCCTTTTTTGGGCCTCCAAAGTTTTCAACATTTTTGCTGGTCTAAGATGCATTTTAAGGCCTTTCTTGGGCTGCTAACACATTCTGAACTTATGGGGTGTAGGATGCATTTTTAGTGGCCAAAATATTTTTGGGAATTTCAGTGGACTAGGATGGGGGTTAATGCCCCTATCAGGCTACAAATGTTATTGGGACATTCAGAGCTCTCTGACACAGTTTTTGGCCTCCATCATTTGTTGGACTTTAGGGGGTCTAGGATGCCTGTAAACCCCTTTTTTGGGCCTCCAAAGTTTTCAACATTTTTGCAGGCCTAAGATGCATTTTAAGGCCTTTTTTGGGCTGCTAAAATATTCTGAACTTATGGGGTGTAGGATGCATTTTTCGTGCCCAAATATTTTTGGGAATTTCAGTGGTCTAGGATGCGAGTTAATGCCCTTTTCAGGTTGCAAATGTTTTTGGGACAATCAGAGCTCTTTGACACAGTTTTTGGGCCACCAACATTTTCTGGACTTTAGGGTGTCTAGGATGCCTGTAAACCCCTTTTTTGGGCATCCAAAGTTTTCAACATTTTTGCAGGGCTAAGATGCATTTTAAGGCTTTTTCTGGGCTGCTAACACATTCTGAACTTTCAGGGGTGTAGGATGCATTTTTCGTGCCCAAAATATTTTGGAATTTCAGTGGTCTAAAATGCGGGTTAATGCCTGTATCAGGCTGCAAATGTTTTTGGGACATTGAGAGCTCTCTGACACAGTTTTTGGGCCACCAACATTTTCTGGACTTTAGGGGGTCTACGATGCCTGTAAACCCCTTTTTTGGGCCTCCAAAGTTTTCAACATTTTTGCAGGGCTAAGATGCATTTTAAGGCCTTTTCTGGGCTGCTAACACATTCTGAACTTTCAGGGGTGTAGGATGCATTTTTAGTGCCCAAAATATTTTTGGGAATTTCAGTGGTCTAGGATGCGGGTTAATGCCCCTATCACGCTGCAAATGTTTTTGGGACATTCAGAGCTCTCTGACACAGTTTTTGGCCTCCATCATTTGTTGGACTTTATGGGGTCTAGGATGCCTGTAAACCCCTTTTTTGGGCCTCCAAAGTTTTCAACATTTTTGCAGGCCTAAGATGCATTTTAAGGCCTTTTTTGGGCTGCCAACATATTCTGAACTTTCAGGGGTGTAGGATGCATTTTTCGTGCCCAAAATATTTTTGGGAATTTCAGTGGTCTAGGATGCGGGTTTAATGCCCGTATCAGGCTGCAAATGTTTTTGGGACATTCAGAGCCCTCTGGCACAGTTTTTGTGCCACCAACATTTTCTGGACTTTAGGGGGTCTACGATGCGTGTAAGCCCCTTTTTTGGGCCTCCAAAGTTTTCAAAATTTTTGCAGGCCTAAGATGCATTCTAAGGCCTTTTTTGGGCTGATAACATATTCTAAACTGTCAGGGATGTAGGATGCATTTTTCGTGCCCAAAATATTTTTGGGAATTTCAGTGGTCTAGGATGCGGGTTAATGCCCCTTTCGGGCTGCAAATGTTTTTGAGACATTCAGAGCCCTCTGGCACAGTTTTTGGGCCACCAACATTTTCTGGACTTTAGGGGGTCTACGATGCCTGTAAACCCCTTTTTTGGGCCTCCAAAGTTTTCAACATTTTTTCTGGTGTAAGATGCATTTTAAGGCCTTTTTAGGGCTGCTAACATATTCTGAACTTTCAGGGGTGTAGGATGCATTTTTTCATGCCCAAAATATTTTTGGGAATTTCAGTGGTCTAGAATGCGGGTTAATGCCCGTATCAGGCTGCAAATGTTTTTGGGACATTGAGAGCTCTCTGACACAGTTTTTGGGCCACCAACATTTTCTGGACTTTAGGGGGTCTATGATGCCTGTAGACCCCTTTTTTGGGCCTCCAAAGTTTTCAACATTTTTGGTGGTCTAAGATGCATTTTAAGGCCTTTTTTGGGATGCCAACATATTCTGAACTTTCAGGGGTGTAGGATGCATTTTTCGTGCCCAAAATATTTTTGGGAATTTCAGTGGTCTAGAATGTGGGTTAATGCCCCTATCAGGCTGCAAATGTTTTTGGGACATTCAGAGCTCTCTGACACAGTTTTTGGCCACCAACTTTTGCTGGACTTTAGGGGGTCTAGGATGCCTTTAAACCCCTTTTTTGGGTCTCCAAAGTTTTCAACATTTTTGCAGGCCTAAGATGCATTTTAAGGCCTTTTTTGGGATGCCAGCATATTCTGAACTTTCAGGGGTGTAAGATGCATTTTTCGTGCCCAAAATATTTTTGGGAATTTCAGTGGTCTAGGATGCGGGTTAATGCCCTTTTCAGGTTGCAAATGTTTTTGGGACATTCAGAGCTCTTTGACACAGTTTTTGGGCCACCAACATTTTCTGGACTTTAGGGTGTCTAGGATGCCTGTAAATCCCTTTTTTGGGCATCCAAAGTTTTCAACATTTTTGCAGGGCTAAGATGCATTGTAAGGCCTTTTTTGGGATGCCAACATATTCTGAACTTTCAGGGGTGTAGGATGCATTTTTCGTGGCCAAAATATTTTTGGGAATTTCAGTGGTCTAGAATGCGGGTTAATGCCCTATCAGGCTGCAAATGTTTTTGGGACATTCGGAGCTCTCTGACACAGTTTTTGGCCACCATCATTTTCTAGACTTTAGGGGGTCTACGATGCCTGTAAACCCCTTTTTTTGGCCTCCAAAGTTTTCAACATTTTTGCTGGTCTAAGATGCATTTTAAGGCCTTTTTTGGGCTGCTAACATATTCTGAACTTTCAGGGGTGTAGGATGCATTTTTTCATGCCCAAAATATTTTTGGGAATTTCAGTAGTCTAGAATGCGGGTTAATGCCTGTATCCGGCTGCAAATGTTTTTGGGACATTGAGAGTTCTCTGACACAGTTTTTGGGCCACCAACATTTTCTGGACTTTAGGGGGTCTACAATGCCTGTAAACCCCTTTTTTTGGCCTCCAAAGTGTTCAACATTTTTGCTGGTCTAAGATGCATTTTAAGGCCTTTTTTGGGCTGCTAACACATTCTGAACTTTCAGGGCTGTAGGATGCATTTTTAGTGCCCAAAATATTTTTGGGAATTACAGTGGTCTAGGATGCGGGTTAATGCCCCTATCAGGCTGCAAATGTTTTTGGGACATTCAGAGCTCTCTGACACAGTTTTTGGGCCACCAACATTTTCTGGACTTTAGGGGGTCTAGGATGCCTGTAAACACCTTTTTTTGGGCCTCCAAAGTTTTCAACATTTTTGGAGGCTTAAGATGCGTTTTAAGGCCTATTGTGGACTGATAACATATTCCAAACTTTCAAGGGTGTTAGATGCATTTTTCGTGCCAAAAATATTTTTAAGAATTTCAGTGGTCTAGGATGCGGGTTAATGCCCATTTCAGGTTGCAAATGTTTTTGGGATATTCAGAGCTCTCTGACACAGTTTTTGGGCCACCAACATTTTCTGGACTTTAGGGGTTTTAGGATGCCTGTAAACACCTTTTTTGGGCTTCCAAAGTTTTCAACATTTTTGCAGGGCTAAGATGCATTTTAAGGCCTTTTTTGGGATGCCAACATATTCTGAACTTTCAGGGCTGTAGGATGCATTTTTTGTGCCCAAAATATTTTTGGGAATTTCAGTGGTCTAGGATGCGGGTTAATGCCCCTTTCGGGCTGCAAATGTTTTTGGGACATTCAGAGCCCTCTGGCACAGTTTTTGGGCCACCAACATTTTCTGGACTTTAGGGGGTCTAGGATGCCTGTAAACACCTTTTTTGGGCTTTCAAAGTTTTCAACATTTTTGCTGGTCTAAGATGCATTTTAAGGCCTTTTTTGGGCTGCTAACATATTCTGAACTTTCAGGGGTGTAGGATGCATTTTTTCATGCCCAAAATATTTTTGGGAATTTCAGTGGTCTAGAATGCGGGTTTAATGCCCGTATCAGGCTGCAAATGTTTTTGGGACATTCAGAGCTCTCTGGCACAGTTTTTGGGCCACCAACATTTTCTGGACTTTAGGGGGTCTACGATGCCTGTAAACCCCTTTTTTGGGCCTCCAAAGTTTTCAACATTTTTGCTGGTCTAAGATGCTTTTTAAGGCCTTTTTTGGGCTGCTAACATATTCTGAACTTTCAGGGGTGTAAGATGCATTTTTCGTGCCCAAAATATTTTTAGGAATTTCAGTGGTCTAGGATGCGGGTTAATGCCCTTTTCAGTTTGCAAATGTTTTTGGGATATTCAGAGCTCTCTGACACAGTTTTTGGGCCACCAACATTTGTTGGACTTTAAGGGGTCTAGGATGCCTGTAAACACCTTTTTTGGGCCTCCAAAGTTTTCAACATTTTTGCTGGGCTAAGATGCATTTTAAGGCCTTTTTTGGGATGCCAACATATTCTGAACTTTCAGGGGTGTAGGATGCATTTTTCGTGCCCAAAATATTTTTGGGAATTTCAGTGGTCTAGGATGCGGTTTAATGCCCTTTTCAGGTTGCACATTTTTTGGGATATTCAAAGCTCTCTGACACAGTTTTTGGGCCACCAACATTTTCTGGACTTTAGGGTGTCCAGGATGCCTGTAAACCCCTTTTTTGGGCATACAAAGTTTTCAACATTTTTGCAGGGCTAAGATGCATTGTAAGGCCTTTTTTGGGATGCCAACATATTCTGAACTTTCAGGGGTGTAGGATGCATTTTTCGTGCCCAAAATATTTTTGGGAATTTCAGTGGTCTAGGATGCGGTTTAATGCCCTTTTCAGGTTGCACATTTTTTGGGATATTCAGAGCTCTCTGACACAGTTTTTGGGCCACCAACATTTTCTGGACTTTAGGGGGTCTAGGATGCCTGTAAACACCTTTTTTGGGCTTCCAAAGTTTTCAACATTTTTGCAGGGCTAAGATGCATTTTAAGGCCTTTTTTGGGATGCCTACATATTCTGAACTTTCAGGGGTGTAGGATGCATTTTTCGTGCCCAAAATATTTTTGGGAATTTCAGTGGTCTAGGATGCGGGTTAATGCCCCTTTCGGGCTGCAAATGGTTTTGGGACATTCAGAGCCCTCTGGCACAGTTTTTGGGCCACCAACATTTTCTGGACTTTAGGGGGTCTACGATGCCTGTAAACCCCTGTTTTGGGCCTCCAAAGTTTTCAACATTTTTGCTGGTCTAAGATGCATTTTAAGGCCTTTTTTGGGCTGCTAACATATTCTGAACTTTCAGGGGTGTAGGATGCATTTTTTCATGCCCAAAATATTTTTGGGAATTTCAGTGGTCTAGGATGCAGGTTAATGCCCCTTTCGGGCTCCAAATGTTTTTGGGACATTCAGAGCCCTCTGGCACAGTTTTTGGGTCACCAACATTTTCTGGACTTTAGGGGGTCTACGATGCGTGTAAGCCCCTTTTTTTGGGCCTCCAAAGTTTTCAACATTTTTGCAGGCCTAAGATGCATTCTAAGGCCTTTTTTGGGCTGATAACATATTCTAAACTGTCAGGGATGTAGGATGCATTTTTCGTGCCCAAAATATTTTTGGGAATTTCAGTGGTCTAGGATGCGGGTTAATGCCCCTTTCGGGCTGCAAATGTTTTTGAGACATTCAGAGCCCTCTGGCACAGTTTTTGGGCCACCAACATTTTCTGGACTTTAGGGGGTCTACGATGCCTGTAAACCCCTTTTTTGGGCCTCCAAAGTTTTCAACATTTTTGCTGGTGTAAGATGCATTTTAAGGCCTGCTAACATATTCTGAACTTTCAGGGGTGTAGGATGCATTTTTAGTGCCCAAAAATTTTTTGGGAATTTCAGTGGTCTAGGATGCGGGTTAATGCCCCTATCAGGCTGCAAATGTTTTTGGGACATTCAGAGCTCTCTGACACAGTTTTTGGGCCACCAACATTTTCTGGACTTTAGGGGGTCTAGTATGCCTGTAAACACCTTTTTTGGGCCTCCAAAGTTTTCAACATTTTTGCAGGCCTAAGATGCATTCTAAGGCCTTTATTGAGCTGATAACATATTCTAAGCTGTCAGGGGTGTAGGATGCATTTTTCGTGCACAAAATATTTTTGGGAATTTCATTGGTCTAGGGTGCGGGTTAATGCCCCTTTCAGGTTTCAAATGTTTTTGGGACATTCAGAGCCCTCTGGCACAGTTTTTGGGCCACCAACATTTTCTGGACTTTAGGGGGTCTACGATGCCTGTAGACCCCTTTTTTGGGCCTCCAAAGTTTTCAACATTTTTGCTGGTCTAAGATGCATTTTAAGGCCTTTTTTGGGCTGCTAACACATTCTGAACTTATGGGGTGTAGAATGCATTTTTAGTGGCCAACATATTTTTGGGAATTTCAGTGGACTAGGATGGGGGTTAATGCCCCTATCAGGCTACAAATGTTTTTGGGACATTCAGAGCTCTCTGACACAGTTTTTGGCCTCCATCATTTGTTGGACTTTAGGGGGTCTAGGATGCCTGTAAACCCCTTTTTTGGGCCTCCAAAGTTTTCAACATTTTTGCAGGCCTAAGATGCATTTTAAGGCCTTTTTTGGGCTGCTAAAATATTCTGAACTTATGGGGTGTAGGATGCATTTTTCGTGCCCAAATATTTTTGGGAATTTCAGTGGTCTAGGATGCGAGTTAATGCCCTTTTCAGGTTGCAAATGTTTTTGGGACATTCAGAGCTCTTTGACACAGTTTTTGGGCCACCAACATTTTCTGGACTTTAGGGTGTCTAGGATGCCTGTAAATCCCTTTTTTGGGCATCCAAAGTTTTCAACATTTTTGCAGGGCTAAGATGCATTGTAAGGCCTTTTTTGGGATGCCAACATATTCTGAACTTTCAGGGGTGTAGGATGCATTTTTTCATGCCCAAAATATTTTTGGGAATTTCAGTGGTCTAGAATGCGGGTTAATGCCCGTATCAGGCTGCAAATGTTTTTGGGACATTGAGAGCTCTCTGACACAGTTTTTGGGCCACCAACATTTTCTGGACTTTAGGGGGTCTATGATGCCTGTAGACCCCTTTTTTGGGCCTCCAAAGTTTTCAACATTTTTGCTGGTCTAAGATGCATTTTAAGGCCTTTTTTGGGCTGCTAACACATTCTGAACTTATGGGGTGTAGAATGCATTTTTAGTGGCCAAAATATTTTTGGGAATTTCAGTGGACTAGGATGGGGGTTAATGCCCCTTTCGGGCTGCAAATGTTTTTGAGACATTCAGAGCCCTCTGGCACAGTTTTTGGGCCACCAACATTTTCTGGACTTTAGGGGGTCTACGATGCCTGTAAACCCCTTTTTTGGGCCTCCAAAGTTTTCAACATTTTTGCTGGTGTAAGATGCATTTTAAGGCCTGCTAACATATTCTGAACTTTCAGGGGTGTAGGATGCATTTTTAGTGCCCAAAATATTTTTGGGAATTTCAGTGGTCTAGGATGCGGGTTAATGCCCCTATCAGGCTGCAAATGTTTTTGGGACATTCAGAGCTCTCTGACACAGTTTTTGGGCCACCAACATTTTCTGGACTTTAGGGGGTCTAGTATGCCTGTAAACCCCTTTTTTGGGCCTCCAAAGTTTTCAACATTTTTGCTGGTGTAAGATGCATTTTAAGGCCTTTTTTGGGCTGCTAACATATTCTGAACTTTCAGGGGTGTAGGATGCATTTTTTCATGCCCAAAATATTTTTGGGAATTTCAGTGGTCTAGAATGCGGGTTAATGCCCGTATCAGGCTGCAAATGTTTTTGGGACATTGAGAGCTCTCTGACACAGTTTTTGGGCCACCAACATTTTCTGGACTTTAGGGGGTCTATGATGCCTGTAGACCCCTTTTTTGGGCCTCCAAAGTTTTCAACATTTTTGCTGGTCTAAGATGCATTTTAAGGCCTTTTTTGGGCTGCTAACACATTCTGAACTTATGGAGTGTAGGATGCATCTTTAGTGGCCAAAATATTTTTGGGAATTTCAGTGGACTAGGATGGGGGTTAATGCCCATATCAGGCTACAAATGTTTTTGGGACATTCAGAGCTCTCTGACACAGTTTTTGGCCTCCATCATTTGTTGGACTTTATGGGGTCTAGGATGCCTGTTAACCCCTTTTTTGGGCCTCCAAAGTTTTCAACATTTTTGCAGGCCTAAGATGCATTTTAAGGCCTTTTTTGGGCTGCTAAAATATTCTGAACTTATGGGGTGTAGGATGCATTTTCCGTGCCCAAATATTTTTGGGAATTTCAGTGGTCTAGGATGCGAGTTAATGCCCTTTTCAGGTTGCAAATGTTTTTGGGACATTCAGAGCTCTTTTACACAGTTTTTGGGCCACCAACATTTTCTGGACTTTAGGGTGTCTAGGATGCCTGTAAACCCCTTTTTTGGGCCTCCAAAGTTTTCAACATTTTTGCTGGTCTAAGATGCATTTTAAGGCCTTTTTTGGGCTGCTAACATATTCTGAACTTTCAGGGGTGTAGGATGCATTTTTTCGTGCCCAAAATATTTTTGGGAATTTCAGTGGTCTAGGATGCGGGTTAATGCCCCTTTCGGGCTGCAAATGTTTTTGAGACATTCAGAGCCCTCTGGCACAGTTTTTGGGCACCAACATTTTCTGGACTTTAGGGGGTCTATGATGCCTGTAAACCCCTTTTTTGGGCCTCCAAAGTTTTCAACGTTTTTTGCAGGCCTAAGATGCATTCTATGGCCTTTTTTGAGCTGATAACATATTCTAAACTGTCAGGGGTGTAGGATGCATTTTTCGTGCACAAAATATTTTTGGGAATTTCATTGGTCTAGGATGCGGGTTAATGCCCCTTTCAGGTTGCAAATGTTTTTGGGACATTCAGAGCCCTCTGGCACAGTTTTTGGGCCACCAACATTTTCTGGACTTTAGGGGGTCTACGATGCCTGTAAACCCCTTTTTTGGGCCTCCAAAGTTTTCAACATTTTTGCAGGTCTAAGATGCATTTTAAGGCCTTTTTTGGGCTGCTAACACATTCTGAACTTATGGGGTGTAGGATGCATTTTTAGTGGCCAAAATATTTTTGGGAATTTCAGTGGACTAGGATGGGGGTTAATGCCCCTATCAGGCTACAAATGTTATTGGGACATTCAGAGCTCTCTGACACAGTTTTTGGCCTCCATCATTTGTTGGACTTTAGGGGGTCTAGGATGCCTGTAAACCCCTTTTTTGGGCCTCCAAAGTTTTCAACATTTTTGCAGGCCTAAGATGCATTTTAAGGCCTTTTTTGGGCTGCTAAAATATTCTGAACTTATGGGGTGTAGGATGCATTTTTCGTGCCCAAATATTTTTGGGAATTTCAGTGGTCTAGGATGCGAGTTAATGCCCTTTTCAGGTTGCAAATGTTTTTGGGACAATCAGAGCTCTTTGACACAGTTTTTGGGCCACCAACATTTTCTGGACTTTAGGGTGTCTAGGATGCCTGTAAACCCCTTTTTTGGGCATCCAAAGTTTTCAACATTTTTGCAGGGCTAAGATGCATTTTAAGGCCTTTTCTGGGCTGCTAACACATTCTGAACTTTCAGGGGTGTAGGATGCATTTTTCGTGCCCAAAATATTTTGGAATTTCAGTGGTCTAAAATGCGGGTTAATGCCTGTATCAGGCTGCAAATGTTTTTGGGACATTGAGAGCTCTCTGACACAGTTTTTGGGCCACCAACATTTTCTGGACTTTAGGGGGTCTACGATGCCTGTAAACCCCTTTTTTGGGCCTCCAAAGTTTTCAACATTTTTGCAGGGCTAAGATGCATTTTAAGGCCTTTTCTGGGCTGCTAACACATTCTGAACTTTCAGGGGTGTAGGATGCATTTTTAGTGCCCAAAATATTTTTGGGAATTTCAGTGGTCTAGGATGCGGGTTAATGCCCCTATCACGCTGCAAATGTTTTTGGGACATTCAGAGCTCTCTGACACAGTTTTTGGCCTCCATCATTTGTTGGACTTTATGGGGTCTAGGATGCCTGTAAACCCCTTTTTTGGGCCTCCAAAGTTTTCAACATTTTTGCAGGCCTAAGATGCATTTTAAGGCCTTTTTTGGGCTGCCAACATATTCTGAACTTTCAGGGGTGTAGGATGCATTTTTCGTGCCCAAAATATTTTTGGGAATTTCAGTGGTCTAGGATGCGGGTTTAATGCCCGTATCAGGCTGCAAATGTTTTTGGGACATTCAGAGCTCTCTGGCACAGTTTTTGGGCCACCAACATTTTCTGGACTTTAGGGGGTCTACGATGCCTGTAAACCCCTTTTTTGGGCCTCCAAAGTTTTCAACATTTTTGCTGGTCTAAGATGCATTTTAAGGCCTTTTTTGGGCTGCTAACATATTCTGAACTTTCAGGGGTGTAGGATGCATTTTTTCATGCCCAAAATATTTTTGGGAATTTCAGTGGTCTAGGATGCGGGTTAATGCTCCTTTCGGGCTCCAAATGTTTTTGGGACATTCAGAGCCCTCTGGCACAGTTTTTGTGCCACCAACATTTTCTGGACTTTAGGGGGTCTACGATGCTTGTAAGCCCCTTTTTTGGGCCTCCAAAGTTTTCAAAATTTTTGCAGGCCTAAGATGCATTCTAAGGCCTTTTTTGGGCTGATAACATATTCTAAACTGTCAGGGATGTAGGATGCATTTTTCGTGCCCAAAATATTTTTGGGAATTTCAGTGGTCTAGGATGCGGGTTAATGCCCCTTTCGGGCTGCAAATGTTTTTGAGACATTCAGAGCCCTCTGGCACAGTTTTTGGGCCACCAACATTTTCTGGACTTTAGGGGGTCTACGATGCCTGTAAACCCCTTTTTTGGGCCTCCAAAGTTTTCAACATTTTTTCTGGTGTAAGATGCATTTTAAGGCCTTTTTAGGGCTGCTAACATATTCTGAACTTTCAGGGGTGTAGGATGCATTTTTTCATGCCCAAAATATTTTTGGGAATTTCAGTGGTCTAGAATGCGGGTTAATGCCCGTATCAGGCTGCAAATGTTTTTGGGACATTGAGAGCTCTCTGACACAGTTTTTGGGCCACCAACATTTTCTGGACTTTAGGGGGTCTATGATGCCTGTAGACCCCTTTTTTGGGCCTCCAAAGTTTTCAACATTTTTGGTGGTCTAAGATGCATTTTAAGGCCTTTTTTGGGATGCCAACATATTCTGAACTTTCAGGGGTGTAGGATGCATTTTTCGTGCCCAAAATATTTTTGGGAATTTCAGTGGTCTAGAATGTGGGTTAATGCCCCTATCAGGCTGCAAATGTTTTTGGGACATTCAGAGCTCTCTGACACAGTTTTTGGCCACCAACTTTTGCTGGACTTTAGGGGGTCTAGGATGCCTTTAAACCCCTTTTTTGGGTCTCCAAAGTTTTCAACATTTTTGCAGGCCTAAGATGCATTTTAAGGCCTTTTTTGGGATGCCAGCATATTCTGAACTTTCAGGGGTGTAAGATGCATTTTTCGTGCCCAAAATATTTTTGGGAATTTCAGTGGTCTAGGATGCGGGTTAATGCCCTTTTCAGGTTGCAAATGTTTTTGGGACATTCAGAGCTCTTTGACACAGTTTTTGGGCCACCAACATTTTCTGGACTTTAGGGTGTCTAGGATGCCTGTAAATCCCTTTTTTGGGCATCCAAAGTTTTCAACATTTTTGCAGGGCTAAGATGCATTGTAAGGCCTTTTTTGGGATGCCAACATATTCTGAACTTTCAGGGGTGTAGGATGCATTTTTCGTGGCCAAAATATTTTTGGGAATTTCAGTGGTCTAGAATGCGGGTTAATGCCCTATCAGGCTGCAAATGTTTTTGGGACATTCGGAGCTCTCTGACACAGTTTTTGGCCACCATCATTTTCTAGACTTTAGGGGGTCTACGATGCCTGTAAACCCCTTTTTTTGGCCTCCAAAGTTTTCAACATTTTTGCTGGTCTAAGATGCATTTTAAGGCCTTTTTTGGGCTGCTAACATATTCTGAACTTTCAGGGGTGTAGGATGCATTTTTTCATGCCCAAAATATTTTTGGGAATTTCAGTAGTCTAGAATGCGGGTTAATGCCTGTATCCGGCTGCAAATGTTTTTGGGACATTGAGAGTTCTCTGACACAGTTTTTGGGCCACCAACATTTTCTGGACTTTAGGGGGTCTACAATGCCTGTAAACCCCTTTTTTTGGCCTCCAAAGTGTTCAACATTTTTGCTGGTCTAAGATGCATTTTAAGGCCTTTTTTGGGCTGCTAACACATTCTGAACTTTCAGGGCTGTAGGATGCATTTTTAGTGCCCAAAATATTTTTGGGAATTACAGTGGTCTAGGATGCGGGTTAATGCCCCTATCAGGCTGCAAATGTTTTTGGGACATTCAGAGCTCTCTGACACAGTTTTTGGGCCACCAACATTTTCTGGACTTTAGGGGGTCTAGGATGCCTGTAAACACCTTTTTTGGGCCTCCAAAGTTTTCAACATTTTTGGAGGCTTAAGATGCGTTTTAAGGCCTATTGTGGACTGATAACATATTCCAAACTTTCAAGGGTGTTAGATGCATTTTTCGTGCCAAAAATATTTTTAAGAATTTCAGTGGTCTAGGATGCGGGTTAATGCCCATTTCAGGTTGCAAATGTTTTTGGGATATTCAGAGCTCTCTGACACAGTTTTTGGGCCACCAACATTTTCTGGACTTTAGGGGTTTTAGGATGCCTGTAAACACCTTTTTTGGGCTTCCAAAGTTTTCAACATTTTTGCAGGGCTAAGATGCATTTTAAGGCCTTTTTTGGGATGCCAACATATTCTGAACTTTCAGGGCTGTAGGATGCATTTTTTGTGCCCAAAATATTTTTGGGAATTTCAGTGGTCTAGGATGCGGGTTAATGCCCCTTTCGGGCTGCAAATGTTTTTGGGACATTCAGAGCCCTCTGGCACAGTTTTTGGGCCACCAACATTTTCTGGACTTTAGGGGGTCTAGGATGCCTGTAAACACCTTTTTTGGGCTTTCAAAGTTTTCAACATTTTTGCTGGTCTAAGATGCATTTTAAGGCCTTTTTTGGGCTGCTAACATATTCTGAACTTTCAGGGGTGTAGGATGCATTTTTTCATGCCCAAAATATTTTTGGGAATTTCAGTGGTCTAGAATGCGGGTTTAATGCCCGTATCAGGCTACAAATGTTTTTGGGACATTCAGAGCTCTCTGGCACAGTTTTTGGGCCACCAACATTTTCTGGACTTTAGGGGGTCTACGATGCCTGTAAACCCCTTTTTTGGGCCTCCAAAGTTTTCAACATTTTTGCTGGTCTAAGATGCTTTTTAAGGCCTTTTTTGGGCTGCTAACATATTCTGAACTTTCAGGGGTGTAAGATGCATTTTTCGTGCCCAAAATATTTTTAGGAATTTCAGTGGTCTAGGATGCGGGTTAATGCCCTTTTCAGTTTGCAAATGTTTTTGGGATATTCAGAGCTCTCTGACACAGTTTTTGGGCCACCAACATTTGTTGGACTTTAAGGGGTCTAGGATGCCTGTAAACACCTTTTTTGGGCCTCCAAAGTTTTCAACATTTTTGCTGGGCTAAGATGCATTTTAAGGCCTTTTTTGGGATGCCAACATATTCTGAACTTTCAGGGGTGTAGGATGCATTTTTCGTGCCCAAAATATTTTTGGGAATTTCAGTGGTCTAGGATGCGGTTTAATGCCCTTTTCAGGTTGCACATTTTTTGGGATATTCAAAGCTCTCTGACACAGTTTTTGGGCCACCAACATTTTCTGGACTTTAGGGTGTCCAGGATGCCTGTAAACCCCTTTTTTGGGCATACAAAGTTTTCAACATTTTTGCAGGGCTAAGATGCATTGTAAGGCCTTTTTTGGGATGCCAACATATTCTGAACTTTCAGGGGTGTAGGATGCATTTTTCGTGCCCAAAATATTTTTGGGAATTTCAGTGGTCTAGGATGCGGTTTAATGCCCTTTTCAGGTTGCACATTTTTTGGGATATTCAGAGCTCTCTGACACAGTTTTTGGGCCACCAACATTTTCTGGACTTTAGGGGGTCTAGGATGCCTGTAAACACCTTTTTTGGGCTTCCAAAGTTTTCAACATTTTTGCAGGGCTAAGATGCATTTTAAGGCCTTTTTTGGGATGCCTACATATTCTGAACTTTCAGGGGTGTAGGATGCATTTTTCGTGCCCAAAATATTTTTGGGAATTTCAGTGGTCTAGGATGCGGGTTAATGCCCCTTTCGGGCTGCAAATGGTTTTGGGACATTCAGAGCCCTCTGGCACAGTTTTTGGGCCACCAACATTTTCTGGACTTTAGGGGGTCTACGATGCCTGTAAACCCCTGTTTTGGGCCTCCAAAGTTTTCAACATTTTTGCTGGTCTAAGATGCATTTTAAGGCCTTTTTTGGGCTGCTAACATATTCTGAACTTTCAGGGGTGTAGGATGCATTTTTTCATGCCCAAAATATTTTTGGGAATTTCAGTGGTCTAGGATGCAGGTTAATGCCCCTTTCGGGCTCCAAATGTTTTTGGGACATTCAGAGCCCTCTGGCACAGTTTTTGGGTCACCAACATTTTCTGGACTTTAGGGGGTCTACGATGCGTGTAAGCCCCTTTTTTTGGGCCTCCAAAGTTTTCAACATTTTTGCAGGCCTAAGATGCATTCTAAGGCCTTTTTTGGGCTGATAACATATTCTAAACTGTCAGGGATGTAGGATGCATTTTTCGTGCCCAAAATATTTTTGGGAATTTCAGTGGTCTAGGATGCGGGTTAATGCCCCTTTCGGGCTGCAAATGTTTTTGAGACATTCAGAGCCCTCTGGCACAGTTTTTGGGCCACCAACATTTTCTGGACTTTAGGGGGTCTACGATGCCTGTAAACCCCTTTTTTGGGCCTCCAAAGTTTTCAACATTTTTGCTGGTGTAAGATGCATTTTAAGGCCTGCTAACATATTCTGAACTTTCAGGGGTGTAGGATGCATTTTTAGTGCCCAAAAATTTTTTGGGAATTTCAGTGGTCTAGGATGCGGGTTAATGCCCCTATCAGGCTGCAAATGTTTTTGGGACATTCAGAGCTCTCTGACACAGTTTTTGGGCCACCAACATTTTCTGGACTTTAGGGGGTCTAGTATGCCTGTAAACACCTTTTTTGGGCCTCCAAAGTTTTCAACATTTTTGCAGGCCTAAGATGCATTCTAAGGCCTTTATTGAGCTGATAACATATTCTAAGCTGTCAGGGGTGTAGGATGCATTTTTCGTGCACAAAATATTTTTGGGAATTTCATTGGTCTAGGGTGCGGGTTAATGCCCCTTTCAGGTTTCAAATGTTTTTGGGACATTCAGAGCCCTCTGGCACAGTTTTTGGGCCACCAACATTTTCTGGACTTTAGGGGGTCTACGATGCCTGTAGACCCCTTTTTTGGGCCTCCAAAGTTTTCAACATTTTTGCTGGTCTAAGATGCATTTTAAGGCCTTTTTTGGGCTGCTAACACATTCTGAACTTATGGGGTGTAGAATGCATTTTTAGTGGCCAACATATTTTTGGGAATTTCAGTGGACTAGGATGGGGGTTAATGCCCCTATCAGGCTACAAATGTTTTTGGGACATTCAGAGCTCTCTGACACAGTTTTTGGCCTCCATCATTTGTTGGACTTTAGGGGGTCTAGGATGCCTGTAAACCCCTTTTTTGGGCCTCCAAAGTTTTCAACATTTTTGCAGGCCTAAGATGCATTTTAAGGCCTTTTTTGGGCTGCTAAAATATTCTGAACTTATGGGGTGTAGGATGCATTTTTCGTGCCCAAATATTTTTGGGAATTTCAGTGGTCTAGGATGCGAGTTAATGCCCTTTTCAGGTTGCAAATGTTTTTGGGACATTCAGAGCTCTTTGACACAGTTTTTGGGCCACCAACATTTTCTGGACTTTAGGGTGTCTAGGATGCCTGTAAATCCCTTTTTTGGGCATCCAAAGTTTTCAACATTTTTGCAGGGCTAAGATGCATTGTAAGGCCTTTTTTGGGATGCCAACATATTCTGAACTTTCAGGGGTGTAGGATGCATTTTTTCATGCCCAAAATATTTTTGGGAATTTCAGTGGTCTAGAATGCGGGTTAATGCCCGTATCAGGCTGCAAATGTTTTTGGGACATTGAGAGCTCTCTGACACAGTTTTTGGGCCACCAACATTTTCTGGACTTTAGGGGGTCTATGATGCCTGTAGACCCCTTTTTTGGGCCTCCAAAGTTTTCAACATTTTTGCTGGTCTAAGATGCATTTTAAGGCCTTTTTTGGGCTGCTAACACATTCTGAACTTATGGGGTGTAGAATGCATTTTTAGTGGCCAAAATATTTTTGGGAATTTCAGTGGACTAGGATGGGGGTTAATGCCCCTTTCGGGCTGCAAATGTTTTTGAGACATTCAGAGCCCTCTGGCACAGTTTTTGGGCCACCAACATTTTCTGGACTTTAGGGGGTCTACGATGCCTGTAAACCCCTTTTTTGGGCCTCCAAAGTTTTCAACATTTTTGCTGGTGTAAGATGCATTTTAAGGCCTGCTAACATATTCTGAACTTTCAGGGGTGTAGGATGCATTTTTAGTGCCCAAAATATTTTTGGGAATTTCAGTGGTCTAGGATGCGGGTTAATGCCCCCTATCAGGCTGCAAATGTTTTTGGGACATTCAGAGCTCTCTGACACAGTTTTTGGGCCACCAACATTTTCTGGACTTTAGGGGGTCTAGTATGCCTGTAAACCCCTTTTTTGGGCCTCCAAAGTTTTCAACATTTTTGCTGGTGTAAGATGCATTTTAAGGCCTTTTTTGGGCTGCTAACATATTCTGAACTTTCAGGGGTGTAGGATGCATTTTTTCATGCCCAAAATATTTTTGGGAATTTCAGTGGTCTAGAATGCGGGTTAATGCCCGTATCAGGCTGCAAATGTTTTTGGGACATTGAGAGCTCTCTGACACAGTTTTTGGGCCACCAACATTTTCTGGACTTTAGGGGGTCTATGATGCCTGTAGACCCCTTTTTTGGGCCTCCAAAGTTTTCAACATTTTTGCTGGTCTAAGATGCATTTTAAGGCCTTTTTTGGGCTGCTAACACATTCTGAACTTATGGAGTGTAGGATGCATCTTTAGTGGCCAAAATATTTTTGGGAATTTCAGTGGACTAGGATGGGGGTTAATGCCCATATCAGGCTACAAATGTTTTTGGGACATTCAGAGCTCTCTGACACAGTTTTTGGCCTCCATCATTTGTTGGACTTTATGGGGTCTAGGATGCCTGTTAACCCCTTTTTTGGGCCTCCAAAGTTTTCAACATTTTTGCAGGCCTAAGATGCATTTTAAGGCCTTTTTTGGGCTGCTAAAATATTCTGAACTTATGGGGTGTAGGATGCATTTTCCGTGCCCAAATATTTTTGGGAATTTCAGTGGTCTAGGATGCGAGTTAATGCCCTTTTCAGGTTGCAAATGTTTTTGGGACATTCAGAGCTCTTTTACACAGTTTTTGGGCCACCAACATTTTCTGGACTTTAGGGTGTCTAGGATGCCTGTAAACCCCTTTTTTGGGCCTCCAAAGTTTTCAACATTTTTGCTGGTCTAAGATGCATTTTAAGGCCTTTTTTGGGCTGCTAACATATTCTGAACTTTCAGGGGTGTAGGATGCATTTTTTCGTGCCCAAAATATTTTTGGGAATTTCAGTGGTCTAGGATGCGGGTTAATGCCCCTTTCGGGCTGCAAATGTTTTTGAGACATTCAGAGCCCTCTGGCACAGTTTTTGGGCACCAACATTTTCTGGACTTTAGGGGGTCTATGATGCCTGTAAACCCCTTTTTTGGGCCTCCAAAGTTTCCAACGTTTTTTGCAGGCCTAAGATGCATTCTATGGCCTTTTTTGAGCTGATAACATATTCTAAACTGTCAGGGGTGTAGGATGCATTTTTCGTGCACAAAATATTTTTGGGAATTTCATTGGTCTAGGATGCGGGTTAATGCCCCTTTCAGGTTGCAAATGTTTTTGGGACATTCAGAGCCCTCTGGCACAGTTTTTGGGCCACCAACATTTTCTGGACTTTAGGGGGTCTACGATGCCTGTAAACCCCTTTTTTGGGCCTCCAAAGTTTTCAACATTTTTGCAGGTCTAAGATGCATTTTAAGGCCTTTTTTGGGCTGCTAACATATTCTGAACTTTCAGGCGTGTAGGATGCATTTTTTCATGCCCAAAATATTTTTGGGAATTTCAGTGGTCTAGAATGCGGTTTAATGCCCGTATCAGGCTGCAAATGTTTTTGGGACATTGAGAGCTCTCTGACACAGTTTTTGGGCCACCAACATTTTCTGGACTTTAGGGGGTCTATGATGCCTGTAGACCCCTTTTTTGGGCCTCCAAAGTTTTCAACATTTTTGCTGGTCTAAGATGCATTTTAAGGCCTTTTTTGGGCTGCTAACACATTCTGAACTTATGGGGTGTAGGATGCATTTTTAGTGGCCAAAATATTTTTGGGAATTTCAGTGGACTAGGATGGGGGTTAATGCCCCTATCAGGCTACAAATGTTTTTGGGACATTCAGAGCTATCTGACACAGTTTTTGGCCTCCATCATTTGTTGGACTTTAGGGGGTCTAGGATGCCTGTAAACCCCTTTTGTGGGCCTCCAAAGTTTTCAACATTTTTGCAGGCCTAAGATGCATTTTAAGGCCTTTTTTGGGCTGCTAAAATATTCTGAACTTATGGGGTGTAGGATTCATTTTTCGTGCCCAAATATTTTTGGGAATTTCAGTGGTCTAGGATGCGAGTTAATGCCCTTTTCAGGTTGCAAATGTTTTTGGGACATTCAGAGCTCTTTGACACAGTTTTTGGGCCACCAACATTTTCTGGACTTTAGGTGATCTAGGATGCCTGTAAACCCCTTTTTTGGGCATCCAATATTTTCAACATTTTTGCAGGGCTAAGATGCATTTTAAGGCCTTTTTTGGGATGCCAACATATTCTGAACTTTCAGGGGTGTAGGATGCATTTTTCGTGCCCAAAATATTTTGGAATTTCAGTGGTCTATGATGCAGGTTAATGCCCATTTCGGCCTGCAAATGTTTTTGGGACATTCAGAGCCCTCTGGCACAGTTTCTGGGCCACCAACATTTTCTGGACTTTAGGGGGTCTACGATGCCTGTAAACCCCTTTTTTGGGTCTCCAAAGTTTTCAACATTTTTGCTGGTCTAAGATGCATTTTAAGGCCTTTTTTGGGCTACTAACATATTCTGAACTTCCAGGGGTGTAGGATGCATTTTTTCATGCCCAAAATATATTTGGGAATTTCAGTGGTCTAGAATGCGGGTTACTGCCCGTATCAGGCTGCAAATGTTTTTGGGAAATTGAGAGCTCTCTGACACAGTTTTTGGGCAACCAACATTTTCTGGACTTTAGGGGGTCTACAATGCCTGTAAACACCTTTTTTGGGCCTCCAAAGTTTTCAACATTTTTGCTGGTCTAAGATGCATTTTAAGGCCTTTTTTTGGCTGCTAACACATTCTGAACTTTCAGGGGTGTAGGATGCATTTTTAGTGCCCAAAATATTTTTGGGAATTTCAGTGGTCTGGGATGCGGGTTAATGCCCGTATCAGGCTGCAAATGTTTTTGGGACATTCAGAGCTCTCTGACACAGTTTTTGGCCTCCATCATTTGTTGGACTTTAGGGGGTCTAGGATGCCTGTAAACCCCTTTTTTGTGCCTCCAAAGTTTTCAACATTTTTGCAGAGCTAAGATGCATTTTAAGGCCTTTTTTGGGATCCCAACATATTCTGAACTTTCAGGGGTGTAGGATGCATTTTTCGTGCCCAAAATATTTTTGGGAATTTCAGTGGTCTAGGATGCGGGTTAATGCCCCTTTCGGGCTGCAAATATTTTTGGGACATTCAGAGCCCTCTGGCACAGTTTTTGGGCCACCAACATTTTCTGGACTTTAGGGGGTCTACGATGCCTGTAAACCCCTTTTTTGGTCCTCCAAAGTTTTCAACATTTTTGCTGGTCTAAGATGCATTTTAAGGCCTTTTTTGGGCTGCTAACATATTCTGAACTTTCAGGGGTGTAGGATGCATTTTTCGTGCCCAAAATATTTTTGGGAATTTCAGTGGTCTAGGATGCGGGTTAATGCCCCTTTCGGGCTGCAAATGTTTTTGAGACATTCAGAGCCCTCTGGCACAGTTTTTGGGCCACCAACATTTTCTGGACTTTAGGGGGTCTACGATGCCTGTAAACCCCTTTTTTGGGCATCCAAAGTTTTCAACATTTTTGCAGGCCTAAGATGCATTCTAAGGCCTTTATTGAGCTGATAACATATTCTAAGCTGTCAGGGGTGTAGGATGCATTTTTCGTGCACAAAATATTTTTGGGAATTTCATTGGTCTAGGATGCGGGTTAATGCCCCTTTCAGGTTTCAAATGTTTTTGGGACATTCAGAGCCCTCTGGCACAGTTTTTGGGCCACCAACATTTTCTGGACTTTAGGGGGTCTACGATGCCTGTAAACCCCTTTTTTGGGCCTCCAAAGTTTTCAACATTTTTGCTGGTCTAAGATGCATTTTAAGGCCTTTTTTGGGCTGCTAACATATTCTGAACTTTCAGGGGTGTAGGATGCATTTTTTCATGCCCAAAATATTTTTGGGAATTTCAGTGGTCTAGAATGCGGGTTAATGCCCGTATCAGGCTGCAAATGTTTTTGGGACATTGAGAGCTCTCTGACACAGTTTTTGGGCCACCAACATTTTCTGGACTTTAGGGGGTCTATGATGCCTGTAGACCCCTTTTTTGGGCCTCCAAAGTTTTCAACATTTTTGCTGGTCTAAGATGCATTTTAAGGCATTTTTTGGGCTGCTAACACATTCTGAACTTATGGGGTGTAGGATGCATTTTTAGTGGCCAAAATATTTTTGGGAATTTCAGTGGACTAGGATGGGGGTTAATGCCCCTATCGGGCTACAAATGTTTTTGGGACATTCAGAGCTCTCTGACACAGTTTTTGGCCTCCATCATTTGTTGGACTTTATGGGGTCTAGGATGCCTGTAAACCCCTTTTTTGGGCCTCCAAAGTTTTCAACATTTTTGCAGGCCTAAGATGCATTTTAAGGCCTTTTTTGGGCTGCTAAAATATTCTGAACTTATGGGGTGTAGGATGCATTTTTCGTGCCCAAATATTTTTGGGAATTTCAGTGGTCTAGGATGCGGGTTAATGCCCTTTTCAGGTTGCAAATGTTTTTGGGACATTCAGAGCTCTTTTACACAGTTTCTGGGACACCAACATTTTCTGGACTTTAGGGTGTCTAGGATGCCTGTAAACCCCTTTTTTGGGCCTCCAAAGTTTTCAACATTTTTGCTGGTCTAAGATGCATTTTAAGGCCTTTTTTGGGCTGCTAACATATTCTGAACTTTCAGGGGTGTAGGATGCATTTTTTCATGCCCAAAATATTTTTGGGAATTACAGTGGTCTAGGATGCGGGTTAATGCCCCTTTCGGGCTCCAAATGTTTTTGGGACATTCAGAGCCCTCTGGCACAGTTTTTGGGCCACCAACATTTTCTGGACTTTAGGGCGTCTACGATGCGTGCAAGCCCCTTTTTTGGGCCTCCAAAGTTTTCAACATTTTTGTAGGCCTAAAATGCATTCTAAGGCCTTTTTTGGGCTGATAACATATTCTAAACTGTGAGGGATTTAGGATGCATTTTTCGTGCCCAAAATATTTTTGGGAATTTCAGTGGTCTAGGATGCGGGTTAATGCCCCTTTCGGGCTGCAAATGTTTTTGAGACATTCAGAGCCCTCTGGCACAGTTTTTGGGCACCAACATTTTCTGGACTTTAGGGGGTCTATGATGCCTGTAAACCCCTTTTTTGGGCCTCCAAAGTTTTCAACGTTTTTTGCAGGCCTAAGATGCATTCTAAGGCCTTTTTTGAGCTGATAACATATTCTAAACTGTCAGGGGTGTAGGATGCATTTTTCGTGCACAAAATATTTTTGGGAATTTCATTGGTCTAGGATGCGGGTTAATGCCCCTTTCAGGTTGCAAATGTTTTTGGGACATTCAGAGCCCTCTGGCACAGTTTTTGGGCCACCAACATTTTCTGGACTTTAGGGGGTCTACGATGCCTGTAAACCCCTTTTTTGGGCCTCCAAAGTTTTCAACATTTTTGCTGGTCTAAGATGCATTTTAAGGCCTTTTTTGGGCTGCTAACATATTCTGAACTTTCAGGCGTGTAGGATGCATTTTTTCATGCCCAAAATATTTTTGGGAATTTCAGTGGTCTAGAATGCGGGTTAATGCCCGTATCAGGCTGCAAATGTTTTTGGGACATTGAGAGCTCTCTGACACAGTTTTTGGGCCACCAACATTTTCTGGACTTTAGGGGGTCTATGATGCCTGTAGACCCCTTTTTTGGGCCTCCAAAGTTTTCAACATTTTTGCTGGTCTAAGATGCATTTTAAGGCCTTTTTTGGGCTGCTAACACATTCTGAACTTATGGGGTGTAGGATGCATTTTTAGTGGCCAAAATATTTTTGGGAATTTCAGTGGACTAGGATGGGGGTTAATGCCCCTATCAGGCTACAAATGTTTTTGGGACATTCAGAGCTCTCTGACACAGTTTTTGGCCTCCATCATTTGTTGGACTTTAGGGGGTCTAGGATGCCTGTAAACCCCTTTTTTGGGCCTCCAAAGTTTTCAACATTTTTGCAGGCCTAAGATGCATTTTAAGGCCTTTTTTGGGCTGCTAAAATATTCTGAACTTATGGGGTGTAGGATGCATTTTTCGTGCCCAAATATTTTTGGGAATTTCAGTGGTCTAGGATGCGAGTTAATGGCCTTTTCAGGTTGCAAATGTTTTTGGGACATTCAGAGCTTTGACACAGTTTTTGGGCCACCAACATTTTCTGGACTTTAGGTGATCTAGGATGCCTGTAAACCCCTTTTTTGGGTCTCCAAAGTTTTCAACATTTTTGCTGGTCTAAGATGCATTTTAAGGCCTTTTTTTGGGCTACTAACATATTCTGAACTTCCAGGGGTGTAGGATGCATTTTTTCATGCCCAAAATATATTTGGGAATTTCAGTGGTCTAGAATGCTGGTTACTGCCCGTATCAGGCTGCAAATGTTTTTGGGAAATTGAGAGCTCTCTGACACAGTTTTTGGGCAACCAACATTTTCTGGACTTTAGGGGGTCTACAATGCCTGTAAACACCTTTTTTGGGCCTCCAAAGTTTTCAACATTTTTGCTGGTCTAAGATGCATTTTAAGGCCTTTTTTTGGCTGCTAACACATTCTGAACTTTCAGGGGTGTAGGATGCATTTTTAGTGCCCAAAATATTTTTGGGAATTTCAGTGGTCTAGGATGCGGGTCAATGCCCGTATCAGGCTGCAAATGTTTTTGGGACATTCAGAGCTCTCTGACACAGTTTTTGGCCTCCATCATTTGTTGGACTTTAGGGGGTCTAGGATGCCTGTAAACCCCTTTTTTGGGCATACAAAGTTTTCAACATTTTTGCAGGGCTAAGATGCATTGTAAGGCCTTTTTTGGGATGCCAACATATTCTGAACTTTCAGGGGTGTAGGATGCATTTTTCGTGCCCAAAATATTTTTGGGAATTTCAGTGGTCTAGGATGCGGTTTAATGCCCTTTTCAGGTTGCACATTTTTTGGGATATTCAGAGCTCTCTGACACAGTTTTTGGGCCACCAACATTTTCTGGACTTTAGGGGGTCTAGGATGCCTGTAAACACCTTTTTTGGGCTTCCAAAGTTTTCAACATTTTTGCAGGGCTAAGATGCATTTTAAGGCCTTTTTTGGGATGCCTACATATTCTGAACTTTCAGGGGTGTAGGATGCATTTTTCGTGCCCAAAATATTTTTGGGAATTTCAGTGGTCTAGGATGCGGGTTAATGCCCCTTTCGGGCTGCAAATGGTTTTGGGACATTCAGAGCCCTCTGGCACAGTTTTTGGGCCACCAACATTTTCTGGACTTTAGGGGGTCTACGATGCCTGTAAACCCCTGTTTTGGGCCTCCAAAGTTTTCAACATTTTTGCTGGTCTAAGATGCATTTTAAGGCCTTTTTTGGGCTGCTAACATATTCTGAACTTTCAGGGGTGTAGGATGCATTTTTTCATGCCCAAAATATTTTTGGGAATTTCAGTGGTCTAGAATGCGGGTTTAATGCCCGTATCAGGCTGCAAATGTTTTTGGGACATTCAGAGCTCTCTGGCACAGTTTTTGGGCCACCAACATTTTCTGGACTTTAGGGGGTCTACGATGCCTGTAAACCCCTTTTTTGGGCCTCCAAAGTTTTCAACATTTTTGCTGGTCTAAGATGCATTTTAAGGCCTTTTTTGGGCTGCTAACATATTCTGAACTTTCAGGGGTGTAGGATGCATTTTTTCATGCCCAAAATATTTTTGGGAATTTCAGTGGTCTAGGATGCAGGTTAATGCCCCTTTCGGGCTCCAAATGTTTTTGGGACATTCAGAGCCCTCTGGCACAGTTTTTGGGTCACCAACATTTTCTGGACTTTAGGGGGTCTACGATGCGTGTAAGCCCCTTTTTTTGGGCCTCCAAAGTTTTCAACATTTTTGCAGGCCTAAGATGCATTCTAAGGCCTTTTTTGGGCTGATAACATATTCTAAACTGTCAGGGATGTAGGATGCATTTTTCGTGCCCAAAATATTTTTGGGAATTTCAGTGGTCTAGGATGCGGGTTAATGCCCCTTTCGGGCTGCAAATGTTTTTGAGACATTCAGAGCCCTCTGGCACAGTTTTTGGGCCACCAACATTTTCTGGACTTTAGGGGGTCTACGATGCCTGTAAACCCCTTTTTTGGGCCTCCAAAGTTTTCAACATTTTTGCTGGTGTAAGATGCATTTTAAGGCCTGCTAACATATTCTGAACTTTCAGGGGTGTAGGATGCATTTTTAGTGCCCAAAAATTTTTTGGGAATTTCAGTGGTCTAGGATGCGGGTTAATGCCCCTATCAGGCTGCAAATGTTTTTGGGACATTCAGAGCTCTCTGACACAGTTTTTGGGCCACCAACATTTTCTGGACTTTAGGGGGTCTAGTATGCCTGTAAACACCTTTTTTGGGCCTCCAAAGTTTTCAACATTTTTGCAGGCCTAAGATGCATTCTAAGGCCTTTATTGAGCTGATAACATATTCTAAGCTGTCAGGGGTGTAGGATGCATTTTTCGTGCACAAAATATTTTTGGGAATTTCATTGGTCTAGGGTGCGGGTTAATGCCCCTTTCAGGTTTCAAATGTTTTTGGGACATTCAGAGCCCTCTGGCACAGTTTTTGGGCCACCAACATTTTCTGGACTTTAGGGGGTCTACGATGCCTGTAGACCCCTTTTTTGGGCCTCCAAAGTTTTCAACATTTTTGCTGGTCTAAGATGCATTTTAAGGCCTTTTTTGGGCTGCTAACACATTCTGAACTTATGGGGTGTAGAATGCATTTTTAGTGGCCAACATATTTTTGGGAATTTCAGTGGACTAGGATGGGGGTTAATGCCCCTATCAGGCTACAAATGTTTTTGGGACATTCAGAGCTCTCTGACACAGTTTTTGGCCTCCATCATTTGTTGGACTTTAGGGGGTCTAGGATGCCTGTAAACCCCTTTTTTGGGCCTCCAAAGTTTTCAACATTTTTGCAGGCCTAAGATGCATTTTAAGGCCTTTTTTGGGCTGCTAAAATATTCTGAACTTATGGGGTGTAGGATGCATTTTTCGTGCCCAAATATTTTCGGGAATTTCAGTGGTCTAGGATGCGAGTTAATGCCCTTTTCAGGTTGCAAATGTTTTTGGGACATTCAGAGCTCTTTGACACAGTTTTTGGGCCACCAACATTTTCTGGACTTTAGGGTGTCTAGGATGCCTGTAAATCCCTTTTTTGGGCATCCAAAGTTTTCAACATTTTTGCAGGGCTAAGATGCATTGTAAGGCCTTTTTTGGGATGCCAACATATTCTGAACTTTCAGGGGTGTAGGATGCATTTTTTCATGCCCAAAATATTTTTGGGAATTTCAGTGGTCTAGAATGCGGGTTAATGCCCGTATCAGGCTGCAAATGTTTTTGGGACATTGAGAGCTCTCTGACACAGTTTTTGGGCCACCAACATTTTCTGGACTTTAGGGGGTCTATGATGCCTGTAGACCCCTTTTTTGGGCCTCCAAAGTTTTCAACATTTTTGCTGGTCTAAGATGCATTTTAAGGCCTTTTTTGGGCTGCTAACACATTCTGAACTTATGGGGTGTAGAATGCATTTTTAGTGGCCAAAATATTTTTGGGAATTTCAGTGGACTAGGATGGGGGTTAATGCCCCTTTCGGGCTGCAAATGTTTTTGAGACATTCAGAGCCCTCTGGCACAGTTTTTGGGCCACCAACATTTTCTGGACTTTAGGGGGTCTACGATGCCTGTAAACCCCTTTTTTGGGCCTCCAAAGTTTTCAACATTTTTGCTGGTGTAAGATGCATTTTAAGGCCTGCTAACATATTCTGAACTTTCAGGGGTGTAGGATGCATTTTTAGTGCCCAAAATATTTTTGGGAATTTCAGTGGTCTAGGATGCGGGTTAATGCCCCTATCAGGCTGCAAATGTTTTTGGGACATTCAGAGCTCTCTGACACAGTTTTTGGGCCACCAACATTTTCTGGACTTTAGGGGGTCTAGTATGCCTGTAAACCCCTTTTTTGGGCCTCCAAAGTTTTCAACATTTTTGCTGGTGTAAGATGCATTTTAAGGCCTTTTTTGGGCTGCTAACATATTCTGAACTTTCAGGGGTGTAGGATGCATTTTTTCATGCCCAAAATATTTTTGGGAATTTCAGTGGTCTAGAATGCGGGTTAATGCCCGTATCAGGCTGCAAATGTTTTTGGGACATTGAGAGCTCTCTGACACAGTTTTTGGGCCACCAACATTTTCTGGACTTTAGGGGGTCTATGATGCCTGTAGACCCCTTTTTTGGGCCTCCAAAGTTTTCAACATTTTTGCTGGTCTAAGATGCATTTTAAGGCCTTTTTTGGGCTGCTAACACATTCTGAACTTATGGAGTGTAGGATGCATCTTTAGTGGCCAAAATATTTTTGGGAATTTCAGTGGACTAGGATGGGGGTTAATGCCCATATCAGGCTACAAATGTTTTTGGGACATTCAGAGCTCTCTGACACAGTTTTTGGCCTCCATCATTTGTTGGACTTTATGGGGTCTAGGATGCCTGTTAACCCCTTTTTTGGGCCTCCAAAGTTTTCAACATTTTTGCAGGCCTAAGATGCATTTTAAGGCCTTTTTTGAGCTGATAACATATTCTAAACTGTCAGGGGTGTAGGATGCATTTTTCGTGCACAAAATATTTTTGGGAATTTCATTGGTCTAGGATGCGGGTTAATGCCCCTTTCAGGTTGCAAATGTTTTTGGGACATTCAGAGCCCTCTGGCACAGTTTTTGGGCCACCAACATTTTCTGGACTTTAGGGGGTCTACGATGCCTGTAAACCCCTTTTTTGGGCCTCCAAAGTTTTCAACATTTTTGCAGGTCTAAGATGCATTTTAAGGCCTTTTTTGGGCTGCTAACATATTCTGAACTTTCAGGCGTGTAGGATGCATTTTTTCATGCCCAAAATATTTTTGGGAATTTCAGTGGTCTAGAATGCGGTTTAATGCCCGTATCAGGCTGCAAATGTTTTTGGGACATTGAGAGCTCTCTGACACAGTTTTTGGGCCACCAACATTTTCTGGACTTTAGGGGGTCTATGATGCCTGTAGACCCCTTTTTTGGGCCTCCAAAGTTTTCAACATTTTTGCTGGTCTAAGATGCATTTTAAGGCCTTTTTTGGGCTGCTAACACATTCTGAACTTATGGGGTGTAGGATGCATTTTTAGTGGCCAAAATATTTTTGGGAATTTCAGTGGACTAGGATGGGGGTTAATGCCCCTATCAGGCTACAAATGTTTTTGGGACATTCAGAGCTCTCTGACACAGTTTTTGGCCTCCATCATTTGTTGGACTTTAGGGGGTCTAGGATGCCTGTAAACCCCTTTTGTGGGCCTCCAAAGTTTTCAACATTTTTGCAGGCCTAAGATGCATTTTAAGGCCTTTTTTGGGCTGCTAAAATATTCTGAAC
The DNA here is from genome assembly GCF_040938575.1 of Ambystoma mexicanum. Lineage (NCBI taxonomy): Eukaryota > Metazoa > Chordata > Amphibia > Caudata > Ambystomatidae > Ambystoma > Ambystoma mexicanum. Next base: position 604,699,859 of record NC_090940.1, read on the forward strand.
TTATGGGGTGTAGGATTCATTTTTCGTGCCCAAATATTTTTGGGAATTTCAGTGGTCTAGGATGCGAGTTAATGCCCTTTTCAGGTTGCAAATGTTTTTGGGACATTCAGAGCTCTTTGACACAGTTTTTGGGCCACCAACATTTTCTGGACTTTAGGTGATCTAGGATGCCTGTAAACCCCTTTTTTGGGCATCCAATATTTTCAACATTTTTGCAGGGCTAAGATGCATTTTAAGGCCTTTTTTGGGATGCCAACATATTCTGAACTTTCAGGGGTGTAGGATGCATTTTTCGTGCCCAAAATATTTTGGAATTTCAGTGGTCTATGATGCAGGTTAATGCCCATTTCGGCCTGCAAATGTTTTTGGGACATTCAGAGCCCTCTGGCACAGTTTCTGGGCCACCAACATTTTCTGGACTTTAGGGGGTCTACGATGCCTGTAAACCCCTTTTTTGGGTCTCCAAAGTTTTCAACATTTTTGCTGGTCTAAGATGCATTTTAAGGCCTTTTTTGGGCTACTAACATATTCTGAACTTCCAGGGGTGTAGGATGCATTCTTTCATGCCCAAAATATATTTGGGAATTTCAGTGGTCTAGAATGCGGGTTACTGCCCGTATCAGGCTGCAAATGTTTTTGGGACATTGAGAGCTCTCTGACACAGTTTTTGGGCCACCAACATTTTCTGGACTTTAGGGGGTCTATGATGCCTGTAGACCCCTTTTTTGGGCCTCCAAAGTTTTCAACATTTTTGCTGGTCTAAGATGCATTTTAAGGCCTTTTTTGGGCTGCTAACACATTCTGAACTTATGGAGTGTAGGATGCATCTTTAGTGGCCAAAATATTTTTGGGAATTTCAGTGGACTAGGATGGGGGTTAATGCCCATATCAGGCTACAAATGTTTTTGGGACATTCAGAGCTCTCTGACACAGTTTTTGGCCTCCATCATTTGTTGGACTTTATGGGGTCTAGGATGCCTGTTAACCCCTTTTTTGGGCCTCCAAAGTTTTCAACATTTTTGCAGGCCTAAGATGCATTCTAAGGCCTTTTTTGGGCTGCTAAAATATTCTGAACTTATGGGGTGTAGGATGCATTTTCCGTGCCCAAATATTTTTGGGAATTTCAGTGGTCTAGGATGCGAGTTAATGCCCTTTTCAGGTTGCAAATGTTTTTGGGACATTCAGAGCTCTTTTACACAGTTTTTGGGCCACCAACATTTTCTGGACTTTAGGGTGTCTAAGATGCCTGTAAACCCCTTTTTTGGGCCTCCAAAGTTTTCAACATTTTTGCTGGTCTAAGATGCATTTTAAGGCCTTTTTTGGGCTGCTAACATATTCTGAACTTTCAGGGGTGTAGGATGCATTTTTTCGTGCCCAAAATATTTTTGGGAATTTCAGTGGTCTAGGATGCGGGTTAATGCCCCTTTCGGGCTGCAAATGTTTTTGAGACATTCAGAGCCCTCTGGCACAGTTTTTGGGCACCAACATTTTCTGGACTTTAGGGGGTCTATGATGCCTGTAAACCCCTTTTTTGGGCCTCCAAAGTTTTCAACGTTTTTTGCAGGCCTAAGATGCATTCTATGGCCTTTTTTGAGCTGATAACATATTCTAAACTGTCAGGGGTGTAGGATGCATTTTTCGTGCACAAAATATTTTTGGGAATTTCATTGGTCTAGGATGCGGGTTAATGCCCCTTTCAGGTTGCAAATGTTTTTGGGACATTCAGAGCCCTCTGGCACAGTTTTTGGGCCACCAACATTTTCTGGACTTTAGGGGGTCTACGATGCCTGTAAACCCCTTTTTTGGGCCTCCAAAGTTTTCAACATTTTTGCAGGTCTAAGATGCATTTTAAGGCCTTTTTTGGGCTGCTAACATATTCTGAACTTTCAGGCGTGTAGGATGCATTTTTTCATGCCCAAAATATTTTTGGGAATTTCAGTGGTCTAGAATGCGGTTTAATGCCCGTATCAGGCTGCAAATGTTTTTGGGACATTGAGAGCTCTCTGACACAGTTTTTGGGCCACCAACATTTTCTGGACTTTAGGGGGTCTATGATGCCTGTAGACCCCTTTTTTGGGCCTCCAAAGTTTTCAACATTTTTGCTGGTCTAAGATGCATTTTAAGGCCTTTTTTGGGCTGCTAACACATTCTGAACTTATGGGGTGTAGGATGCATTTTTAGTGGCCAAAATATTTTTGGGAATTTCAGTGGACTAGGATGGGGGTTAATGCCCCTATCAGGCTACAAATGTTTTTGGGACATTCAGAGCTCTCTGACACAGTTTTTGGCCTCCATGATTTGTTGGACTTTAGGGGGTCTAGGATGCCTGTAAACCCCTTTTGTGGGCCTCCAAAGTTTTCAACATTTTTGCAGGCCTAAGATGCATTTTAAGGCCTTTTTTGGGCTGCTAAAATATTCTGAACTTATGGGGTGTAGGATTCATTTTTCGTGCCCAAATATTTTTGGGAATTTCAGTGGTCTAGGATGCGAGTTAATGCCCTTTTCAGGTTGCAAATGTTTTTGGGACATTCAGAGCTCTTTGACACAGTTTTTGGGCCACCAACATTTTCTGGACTTTAGGTGATCTAGGATGCCTGTAAACCCCTTTTTTGGGCATCCAATATTTTCAACATTTTTGCAGGGCTAAGATGCATTTTAAGGCCTTTTTTGGGATGCCAACATATTCTGAACTTTCAGGGGTGTAGGATGCATTTTTCGTGCCCAAAATATTTTGGAATTTCAGTGGTCTATGATGCAGGTTAATGCCCATTTCGGCCTGCAAATGTTTTTGGGACATTCAGAGCCCTCTGGCACAGTTTCTGGCCACCAACATTTTCTGGACTTTAGGGGGTCTACGATGCCTGTAAACCCCTTTTTTGGGTCTCCAAAGTTTTCAACATTTTTGCTGGTCTAAGATGCATTTTAAGGCCTTTTTTGGGCTACTAACATATTCTGAACTTCCAGGGGTGTAGGATGCATTTTTTCATGCCCAAAATATATTTGGGAATTTCAGTGGTCTAGAATGCGGGTTACTGCCCGTATCAGGCTGCAAATGTTTTTGGGAAATTGAGAGCTCTCTGACACAGTTTTTGGGCAACCAACATTTTCTGGACTTTAGGGGGTCTACAATGCCTGTAAACACCTTTTTTGGGCCTCCAAAGTTTTCAACCTTTTTGCTGGTCTAAGATGCATTTTAAGGCCTTTTTTTGGCTGCTAACACATTCTGAACTTTCAGGGGTGTAGGATGCATTTTTAGTGCCCAAAATATTTTTGGGAATTTCAGTGGTCTGGGATGCGGGTTAATGCCCGTATCAGGCTGCAAATGTTTTTGGGACATTCAGAGCTCTCTGACACAGTTTTTGGCCTCCATCATTTGTTGGACTTTAGGGGGTCTAGGATGCCTGTAAACCCCTTTTTTGTGCCTCCAAAGTTTTCAACATTTTTGCAGAGCTAAGATACATTTTAAGGCCTTTTTTGGGATGCCAACATATTCTGAGCTTTCAGGGGTGTAGGATGCATTTTTCGTGCGCAAAATATTTTTGGGAATTTCAATGGTCTAGGATGCGGGTTAATGCACCTTTCGTGCTGCAAATGTTTTTGGGACATTCAGAGCCCTCTGGCACAGTTTTTGGGCCACCAACATTTTCTGGACTTTAGGGGGTCTAGGATGCCTGTAAACACCTTTTTTGGGCTTCTAAAGTTTTCAACATTTTTGCTGGTCTAAGATGCATTTTAAGGCCTTTTTTGGGCTGCTAACATATTCTGAACTTTCAGGGGTGTAGGATGCATTTTTTCATGCCCAAAATATTTTTGGGAATTTCAGTGGTCTAGAATGCGGGTTTAATGCCCATATCAGGCTGCAAATGTTTTTGGGACATTCCGAGCTCTCTGGCACAGTTTTTGGGCCACCAACATTTTCTGGACTTTAGGGGGTCTAGGATGCCTGTAAACCCCTTTTTTGGGCTTCCAAAGTTTTCAACATTTTTGCAGGGCTAAGATGCATTTTAAGGCCTTTTTTGGGATCCCAACATATTCTGAACTTTCAGGGGTGTAGGATGCATTTTTCGTGCCCAAAATATTTTTGGGAATTTCAGTGGTCTAGGATGCGGGTTAATGCCCCTTTCGGGCTGCAAATATTTTTGGGACATTCAGAGCCCTCTGGCACAGTTTTTGGGCCACCAACATTTTCTGGACTTTAGGGGGTCTACGATGCCTGTAAACCCCTTTTTTGGTCCTCCAAAGTTTTCAACATTTTTGCTGGTCTAAGATGCATTTTAAGGCCTTTTTTGGGCTGCTAACATATTCTGAACTTTCAGGGGTGTAGGATGCATTTTTCGTGCCCAAAATATTTTTGGGAATTTCAGTGGTCTAGGATGCGGGTTAATGCCCCTTTCGGGCTGCAAATGTTTTTGAGACATTCAGAGCCCTCTGGCACAGTTTTTGGGCCACCAACATTTTCTGGACTTTAGGGGGTCTACGATGCCTGTAAACCCCTTTTTTGGGCATCCAAAGTTTTCAACATTTTTGCAGGCCTAAGATGCATTCTAAGGCCTTTATTGAGCTGATAACATATTCTAAGCTGTCAGGGGTGTAGGATGCATTTTTCGTGCACAAAATATTTTTGGGAATTTCATTGGTCTAGGATGCGGGTTAATGCCCCTTTCAGGTTTCAAATGTTTTTGGGACATTCAGAGCCCTCTGGCACAGTTTTTGGGCCACCAACATTTTCTGGACTTTAGGGGGTCTACGATGCCTGTAAACCCCTTTTTTGGGCCTCCAAAGTTTTCAACATTTTTGCTGGTGTAAGATGCATTTTAAGGCCTTTTTTGGGCTGCTAACATATTCTGAACTTTCAGGGGTGTAGGATGCATTTTTTCATGCCCAAAATATTTTTGGGAATTTCAGTGGTCTAGAATGCGGGTTAATGCCCGTATCAGGCTGCAAATGTTTTTGGGACATTGAGAGCTCTCTGACACAGTTTTTGGGCCACCAACATTTTCTGGACTTTAGGGGGTCTATGATGCCTGTAGACCCCTTTTTTGGGCCTCCAAAGTTTTCAACATTTTTGCTGGTCTAAGATGCATTTTAAGGCATTTTTTGGGCTGCTAACACATTCTGAACTTATGGGGTGTAGGATGCATTTTTAGTGGCCAAAATATTTTTGGGAATTTCAGTGGACTAGGATGGGGGTTAATGCCCCTATCGGGCTACAAATGTTTTTGGGACATTCAGAGCTCTCTGACACAGTTTTTGGCCTCCATCATTTGTTGGACTTTATGGGGTCTAGGATGCCTGTAAACCCCTTTTTTGGGCCTCCAAAGTTTTCAACATTTTTGCAGGCCTAAGATGCATTTTAAGGCCTTTTTTGGGCTGCTAAAATATTCTGAACTTATGGGGTGTAGGATGCATTTTTCGTGCCCAAATATTTTTGGGAATTTCAGTGGTCTAGGATGCGGGTTAATGCCCTTTTCAGGTTGCAAATGTTTTTGGGACATTCAGAGCTCTTTTACACAGTTTCTGGGCCACCAACATTTTCTGGACTTTAGGGTGTCTAGGATGCCTGTAAACCCCTTTTTTGGGCCTCCAAAGTTTTCAACATTTTTGCTGGTCTAAGATGCATTTTAAGGCCTTTTTTGGGCTGCTAACATATTCTGAACTTTCAGGGGTGTAGGATGCATTTTTTCATGCCCAAAATATTTTTGGGAATTACAGTGGTCTAGGATGCGGGTTAATGCCCCTTTCGGGCTCCAAATGTTTTTGGGACATTCAGAGCCCTCTGGCACAGTTTTTGGGCCACCAACATTTTCTGGACTTTAGGGGGTCTACGATGCGTGCAAGCCCCTTTTTTGGGCCTCCAAAGTTTTCAACATTTTTGTAGGCCTAAAATGCATTCTAAGGCCTTTTTTGGGCTGATAACATATTCTAAACTGTGAGGGATTTAGGATGCATTTTTCGTGCCCAAAATATTTTTGGGAATTTCAGTGGTCTAGGATGCGGGTTAATGCCCCTTTCGGGCTGCAAATGTTTTTGAGACATTCAGAGCCCTCTGGCACAGTTTTTGGGCACCAACATTTTCTGGACTTTAGGGGGTCTATGATGCCTGTAAACCCCTTTTTTGGGCCTCCAAAGTTTTCAACGTTTTTTGCAGGCCTAAGATGCATTCTAAGGCCTTTTTTGAGCTGATAACATATTCTAAACTGTCAGGGGTGTAGGATGCATTTTTCGTGCACAAAATATTTTTGGGAATTTCATTGGTCTAGGGTGCGGGTTAATGCCCCTTTCAGGTTTCAAATGTTTTTGGGACATTCAGAGCCCTCTGGCACAGTTTTTGGGCCACCAACATTTTCTGGACTTTAGGGGGTCTACGATGCCTGTAGACCCCTTTTTTGGGCCTCCAAAGTTTTCAACATTTTTGCTGGTCTAAGATGCATTTTAAGGCCTTTTTTGGGCTGCTAACACATTCTGAACTTATGGGGTGTAGAATGCATTTTTAGTGGCCAACATATTTTTGGGAATTTCAGTGGACTAGGATGGGGGTTAATGCCCCTATCAGGCTACAAATGTTTTTGGGACATTCAGAGCTCTCTGACACAGTTTTTGGCCTCCATCATTTGTTGGACTTTAGGGGGTCTAGGATGCCTGTAAACCCCTTTTTTGGGCCTCCAAAGTTTTCAACATTTTTGCAGGCCTAAGATGCATTTTAAGGCCTTTTTTGGGCTGCTAAAATATTCTGAACTTATGGGGTGTAGGATGCATTTTTCGTGCCCAAATATTTTTGGGAATTTCAGTGGTCTAGGATGCGAGTTAATGCCCTTTTCAGGTTGCAAATGTTTTTGGGACATTCAGAGCTCTTTGACACAGTTTTTGGGCCACCAACATTTTCTGGACTTTAGGGTGTCTAGGATGCCTGTAAATCCCTTTTTTGGGCATCCAAAGTTTTCAACATTTTTGCAGGGCTAAGATGCATTGTAAGGCCTTTTTTGGGATGCCAACATATTCTGAACTTTCAGGGGTGTAGGATGCATTTTTTCATGCCCAAAATATTTTTGGGAATTTCAGTGGTCTAGAATGCGGGTTAATGCCCGTATCAGGCTGCAAATGTTTTTGGGACATTGAGAGCTCTCTGACACAGTTTTTGGGCCACCAACATTTTCTGGACTTTAGGGGGTCTATGATGCCTGTAGACCCCTTTTTTGGGCCTCCAAAGTTTTCAACATTTTTGCTGGTCTAAGATGCATTTTAAGGCCTTTTTTGGGGTGCTAACACATTCTGAACTTATGGGGTGTAGAATGCATTTTTAGTGGCCAAAATATTTTTGGGAATTTCAGTGGACTAGGATGGGGGTTAATGCCCCTTTCGGGCTGCAAATGTTTTTGAGACATTCAGAGCCCTCTGGCACAGTTTTTGGGCCACCAACATTTTCTGGACTTTAGGGGGTCTACGATGCCTGTAAACCCCTTTTTTGGGCCTCCAAAGTTTTCAACATTTTTGCTGGTGTAAGATGCATTTTAAGGCCTGCTAACATATTCTGAACTTTCAGGGGTGTAGGATGCATTTTTAGTGCCCAAAATATTTTTGGGAATTTCAGTGGTCTAGGATGCGGGTTAATGCCCCTATCAGGCTGCAAATGTTTTTGGGACATTCAGAGCTCTCTGACACAGTTTTTGGGCCACCAACATTTTCTGGACTTTAGGGGGTCTAGTATGCCTGTAAACCCCTTTTTTGGGCCTCCAAAGTTTTCAACATTTTTGCTGGTGTAAGATGCATTTTAAGGCCTTTTTTGGGCTGCTAACATATTCTGAACTTTCAGGGGTGTAGGATGCATTTTTTCATGCCCAAAATATTTTTGGGAATTTCAGTGGTCTAGAATGCGGGTTAATGCCCGTATCAGGCTGCAAATGTTTTTGGGACATTGAGAGCTCTCTGACACAGTTTTTGGGCCACCAACATTTTCTGGACTTTAGGGGGTCTATGATGCCTGTAGACCCCTTTTTTGGGCCTCCAAAGTTTTCAACATTTTTGCTGGTCTAAGATGCATTTTAAGGCCTTTTTTGGGCTGCTAACACATTCTGAACTTATGGAGTGTAGGATGCATCTTTAGTGGCCAAAATATTTTTGGGAATTTCAGTGGACTAGGATGGGGGTTAATGCCCATATCAGGCTACAAATGTTTTTGGGACATTCAGAGCTCTCTGACACAGTTTTTGGCCTCCATCATTTGTTGGACTTTATGGGGTCTAGGATGCCTGTTAACCCCTTTTTTGGGCCTCCAAAGTTTTCAACATTTTTGCAGGCCTAAGATGCATTTTAAGGCCTTTTTTGAGCTGATAACATATTCTAAACTGTCAGGGGTGTAGGATGCATTTTTCGTGCACAAAATATTTTTGGGAATTTCATTGGTCTAGGATGCGGGTTAATGCCCCTTTCAGGTTGCAAATGTTTTTGGGACATTCAGAGCCCTCTGGCACAGTTTTTGGGCCACCAACATTTTCTGGACTTTAGGGGGTCTACGATGCCTGTAAACCCCTTTTTTGGGCCTCCAAAGTTTTCAACATTTTTGCAGGTCTAAGATGCATTTTAAGGCCTTTTTTGGGCTGCTAACATATTCTGAACTTTCAGGCGTGTAGGATGCATTTTTTCATGCCCAAAATATTTTTGGGAATTTCAGTGGTCTAGAATGCGGTTTAATGCCCGTATCAGGCTGCAAATGTTTTTGGGACATTGAGAGCTCTCTGACACAGTTTTTGGGCCACCAACATTTTCTGGACTTTAGGGGGTCTATGATGCCTGTAGACCCCTTTTTTGGGCCTCCAAAGTTTTCAACATTTTTGCTGGTCTAAGATGCATTTTAAGGCCTTTTTTGGGCTGCTAACACATTCTGAACTTATGGGGTGTAGGATGCATTTTTAGTGGCCAAAATATTTTTGGGAATTTCAGTGGACTAGGATGGGGGTTAATGCCCCTATCAGGCTACAAATGTTTTTGGGACATTCAGAGCTCTCTGACACAGTTTTTGGCCTCCATCATTTGTTGGACTTTAGGGGGTCTAGGATGCCTGTAAACCCCTTTTGTGGGCCTCCAAAGTTTTCAACATTTTTGCAGGCCTAAGATGCATTTTAAGGCCTTTTTTGGGCTGCTAAAATATTCTGAACTTATGGGGTGTAGGATTCATTTTTCGTGCCCAAATATTTTTGGGAATTTCAGTGGTCTAGGATGCGAGTTAATGCCCTTTTCAGGTTGCAAATGTTTTTGGGACATTCAGAGCTCTTTGACACAGTTTTTGGGCCACCAACATTTTCTGGACTTTAGGTGATCTAGGATGCCTGTAAACCCCTTTTTTGGGCATCCAATATTTTCAACATTTTTGCAGGGCTAAGATGCATTTTAAGGCCTTTTTTGGGATGCCAACATATTCTGAACTTTCAGGGGTGTAGGATGCATTTTTCGTGCCCAAAATATTTTGGAATTTCAGTGGTCTATGATGCAGGTTAATGCCCATTTCGGCCTGCAAATGTTTTTGGGACATTCAGAGCCCTCTGGCACAGTTTCTGGGCCACCAACATTTTCTGGACTTTAGGGGGTCTACGATGCCTGTAAACCCCTTTTTTGGGTCTCCAAAGTTTTCAACATTTTTGCTGGTCTAAGATGCATTTTAAGGCCTTTTTTGGGCTACTAACATATTCTGAACTTCCAGGGGTGTAGGATGCATTTTTTCATGCCCAAAATATATTTGGGAATTTCAGTGGTCTAGAATGCGGGTTACTGCCCGTATCAGGCTGCAAATGTTTTTGGGACATTGAGAGCTCTCTGACACAGTTTTTGGGCCACCAACATTTTCTGGACTTTAGGGGGTCTATGATGCCTGTAGACCCCTTTTTTGGGCCTCCAAAGTTTTCAACATTTTTGCTGGTCTAAGATGCATTTTAAGGCCTTTTTTGGGCTGCTAACACATTCTGAACTTATGGAGTGTAGGATGCATCTTTAGTGGCCAAAATATTTTTGGGAATTTCAGTGGACTAGGATGGGGGTTAATGCCCATATCAGGCTACAAATGTTTTTGGGACATTCAGAGCTCTCTGACACAGTTTTTGGCCTCCATCATTTGTTGGACTTTATGGGGTCTAGGATGCCTGTTAACCCCTTTTTTGGGCCTCCAAAGTTTTCAACATTTTTGCAGGCCTAAGATGCATTCTAAGGCCTTTTTTGGGCTGCTAAAATATTCTGAACTTATGGGGTGTAGGATGCATTTTCCGTGCCCAAATATTTTTGGGAATTTCAGTGGTCTAGGATGCGAGTTAATGCCCTTTTCAGGTTGCAAATGTTTTTGGGACATTCAGAGCTCTTTTACACAGTTTTTGGGCCACCAACATTTTCTGGACTTTAGGGTGTCTAAGATGCCTGTAAACCCCTTTTTTGGGCCTCCAAAGTTTTCAACATTTTTGCTGGTCTAAGATGCATTTTAAGGCCTTTTTTGGGCTGCTAACATATTCTGAACTTTCAGGGGTGTAGGATGCATTTTTTCGTGCCCAAAATATTTTTGGGAATTTCAGTGGTCTAGGATGCGGGTTAATGCCCCTTTCGGGCTGCAAATGTTTTTGAGACATTCAGAGCCCTCTGGCACAGTTTTTGGGCACCAACATTTTCTGGACTTTAGGGGGTCTATGATGCCTGTAAACCCCTTTTTTGGGCCTCCAAAGTTTTCAACGTTTTTTGCAGGCCTAAGATGCATTCTATGGCCTTTTTTGAGCTGATAACATATTCTAAACTGTCAGGGGTGTAGGATGCATTTTTCGTGCACAAAATATTTTTGGGAATTTCATTGGTCTAGGATGCGGGTTAATGCCCCTTTCAGGTTGCAAATGTTTTTGGGACATTCAGAGCCCTCTGGCACAGTTTTTGGGCCACCAACATTTTCTGGACTTTAGGGGGTCTACGATGCCTGTAAACCCCTTTTTTGGGCCTCCAAAGTTTTCAACATTTTTGCAGGTCTAAGATGCATTTTAAGGCCTTTTTTGGGCTGCTAACATATTCTGAACTTTCAGGCGTGTAGGATGCATTTTTTCATGCCCAAAATATTTTTGGGAATTTCAGTGGTCTAGAATGCGGTTTAATGCCCGTATCAGGCTGCAAATGTTTTTGGGACATTGAGAGCTCTCTGACACAGTTTTTGGGCCACCAACATTTTCTGGACTTTAGGGGGTCTATGATGCCTGTAGACCCCTTTTTTGGGCCTCCAAAGTTTTCAACATTTTTGCTGGTCTAAGATGCATTTTAAGGCCTTTTTTGGGCTGCTAACACATTCTGAACTTATGGGGTGTAGGATGCATTTTTAGTGGCCAAAATATTTTTGGGAATTTCAGTGGACTAGGATGGGGGTTAATGCCCCTATCAGGCTACAAATGTTTTTGGGACATTCAGAGCTCTCTGACACAGTTTTTGGCCTCCATGATTTGTTGGACTTTAGGGGGTCTAGGATGCCTGTAAACCCCTTTTGTGGGCCTCCAAAGTTTTCAACATTTTTGCAGGCCTAAGATGCATTTTAAGGCCTTTTTTGGGCTGCTAAAATATTCTGAACTTATGGGGTGTAGGATTCATTTTTCGTGCCCAAATATTTTTGGGAATTTCAGTGGTCTAGGATGCGAGTTAATGCCCTTTTCAGGTTGCAAATGTTTTTGGGACATTCAGAGCTCTTTGACACAGTTTTTGGGCCACCAACATTTTCTGGACTTTAGGTGATCTAGGATGCCTGTAAACCCCTTTTTTGGGCATCCAATATTTTCAACATTTTTGCAGGGCTAAGATGCATTTTAAGGCCTTTTTTGGGATGCCAACATATTCTGAACTTTCAGGGGTGTAGGATGCATTTTTCGTGCCCAAAATATTTTGGAATTTCAGTGGTCTATGATGCAGGTTAATGCCCATTTCGGCCTGCAAATGTTTTTGGGACATTCAGAGCCCTCTGGCACAGTTTCTGGCCACCAACATTTTCTGGACTTTAGGGGGTCTACGATGCCTGTAAACCCCTTTTTTGGGTCTCCAAAGTTTTCAACATTTTTGCTGGTCTAAGATGCATTTTAAGGCCTTTTTTGGGCTACTAACATATTCTGAACTTCCAGGGGTGTAGGATGCATTTTTTCATGCCCAAAATATATTTGGGAATTTCAGTGGTCTAGAATGCGGGTTACTGCCCGTATCAGGCTGCAAATGTTTTTGGGAAATTGAGAGCTCTCTGACACAGTTTTTGGGCAACCAACATTTTCTGGACTTTAGGGGGTCTACAATGCCTGTAAACACCTTTTTTGGGCCTCCAAAGTTTTCAACCTTTTTGCTGGTCTAAGATGCATTTTAAGGCCTTTTTTTGGCTGCTAACACATTCTGAACTTTCAGGGGTGTAGGATGCATTTTTAGTGCCCAAAATATTTTTGGGAATTTCAGTGGTCTGGGATGCGGGTTAATGCCCGTATCAGGCTGCAAATGTTTTTGGGACATTCAGAGCTCTCTGACACAGTTTTTGGCCTCCATCATTTGTTGGACTTTAGGGGGTCTAGGATGCCTGTAAACCCCTTTTTTGTGCCTCCAAAGTTTTCAACATTTTTGCAGAGCTAAGATACATTTTAAGGCCTTTTTTGGGATGCCAACATATTCTGAGCTTTCAGGGGTGTAGGATGCATTTTTCGTGCGCAAAATATTTTTGGGAATTTCAATGGTCTAGGATGCGGGTTAATGCACCTTTCGTGCTGCAAATGTTTTTGGGACATTCAGAGCCCTCTGGCACAGTTTTTGGGCCACCAACATTTTCTGGACTTTAGGGGGTCTAGGATGCCTGTAAACACCTTTTTTGGGCTTCTAAAGTTTTCAACATTTTTGCTGGTCTAAGATGCATTTTAAGGCCTTTTTTGGGCTGCTAACATATTCTGAACTTTCAGGGGTGTAGGATGCATTTTTTCATGCCCAAAATATTTTTGGGAATTTCAGTGGTCTAGAATGCGGGTTTAATGCCCATATCAGGCTGCAAATGTTTTTGGGACATTCCGAGCTCTCTGGCACAGTTTTTGGGCCACCAACATTTTCTGGACTTTAGGGGGTCTAGGATGCCTGTAAACCCCTTTTTTGGGCTTCCAAAGTTTTCAACATTTTTGCAGGGCTAAGATGCATTTTAAGGCCTTTTTTGGGATCCCAACATATTCTGAACTTTCAGGGGTGTAGGATGCATTTTTCGTGCCCAAAATATTTTTGGGAATTTCAGTGGTCTAGGATGCGGGTTAATGCCCCTTTCGGGCTGCAAATATTTTTGGGACATTCAGAGCCCTCTGGCACAGTTTTTGGGCCACCAACATTTTCTGGACTTTAGGGGGTCTACGATGCCTGTAAACCCCTTTTTTGGTCCTCCAAAGTTTTCAACATTTTTGCTGGTCTAAGATGCATTTTAAGGCCTTTTTTGGGCTGCTAACATATTCTGAACTTTCAGGGGTGTAGGATGCATTTTTCGTGCCCAAAATATTTTTGGGAATTTCAGTGGTCTAGGATGCGGGTTAATGCCCCTTTCGGGCTGCAAATGTTTTTGAGACATTCAGAGCCCTCTGGCACAGTTTTTGGGCCACCAACATTTTCTGGACTTTAGGGGGTCTACGATGCCTGTAAACCCCTTTTTTGGGCATCCAAAGTTTTCAACATTTTTGCAGGCCTAAGATGCATTCTAAGGCCTTTATTGAGCTGATAACATATTCTAAGCTGTCAGGGGTGTAGGATGCATTTTTCGTGCACAAAATATTTTTGGGAATTTCATTGGTCTAGGATGCGGGTTAATGCCCCTTTCAGGTTTCAAATGTTTTTGGGACATTCAGAGCCCTCTGGCACAGTTTTTGGGCCACCAACATTTTCTGGACTTTAGGGGGTCTACGATGCCTGTAAACCCCTTTTTTGGGCCTCCAAAGTTTTCAACATTTTTGCTGGTGTAAGATGCATTTTAAGGCCTTTTTTGGGCTGCTAACATATTCTGAACTTTCAGGGGTGTAGGATGCATTTTTTCATGCCCAAAATATTTTTGGGAATTTCAGTGGTCTAGAATGCGGGTTAATGCCCGTATCAGGCTGCAAATGTTTTTGGGACATTGAGAGCTCTCTGACACAGTTTTTGGGCCACCAACATTTTCTGGACTTTAGGGGGTCTATGATGCCTGTAGACCCCTTTTTTGGGCCTCCAAAGTTTTCAACATTTTTGCTGGTCTAAGATGCATTTTAAGGCATTTTTTGGGCTGCTAACACATTCTGAACTTATGGGGTGTAGGATGCATTTTTAGTGGCCAAAATATTTTTGGGAATTTCAGTGGACTAGGATGGGGGTTAATGCCCCTATCGGGCTACAAATGTTTTTGGGACATTCAGAGCTCTCTGACACAGTTTTTGGCCTCCATCATTTGTTGGACTTTATGGGGTCTAGGATGCCTGTAAACCCCTTTTTTGGGCCTCCAAAGTTTTCAACATTTTTGCAGGCCTAAGATGCATTTTAAGGCCTTTTTTGGGCTGCTAAAATATTCTGAACTTATGGGGTGTAGGATGCATTTTTCGTGCCCAAATATTTTTGGGAATGTCAGTGGTCTAGGATGCGGGTTAATGCCCTTTTCAGGTTGCAAATGTTTTTGGGACATTCAGAGCTCTTTTACACAGTTTCTGGGCCACCAACATTTTCTGGACTTTAGGGTGTCTAGGATGCCTGTAAACCCCTTTTTTGGGCCTCCAAAGTTTTCAACATTTTTGCTGGTCTAAGATGCATTTTAAGGCCTTTTTTGGGCTGCTAACATATTCTGAACTTTCAGGGGTGTAGGATGCATTTTTTCATGCCCAAAATATTTTTGGGAATTACAGTGGTCTAGGATGCGGGTTAATGCCCCTTTCGGGCTCCAAATGTTTTTGGGACATTCAGAGCCCTCTGGCACAGTTTTTGGGCCACCAACATTTTCTGGACTTTAGGGGGTCTACGATGCGTGCAAGCCCCTTTTTTGGGCCTCCAAAGTTTTCAACATTTTTGTAGGCCTAAAATGCATTCTAAGGCCTTTTTTGGGCTGATAACATATTCTAAACTGTGAGGGATTTAGGATGCATTTTTCGTGCCCAAAATATTTTTGGGAATTTCAGTGGTCTAGGATGCGGGTTAATGCCCCTTTCGGGCTGCAAATGTTTTTGAGACATTCAGAGCCCTCTGGCACAGTTTTTGGGCACCAACATTTTCTGGACTTTAGGGGGTCTATGATGCCTGTAAACCCCTTTTTTGGGCCTCCAAAGTTTTCAACGTTTTTTGCAGGCCTAAGATGCATTCTAAGGCCTTTTTTGAGCTGATAACATATTCTAAACTGTCAGGGGTGTAGGATGCATTTTTCGTGCACAAAATATTTTTGGGAATTTCATTGGTCTAGGATGCGGGTTAATGCCCCTTTCAGGTTGCAAATGTTTTTGGGACATTCAGAGCCCTCTGGCACAGTTTTTGGGCCACCAACATTTTCTGGACTTTAGGGGGTCTACGATGCCTGTAAACCCCTTTTTTGGGCCTCCAAAGTTTTCAACATTTTTGCTGGTCTAAGATGCATTTTAAGGCCTTTTTTGGGCTGCTAACATATTCTGAACTTTCAGGCGTGTAGGATGCATTTTTTCATGCCCAAAATATTTTTGGGAATTTCAGTGGTCTAGAATGCGGGTTAATGCCCGTATCAGGCTGCAAATGTTTTTGGGACATTGAGAGCTCTCTGACACAGTTTTTGGGCCACCAACATTTTCTGGACTTTAGGGGGTCTATGATGCCTGTAGACCCCTTTTTTGGGCCTCCAAAGTTTTCAACATTTTTGCTGGTCTAAGATGCATTTTAAGGCCTTTTTTGGGCTGCTAACACATTCTGAACTTATGGGGTGTAGGATGCATTTTTAGTGGCCAAAATATTTTTGGGAATTTCAGTGGACTAGGATGGGGGTTAATGCCCCTATCAGGCTACAAATGTTTTTGGGACATTCAGAGCTCTCTGACACAGTTTTTGGCCTCCATCATTTGTTGGACTTTAGGGGGTCTAGGATGCCTGTAAACCCCTTTTTTGGGCCTCCAAAGTTTTCAACATTTTTGCAGGCCTAAGATGCATTTTAAGGCCTTTTTTGGGCTGCTAAAATATTCTGAACTTATGGGGTGTAGGATGCATTTTTCGTGCCCAAATATTTTTGGGAATTTCAGTGGTCTAGGATGCGAGTTAATGGCCTTTTCAGGTTGCAAATGTTTTTGGGACATTCAGAGCTTTGACACAGTTTTTGGGCCACCAACATTTTCTGGACTTTAGGTGATCTAGGATGCCTGTAAACCCCTTTTTTGGGTCTCCAAAGTTTTCAACATTTTTGCTGGTCTAAGATGCATTTTAAGGCCTTTTTTGGGCTACTAACATATTCTGAACTTCCAGGGGTGTAGGATGCATTTTTTCATGCCCAAAATATATTTGGGAATTTCAGTGTTCTAGAATGCTGGTTACTGCCCGTATCAGGCTGCAAATGTTTTTGGGAAATTGAGAGCTCTCTGACACAGTTTTTGGGCAACCAACATTTTCTGGACTTTAGGGGGTCTACAATGCCTGTAAACACCTTTTTTGGGCCTCCAAAGTTTTCAACATTTTTGCTGGTCTAAGATGCATTTTAAGGCCTTTTTTTGGCTGCTAACACATTCTGAACTTTCAGGGGTGTAGGATGCATTTTTAGTGCCCAAAATATTTTTGGGAATTTCAGTGGTCTAGGATGCGGGTCAATGCCCGTATCAGGCTGCAAATGTTTTTGGGACATTCAGAGCTCTCTGACACAGTTTTTGGCCTCCATCATTTGTTGGACTTTAGGGGGTCTAGGATGCCTGTAAACCCCTTTTTTGTGCCTCCAAAGTTTTCAACATTTTTGCAGAGCTAAGATACATTTTAAGGCCTTTTTTGGGATGCCAACATATTCTGAGCTTTCAGGGGTGTAGGATGCATTTTTCGTGCCCAAAATATTTTTGGGAATTTCAATGGTCTAGGATGCGGGTTAATGCACCTTTCGGGCTGCAAATGTTTTTGGGACATTCAGAGCCCTCTGGCACAGTTTTTGGGACACCAACATTTTCTGGACTTTAGGGGGTCTAGGATGCCTGTAAACACCTTTTTTGGGCTTCTAAAGTTTTCAACATTTTTGCTGGTCTAAGATGCATTTTAAGGCCTTTTTTGGGCTGCTAACATATTCTGAACTTTCAGGGGTGTAGGATGCATTTTTTCATGCCCAAAATATTTTTGGGAATTTCAGTGGTCTAGAATGCGGGTTTAATGCCCATATCAGGCTGCAAATGTTTTTGGGACATTCCGAGCTCTCTGGCACAGTTTTTGGGCCACCAACATTTTCTGGACTTTAGGGGGTCTAGGATGCCTGTAAACCCCTTTTTTGGGCTTCCAAAGTTTTCAACATTTTTGCAGGGCTAAGATGCATTTTAAGGCCTTTTTTGGGATCCCAACATATTCTGAACTTTCAGGGGTGTAGGATGCATTTTTCGTGCCCAAAATATTTTTGGGAATTTCAGTGGTCTAGGATGCGGGTTAATGCCCCTTTCGGGATGCAAATGTTTTTGGGACATTCAGAGCCCTCTGGCACAGTTTTTGGGCCACCAACATTTTCTGGACTTTAGGGGGTCTACGATGCCTGTAAACCCCTTTTTTGGTCCTCCAAAGTTTTCAACATTTTTGCTGGTCTAAGATGCATTTTAAGGCCTTTTTTGGGCTGCTAACATATTCTGAACTTTCAGGGGTGTAGGATGCATTTTTCGTGCCCAAAATATTTTTGGGAATTTCAGTGGTCTAGGATGCGGGTTAATGCCCCTTTCGGGCTGCAAATGTTTTTGAGACATTCAGAGCCCTCTGGCACAGTTTTTGGGCCACCAACATTTTCTGGACTTTAGGGGGTCTACGATGCCTGTAAACCCCTTTTTTGGGACTCCAAAGTTTTCAACATTTTTGCAGGCCTAAGATGCATTCTAAGGCCTTTATTGAGCTGATAACATATTCTAAACTGTCAGGGGTGTAGGATGCATTTTTCGTGCACAAAATATTTTTGGGAATTTCATTGGTCTAGGATGCGGGTTAATGCCCCTTTCAGGTTTCAAATGTTTTTGGGACATTCAGAGCCCTCTGGCACAGTTTTTGGGCCACCAACATTTTCTGGACTTTAGGGGGTCTACGATGCCTGTAAACCCCTTTTTTGGGCCTCCAAAGTTTTCAACATTTTTGCTGGTGTAAGATGCATTTTAAGGCCTTTTTTGGGCTGCTAACACATTCTGAACTTATGGGGTGTAGGATGCATTTTTAGTGGCCAAAATATTTTTGGGAATTTCAGTGGACTAGGATGGGGGTTAATGCCCCTATCAGGCTACAAATGTTTTTGGGACATTCAGAGCTCTCTGACACAGTTTTTGGCCTCCATCATTTGTTGGACTTTAGGGGGTCTAGGATGCCTGTAACCCCCTTTTTTGGGCCTCCAAAGTTTTCAACATTTTTGCAGGCCTAAGATGCATTTTAAGGCCTTTTTTGGGCTGCTAAAATATTCTGAACTTATGGGGTGTAGGATGCATTTTTCGTGCCCAAATATTTTTGGGAATTTCAGTGGTCTAGGATGCGGGTTAATGCCCGTATCAGGCTGCAAATGTTTTTGGGACATTGAGAGCTCTCTGACACAGTTTTTGGGCCACCAACATTTTCTGGACTTTAGGGGGTCTATGATGCCTGTAGACCCCTTTTTTGGGCCTCCAAAGTTTTCAACATTTTTGCTGGTCTAAGATGCATTTTAAGGCCTTTTTTGGGCTGCTAACACATTCTGAACTTATGGGGTGTAGGATGCATTTTTAGTGGCCAAAATATTTTTGGGAATTTCAGTGGACTAGGATGGGGGTTAAGGCCCCTATCGGGCTACAAATGTTTTTGGGACATTCAGAGCTCTCTGACACAGTTTTTGGCCTCCATCATTTGTTGGACTTTATGGGGTCTAGGATGCCTGTAAACCCCTTTTTTGGGCCTCCAAAGTTTTCAACATTTTTGCAGGCCTAAGATGCATTTTAAGGCCTTTTTTGGGCTGCTAAAATATTCTGAACTTATGGGGTGTAGGATGCATTTTTCGTGCCCAAATATTTTTGGGAATTTCAGTGGTCTAGGATGCGGGTTAATGCCCTTTTCAGGTTGCAAATGTTTTTGGGACATTCAGAGCTCTTTTACACAGTTTCTGGGCCACCAACATTTTCTGGACTTTAGGGTGTCTAGGATGCCTGTAAACCCCTTTTTTGGGCCTCCAAAGTTTTCAACATTTTTGCTGGTCTAAGATGCATTTTAAGGCCTTTTTTGGGCTGCTAACATATTCTGAACTTTCAGGGGTGTAGGATGCATTTTTTCATGCCCAAAATATTTTTGGGAATTACAGTGGTCTAGGATGCGGGTTAATGCCCCTTTCGGGCTCCAAATGTTTTTGGGACATTCAGAGCCCTCTGGCACAGTTTTTGGGCCACCAACATTTTCTGGACTTTAGGGGGTCTACGATGCGTGCAAGCCCCTTTTTTGGGCCTCCAAAGTTTTCAACATTTTTGCAGGCCTAAGATGCATTCTAAGGCCTTTTTTGGGCTGATAACATATTCTAAACTGTCAGGGATGTAGGATGCATTTTTCGTGCCCAAAATATTTTTGGGAATTTCAGTGGTCTAGGATGCGGGCTAATGCCCCTTTCGGGCTGCAAATGTTTTTGAGACATTCAGAGCCCTCTGGCACAGTTTTTTGGCACCAACATTTTCTGGACTTTAGGGGGTCTATGATGCCTGTAAACCCCTTTTTTGGGCCTCCAAAGTTTTCAATGTTTTTTTCAGGCCTAAGATGCATTCTAAGGCCTTTTTTGAGCTGATAACATATTCTAAACTGTCAGGGGTGTAGGATGCATTTTTCATGCACAAAATATTTTTGGGAATTTCATTGGTCTAGGATGCGGGTTAATGCCCCTTTCAGGTTGCAAATGTTTTTGGGACATTCAGAGCCCTCTGGCACAGTTTTTGGGCCACCAACATTTTCTGGACTTTAGGGGGTCTACGATGCCTGTAAACCCCTTTTTTGGGCCTCCAAAGTTTTCAACATTTTTGCTGGTCTAAGATGCATTTTAAGGCCTTTTTTGGGCTGCTAACATATTCTGAACTTTCAGGCGTGTAGGATGCATTTTTTCATGCCCAAAATATTTTTGGGAATTTCAGTGGTCTAGAATGCGGGTTAATGCCCGTATCAGGCTGCAAATGTTTTTGGGACATTGAGAGCTCTCTGACACAGTTTTTGGGCCACCAACATTTTCTGGACTTTAGGGGGTCTATGATGCCTGTAGACCCCTTTTTTGGGCCTCCAAAGTTTTCAACATTTTTGCTGGTCTAAGATGCATTTTAAGGCCTTTTTTGGGCTGCTAACACATTCTGAACTTATGGGGTGTAGGATGCATTTTTAGTGGCCAAAATATTTTTGGGAATTTCAGTGGACTAGGATGGGGGTTAATGCCCCTATCAGGCTACAAATGTTTTTGGGACATTCAGAGCTCTCTGACACAGTTTTTGGCCTCCATCATTTGTTGGACTTTAGGGGGTCTAGGATGCCTGTAAACCCCTTTTTTGGGCCTCCAAAGTTTTCAACATTTTTGCAGGCCTAAGATGCATTTTAAGGCCTTTTTTGGGCTGCTAAAATATTCTGAACTTATGGGGTGTAGGATGCATTTTTCGTGCCCAAAATATTTTGGAATTTCAGTGGTCTAGAATGCGGGTTAATGCCCTATCAGGCTGCAAATGTTTTTGGGACATTCGGAGCTCTCTGACACAGTTTTTGGCCACCATCATTTTCTGGACTTTAGGGGGTCTACGATGCCTGTAAACCCCTTTTTTGGGCCTCCAAAGTTTTCAACATTTTTGCTGGTCTAAGATGCATTTTAAGGCCTTTTTTGGGCTGCTAACATATTCTGAACTTTCAGGGGTGTAGGATGCATTTTTTCATGCCCAAAATATTTTTGGGAATTTCAGTGGACTAGGATGGGGGTTAATGCCCCTATTAGGCTACAAATGTTTTTGGGACATTCAGAGCTCTCTGACACAGTTTTTGGCCTCCATCATTTGTTGGACTTTAGGGGGTCTAGGATGCCTGTAAACCCCTTTTTTGGGCCTCCAAAGTTTTCAACATTTTTGCGGGCCTAAGATGCATTTTAAGGCCTTTTTTGGGCTGCTAAAATATTCTGAATTTATGGGGTGTAGGATGCATTTTTCGTGCCCAAATATTTTTGGGAATTTCAGGGGTCTAGAATGCGGGTTTAATATCCGTATCAGGCTGCAAATGTTTTTGGGACATTCAGAGCTCTCTGGCACAGTTTTTGGGCCACCAACATTTTCTGGACTTTAGGGGGTCTACGATGCCTGTAAACCCCTTTTTTGGGCCTCCAAAGTTTTCAACATTTTTGCTGGTCTAAGATGCATTTTAAGGCCTTTTTTGGGCTAACATATTCTGAACTTTCAGGGGTGTAGGATGCATTTTTTCATGCCCAAAATATTTTTGGGAATTACAGTGGTCTAGGATGCCGGTTAATGCCCCTTTCGGGCTGCAAATGTTTTTGAGACATTCAGAGCCCTCTGGCACAGTTTTTGGGCCACCAACATTTTCTGGACTTTAGGGGGTCTATGATGCCTGTAAACCCCTTTTTTGGGCCTCCAAAGTTTTCAACGTTTTTTGCAGGCCTAAGATGCATTCTAAGGCCTTTTTTGAGCTGGTAACATATTCTAAACTGTCAGGGGTGTAGGATGCATTTTTCGTGCACAAAATATTTTTGGGAATTTCATTGGTCTAGGATGCGGGTTAATGCCCCTTTCAGGTTGCAAATGTTTTTGGGACATTCAGAGCCCTCTGGCACAGTTTTTGGGCCACCAACATTTTCTGGACTTTAGGGGGTCTACGATGCCTGTAAACCCCTTTTTTGGGCCTCCAAAGTTTTCAACATTTTTGCTGGTCTAAGATGCATTTTAAGGCCTTTTTTGGGCTGCTAACATATTCTGAACTTTCAGGCGTGTAGGATGCATTTTTTCATGCCCAAAATATTTTTGGGAATTTCAGTGGTCTAGAATGCGGGTTAATGCCCGTATCAGGCTGCAAATGTTTTTGGGACATTGAGAGCTCTCTGACACAGTTTTTGGGCCACCAACATTTTCTGGACTTTAGGGGGTCTATGATGCCTGTAGAACCCTTTTTTGGGCCTCCAAAGTTTTCAACATTTTTGCTGATCTAAGATGCATTTTAAGGCCTTTTTTGGGCTGCTAACACATTCTGAACTTATGGGGTGTAGGATGCATTTTTAGTGGTCAAAATATTTTTGGGAATTTCAGTGGACTAGGATGGGGGTTTATGCCCCTATCAGGCTACAAATGTTTTTGGGACATTCAGAGCTCTCTGACACAGTTTTTGGCCTCCATCATTTGTTGGACTTTAGGGGGTCTAGGATGCCTGTAAACCCCTTTTTTGTGCCTCCAAAGTTTTCAACATTTTTGCAGAGCTAAGATACATTTTAAGGCCTTTTTTGGGATGCCAACATATTCTGAACTTTCAGGGGTGTAGGATGCATTTTTCGTGCCCAAAATATTTTTGGGAATTTCAGTGGTCTAGGATGCGGGTTAATGTCCTTTTCAGGTTGCAAATGGTTTTGGGACATTCAGAGCTCTCTGACACAGTTTTTGGGCCACCAACATTTTCTGGACTTTACGGGGTCTAGGATGCCTGTAAACACCTTTTTTGGGCCTCCAAAGTTTTCAACATTTTTGCTGGTGTAAGATTCATTTTAAGGCCTTTTTTGGGATGCCAACATATTCTGAACTTTCAGGGGTGTAGGATGCATTTTTCGTGCCCAAAATATTTTTGGGAATTTCAGTGGTCTATGATGCGGGTTAATGCCCCTTTCGGCCTGCAAATGTTTTTGGGACATTCAGAGCCCTCTGGCACAGTTTCTGGGCCACCAACATTTTCTGGACTTTAGGGGGTCTACGATGCCTGTAAACCCCTTTTTTGGGCCTCCAAAGTTTTCAACATTTTTGCTGGTCTAAGATGCCTTTTAAGGCCTTTTTTTGGCTGCTAACACATTCTGAACTTTCAGGGGTGTAGGATGCATTTTTAGTGCCCAAAATATTTTTGGGAATTTCAGTGGTCTAGGATGCGGGTTAATGCCCCTTTCGGGCTGCAAATGTTTTTGGGACATTCAGAGCCCTCTGGCACAGTTTTTGGGCCACCAACATTTTCTGGACTTTAGGGGGTCTAGGATGCCTGTAAACACCTTTTTTGGGCTTCCAAAGTTTTCAACATTTTTGCTGGTCTAAGATGCATTTTAAGGCCTTTTTTGGGATGCCAACATATTCTGAACTTTCAGGGGTGTAGGATGCATTTTTCGTGCCCAAAACATTTTTGGGAATTTCAGTGGTCTAGGATGCGGGTTAATGCACCTTTCGGGCTGCAAATGTTTTTGGGACATTCAGAGCCCTCTGGCACAGTTTTTGGGCCACCAACATTTTCTGGACTTTAGGGGGTCTAGGATGCCTGTAAACACCTTTTTTGGGCTTCCAAAGTTTTCAACATTTTTGCTGGTCTAAGATGCATTTTAAGGCCTTTTTTGGGCTGCTAACATATTCTGAACTTTCATGGGTGTAGGATGCATTTTTTCATGCCCAAAATATTTTTGGGAATTTCAGTGGTCTAGAATGCGGGTTTAATGCACGTATCAGGCTGCAAATGTTTTTGGGACATTCCGAGCTCTCTGGCACAGTTTTTGGGCCACCAACATTTTCTGGACTTTAGGGGGTCTAGGATGCCTGTAAACCCCTTTTTTGGGCTTCCAAAGTTTTCAACATTTTTGCAGGGCTAAGATGCATTTTAAGGCCTTTTTTGGGATGCCAACATATTCTGAACTTTCAGGGGTGTAGGATGCATTTTTCGTGCCCAAAATATTTTTGGGAATTTTAGTGGTCTAGGATGTGGGTTAATGTCCTTTTCAGGTTGCAAATGGTTTTGGGACATTCAGAGCTCTCTGACACAGTTTTTGGGCCACCAACATTTTCTGGACTTTACGGGGTCTAGGATGCCTGTAAACACCTTTTTTGGGCCTCCAAAGTTTTCAACATTTTTGCTGGTGTAAGATTCATTTTAAGGCCTTTTTTGGGATGCCAACATATTCTGAACTTTCAGGGGTGTAGGATGCATTTTTCGTGCCCAAAATATTTTTGGGAATTTCAGTGGTCTATGATGCGGGTTAATGCCCCTTTCGGCCTGCAAATGTTTTTGGGACATTCAGAGCCCTCTGGCACAGTTTCTGGGCCACCAACATTTTCTGGACTTTAGGGGGTCTACGATGCCTGTAAACCCCTTTTTTGGGTCTCCAAAGTTTTCCACATTTTTGCTGGTCTAAGATGCATTTTAAGGCCTTTTTTGGGCTACTAACATATTCTGAACTTCCAGGGGTGTAGGATGCTTTTTTCATGCCCAAAATATTTTTGGGAATTTCAGTGGTCTAGAATGCGGGTTACTGCCCGTATCAGGCTGCAAATGTTTTTGGGACATTGAGAGCTCTCTGACACAGTTTTTGGGCAACCAACATTTTCTGGACTTTAGGGGGTCTACAATGCCTGTAAACCCCTTTTTTGGGCCTCCAAAGTTTTCAACATTTTTGCTGGTGTAAGATGCATTTTAAGGCCTTTTTTGGGCTGCTAACACATTCTGAACTTATGGGGTGTAGGATGCATTTTTAGTGGCCAAAATATTTTTGGGAATTTCAGTGGACTAGGATGGGGGTTAATGCCCCTATCAGGCTACACATGTTTTTGGGACATTCAGAGCTCTCTGACACAGTTTTTGGCCTCCATCATTTGTTGGACTTTAGGGGTCTAGGATGCCTGTAACCCCCTTTTTTGGGCCTCCAAAGTTTTCAACATTTTTGCAGGCCTAAGATGCATTTTAAGGCCTTTTTTGGGCTGCTAAAATATTCTGAACTTATGGGGTGTAGGATGCATTTTTCGTGCCCAAATATTTTTGGGAATTTCAGTGGTCTAGGATGCGGGTTAATGCCCGTATCAGGCTGCAAATGTTTTTGGGACATTGAGAGCTCTCTGACACAGTTTTTGGGCCACCAACATTTTCTGGACTTTAGGGGGTCTATGATGCCTGTAGACCCCTTTTTTGGGCCTCCAAAGTTTTCAACATTTTTGCAGGCCTAAGATGCATTTTAAGGCCTTTTTTGGGCTGCTAAAATATTCTGAACTTATGGGGTGTAGGATGCATTTTTCGTGCCCAAATATTTTTGGGAATTTCAGTGGTCTAGGATGCGGGTTAATGCCCTTTTCAGGTTGCAAATGTTTTTGGGACATTCAGAGCTCTTTTACACAGTTTCTGGGCCACCAACATTTTCTGGACTTTAGGGTGTCTAGGATGCCTGTAAACCCCTTTTTTGGGCCTCCAAAGTTTTCAACATTTTTGCTGGTCTAAGATGCATTTTAAGGCCTTTTTTGGGCTGCTAACATATTCTGAACTTTCAGGGGTGTAGGATGCATTTTTTCATGCCCAAAATATTTTTGGGAATTACAGTGGTCTAGGATGCGGGTTAATGCCCCTTTCGGGCTCCAAATGTTTTTGGGACATTCAGAGCCCTCTGGCACAGTTTTTGGGCCACCAACATTTTCTGGACTTTAGTGGGTCTACGATGCGTGCAAGCCCCTTTTTTGGGCCTCCAAAGTTTTCAACATTTTTGCAGGCCTAAGATGCATTCTAAGGCCTTTTTTGGGCTGATAACATATTCTAAACTGTCAGGGATGTAGGATGCATTTTTCGTGCCCAAAATATTTTTGGGAATTTCAGTGGTCTAGGATGCGGGCTAATGCCCCTTTCGGGCTGCAAATGTTTTTGAGACATTCAGAGCCCTCTGGCACAGTTTTTTGGCACCAACATTTTCTGGACTTTAGGGGGTCTATGATGCCTGTAAACCCCTTTTTTGGGCCTCCAAAGTTTTCAATGTTTTTTGCAGGCCTAAGATGCATTCTAAGGCCTTTTTTGAGCTGATAACGTATTCTAAACTGTCAGGGGTGTAGGATGCATTTTTCATGCACAAAATATTTTTGGGAATTTCATTGGTCTAGGATGCGGGTTAATGCCCCTTTCAGGTTGCACATGTTTTTGGGACATTCAGAGCCCTCTGGCACAGTTTTTGGGCCACCAACATTTTCTGGACTTTAGGGGGTCTACGATGCCTGTAAACCCCTTTTTTGGGCCTCCAAAGTTTTCAACATTTTTGCTGGTCTAAGATGCATTTTAAGGCCTTTTTTGGGCTGCTAACATATTCTGAACTTTCAGGCGTGTAGGATGCATTTTTTCATGCCCAAAATATTTTTGGGAATTTCAGTGGTCTAGAATGCGGGTTAATGCCCGTATCAGGCTGCAAATGTTTTTGGGACATTGAGAGCTCTCTGACACAGTTTTTGGGCCACCAACATTTTCTGGACTTTAGGGGGTCTATGATGCCTGTAGACCCCTTTTTTGGGCCTCCAAAGTTTTCAACATTTTTGCTGGTCTAAGATGCATTTTAAGGCCTTTTTTGGGCTGCTAACACATTCTGAACTTATGGGGTGTAGGATGCATTTTTAGTGGCCAAAATATTTTTGGGAATTTCAGTGGACTAGGATGGGGGTTAATGCCCCTATCAGGCTACAAATGTTTTTGGGACATTCAGAGCTCTCTGACACAGTTTTTGGCCTCCATCATTTGTTGGACTTTAGGGGGTCTAGGATGCCTGGAAACCCCTTTTTTGGGCCTCCAAAGTTTTCAACATTTTTGCAGAGCTAAGATACATTTTAAGGCCTTTTTTGGGATGCCAACATATTCTGAACTTTCAGGGGTGTAGGATGCATTTTTCGTGCCCAAAATATTTTTGGGAATTTCAGTGGTCTAGGATGCGGGTTAATGTCCTTTTCAGGTTGCAAATGGTTTTGGGACATTCAGAGCTCTCTGACACAGTTTTTGGGCCACCAACATTTTCTGGACTTTAGGGGGTCTAGGATGCCTGTAAACACGTTTTTTGGGCTTCCAAAGTTTTCAACATTTTTGCAGGGCTAAGATGCATTTTAAGGCCTTTTTT
Organism: Ambystoma mexicanum; assembly: GCF_040938575.1. Classification (NCBI taxonomy): domain Eukaryota; kingdom Metazoa; phylum Chordata; class Amphibia; order Caudata; family Ambystomatidae; genus Ambystoma; species Ambystoma mexicanum. The sequence goes on from NC_090940.1 coordinate 604,727,043, forward strand.
GGGATGCCAACATATTCTGAACTTTCAGGGGTGTAGGATGCATTTTTTGTGCCCAAAATATTTTTGGGAATTTCAGTGGTCTAGGATGCGGGTTAATGCCCCTTTCCGGCTGCAAATGTTTTTGGGACATTCAGAGCCCTCTGGCACAGTTTTTGGGCCACCAACATTTTCTGGACTTTTGGGGGTCTACGATGCCTGTAAACCCCTTTTTGGGCCTCCAAAGTTTTCAACATTTTTTCTGGTCTAATATTCATTTTAAGGCCTTTTTTGGGATGCCAACATATTCTGAACTTTCAGGGGTGTAGGATGCATTTTTCGTGCCCAAAATATTTTTGGGAATTTCAGTGGTCTATGATGCGGGTTAATGCCCCTTTCGGCCTGCAAATGTTTTTGGGACATTCAGAGCCCTCTGGCACAGTTTCTGGGCCACCAACATTTTCTGAACTTTAGGGGGTCTACGATGCCTGTAAAACCCTTTTTTGGGTCTCCAAAGTTTTCAACATTTTTGCTGGTCTAAGATGCATTTTAAGGCCTTTTTTGGGCTGCTAACATATTCTGAACTTCCAGGGGTGTAGGATGCATTTTTTCATGCCCAAAATATTTTTGGGAATTTCAGTGGTCTAGAATGCGGGTTAATGCCCGTATCAGGCTGCAAATGTTTTTGGGACATTGAGAGCTCTCTGACACAGTTTTTGGGCCACCAACATTTTCTGGACATTAGGGGGTCTACAATGCCTGTAAACCCCTTTTTTGGGCCTCCAAAGTTTTCAACATTTTTGCTGGTCTAAGATGCATTTTAAGGCCTTTTTTTGGCTGCTAACACATTCTGAACTTTCAGGGGTGTAGGATGCATTTTTAGTGCCCAAAATATTTTTGGGAATTTCAGTGGTCTAGGATGCGGGTTAATACCCCTATCAGGCTGCAAATGTTTTTGGGACATTCAGAGCTCTCTGACACAGTTTTTGGCCTCCATCATTTGTTGGACTTTAGGGGGTCTAGGATGCCTGTAAACCCCTTTTTGGGGCCTCCAAAGTTTTCAACATTTTTGCAGGCCTAAGATGCATTTTAAGGCCTTTTCTGGGATGCCAACATATTCTGAACTTTCAGGGGTGTAGGATGCATTTTTCGTGCCCAAAACATTTTTGGGAATTTCAGTGGTCTAGGATGCGGGTTAATGCCCCTTTCGGGCTGCAAATGTTTTTGGGACATTCAGAGCCCTCTGGCACAGTTTTTGGGCCACCAACATTTTCTGGACTTTAGGGGGTCTAGGATGCCTGTAAACACCTTTTTTGGGCTTCCAAAGTTTTCAACATTTTTGCTGGTCTAAGATGCATTTTAAGGCCTTTTTTGGGATGCCAACATATTCTGAACTTTCAGGGGTGTAGGATGCATTTTTCGTGCCCAAAATATTTTTGCGAATTTCAGTGGTCTAGGATGCGGGTTAATGCACCTTTCGGGCTGCAAATGTTTTTGAGACATTCAGAGCCCTCTGGCACAGTTTTTGGGCCACCAACATTTTCTGGACTTTAGGGGGTCTAGGATGCCTGTAAACACCTTTTTTGGGCTTCCAAAGTTTTCAACATTTTTGCTGGTCTAAGATGCATTTTAAGGCCTTTTTTGGGCTGCTAACATATTCTGAACTTTCATGGGTGTAGGATGCATTTTTTCATGCCCAAAATATTTTTGGGAATTTCAGTGGTCTAGAATGCGGGTTTAATGCACGTATCAGGCTGCAAATGTTTTTGGGACATTCCGAGCTCTCTGGCACAGTTTTTGGGCCACCAACATTTTCTGGACTTTAGGGGGTCTAGGATGCCTGTAAACCCCTTTTTTGGGCTTCCAAAGTTTTCAACATTTTTGCAGGGCTAAGATGCATTTTAAGGCCTTTTTTGGGATGCCAACATATTCTGAACTTTCAGGGGTGTAGGATGCATTTTTCGTGCCCAAAATATTTTTGGGAATTTTAGTGGTCTAGGATGTGGGTTAATGTCCTTTTCAGGTTGCAAATGGTTTTGGGACATTCAGAGCTCTCTGACACAGTTTTTGGGCCACCAACATTTTCTGGACTTTACGGGGTCTAGGATGCCTGTAAACACCTTTTTTGGGCCTCCAAAGTTTTCAACATTTTTGCTGGTGTAAGATTCATTTTAAGGCCTTTTTTGGGATGCCAACATATTCTGAACTTTCAGGGGTGTAGGATGCATTTTTCGTGCCCAAAATATTTTTGGGAATTTCAGTGGTCTATGATGCGGGTTAATGCCCCTTTCGGCCTGCAAATGTTTTTGGGACATTCAGAGCCCTCTGGCACAGTTTCTGGGCCACCAACATTTTCTGGACTTTAGGGGGTCTACGATGCCTGTAAACCCCTTTTTTGGGTCTCCAAAGTTTTCCACATTTTTGCTGGTCTAAGATGCATTTTAAGGCCTTTTTTGGGCTACTAACATATTCTGAACTTCCAGGGGTGTAGGATGCTTTTTTCATGCCCAAAATATTTTTGGGAATTTCAGTGGTCTAGGATGCGGGTTAATGCCCCTTTCGGGCTGCAAATGTTTTTGTGACATTGAGAGCTCTCTGACACAGTTTTTGGGCAACCAACATTTTCTGGACTTTAGGGGGTCTACAATGCCTGTAAACCCCTTTTTTGGGCCTCCAAAGTTTTCAACATTTTTGCTGATGTAAGATGCATTTTAAGGCCTTTTTTGGGCTGCTAACACATTCTGAACTTATGGGGTGTAGGATGCATTTTTAGTGGCCAAAATATTTTTGGGAATTTCAGTGGACTAGGAAGGGGGTTAATGCCCCTATCAGGCTACAAATGTTTTTGGGACATTCAGAGCTCTCTGACACAGTTTTTGGCCTCCATCATTTGTTGGACTTTAGGGGTCTAGGATGCCTGTAACCCCCTTTTTTGGGCCTCCAAAGTTTTCAACATTTTTGCAGGCCTAAGATGCATTTTAAGGCCTTTTTTGGGCTGCTAAAATATTCTGAATTTATGGGGTGTAGGATGCATTTTTCGTGCCCAAATATTTTTGGGAATTTCAGTGGTCTAGGATGCGGGTTAATGCCCGTATCAGGCTGCAAATATTTTTGGGACATTGAGAGCTCTCTGACACAGTTTTTGGGCCACCAACATTTTCTGGACTTTAGGGGGTCTATGATGCCTGTAGACCCCTTTTTTGGGCCTCCAAAGTTTTCAACATTTTTGCTGGTCTAAGATGCATTTTAAGGCCTTTTTTGGGCTGCTAACACATTCTGAACTTATGGGGTGTAGGATGCATTTTTAGTGGCCAAAATATTTTTGGGAATTTCAGTGGACTAGGATGGGGGTTAATGCCCCTATCGGGCTACAAATGTTTTTGGGACATTCAGAGCTCTCTGACACAGTTTTTGGCCTCCATCATTTGTTGGACTTTATGGGGTCTAGGATGCCTGTAAACCCCTTTTTTGGGCCTCCAAAGTTTTCAACATTTTTGCAGGCCTAAGATGCATTTTAAGGCCTTTTTTGGGCTGCTAAAATATTCTGAACTTATGGGGTGTAGGATGCATTTTTCGTGCCCAAATATTTTTGGGAATTTCAGTGGTCTAGGATGCGGGTTAATGCCCTTTTCAGGTTGCAAATGTTTTTGGGACATTCAGAGCTCTTTTACACAGTTTCTGGGCCACCAACATTTTCTGGACTTTAGGGTGTCTAGGATGCCTGTAAACCCCTTTTTTGGGCCTCCAAAGTTTTCAACATTTTTGCTGGTCTAAGATGCATTTTATGGCCTTTTTTGGGCTGCTAACATATTCTGAACTTTCAGGGGTGTAGGATGCATTTTTTCATGCCCAAAATATTTTTGGGAATTACAGTGGTCTAGGATGCGGGTTAATGCCCCTTTCGGGCTCCAAATGTTTTTGGGACATTCAGAGCCCTCTGGCACAGTTTTTGGGCCACCAACATTTTCTGGACTTTAGGGGGTCTACGATGCGTGCAAGCCCCTTTTTTGGGCCTCCAAAGTTTTCAACATTTTTGCAGGCCTAAGATGCATTCTAAGGCCTTTTTTGAGCTGATAACGTATTCTAAACTGTCAGGGGTGTAGGATGCATTTTTCATGCACAAAATATTTTTGGGAATTTCATTGGTCTAGGATGCGGGTTAATGCCCCTTTCAGGTTGCACATGTTTTTGGGACATTCAGAGCCCTCTGGCACAGTTTTTGGGCCACCAACATTTTCTGGACTTTAGGGGGTCTACGATGCCTGTAAACCCCTTTTTTGGGCCTCCAAAGTTTTCAACATTTTTGCTGGTCTAAGATGCATTTTAAGGCCTTTTTTGGGCTGCTAACATATTCTGAACTTTCAGGCGTGTAGGATGCATTTTTTCATGCCCAAAATATTTTTGGGAATTTCAGTGGTCTAGAATGCGGGTTAATGCCCGTATCAGGCTGCAAATGTTTTTGGGACATTGAGAGCTCTCTGACACAGTTTTTGGGCCACCAACATTTTCTGGACTTTAGGGGGTCTATGATGCCTGTAGACCCCTTTTTTGGGCCTCCAAAGTTTTCAACATTTTTGCTGGTCTAAGATGCATTTTAAGGCCTTTTTTGGGCTGCTAACACATTCTGAACTTATGGGGTGTAGGATGCATTTTTTCATGCCCAAAATATTTTTGGGAATTTCAGTGGACTAGGATGGGGGTTAATGCCCCTATTAGGCTACAAATGTTTTTGGGACATTCAGAGCTCTCTGACACAGTTTTTGGCCTCCATCATTTGTTGGACTTTAGGGGGTCTAGGATGCCTGTAAACCCCTTTTTTGGGCCTCCAAAGTTTTCAACATTTTTGCGGGCCTAAGATGCATTTTAAGGCCTTTTTTGGGCTGCTAAAATATTCTGAACTTATGGGGTGTAGGATGCATTTTTCGTGCCCAAATATTTTTGGGAATTTCAGGGGTCTAGAATGCGGGTTTAATATCCGTATCAGGCTGCAAATGTTTTTGGGACATTCAGAGCTCTCTGGCACAGTTTTTGAGCCACCAACATTTTCTGGACTTTAGGGGGTCTACGATGCCTGTAAACCCCTTTTTTGGGCCTCCAAAGTTTTCAACATTTTTGCTGGTCTAAGATGCATTTTAAGGCCTTTTTTGGGCTAACATATTCTGAACTTTCAGGGGTGTAGGATGCATTTTTTCATGCCCAAAATATTTTTGGGAATTACAGTGGTCTAGGATGCCGGTTAATGCCCCTTTCGGGCTGCAAATGTTTTTGAGACATTCAGAGCCCTCTGGCACAGTTTTTGGGCCACCAACATTTTCTGGACTTTAGGGGGTCTATGATGCCTGTAAACCCCTTTTTTGGGCCTCCAAAGTTTTCAACGTTTTTTGCAGGCCTAAGATACATTCTAAGGCCTTTTTTGAGCTGGTAACATATTCTAAACTGTCAGGGGTGTAGGATGCATTTTTTGTGCACAAAATATTTTTGGGAATTTCATTGGTCTAGGATGCGGGTTAATGCCCCTTTCAGGTTGCAAATGTTTTTGGGACATTCAGAGCCCTCTGGCACAGTTTTTGGGCCACCAACATTTTCTGGACTTTAGGGGGTCTACGATGCCTGTAAACCCCTTTTTTGGGCCTCCAAAGTTTTCAACATTTTTGCTGGTCTAAGATGCATTTTAAGGCCTTTTTTGGGCTGCTAACATATTCTGAACTTTCAGGCGTGTAGGATGCATTTTTTCATGCCCAAAATATTTTTGGGAATTTCAGTGGTCTAGAATGCGGGTTAATGCCCGTATCAGGCTGCAAATGTTTTTGGGACATTGAGAGCTCTCTGACACAGTTTTTGGGCCAACAACATTTTCTGGACTTTAGGGGGTCTATGATGCCTGTAGACCCCTTTTTTGGGCCTCCAAAGTTTTCAACATTTTTGCTGATCTAAGATGCATTTTAAGGCCTTTTTTGGGCTGCTAACACATTCTGAACTTATGGGGTGTAGGATGCATTTTTAGTGGTCAAAATATTTTTGGGAATTTCAGTGGACTAGGATGGGGGTTAATGCCCCTATCAGGCTACAAATGTTTTTGGGACATTCAGAGCTCTCTGACACAGTTTTTGGCCTCCATCATTTGTTGGACTTTAGGGGGTCTAGGATGCCTGTAAACCCCTTTTTTGTGCCTCCAAAGTTTTCAACATTTTTGCAGAGCTAAGATACATTTTAAGGCCTTTTTTGGGATGCCAACATATTCTGAACTTTCAGGGGTGTAGGATGCATTTTTCGTGCCCAAAATATTTTTGGGAATTTCAGTGGTCTAGGATGCGGGTTAATGTCCTTTTCAGGTTGCAAATGGTTTTGGGACATTCGGAGCTCTCTGACACAGTTTTTGGGCCACCAACATTTTCTTGACTTTAGGGGGTCTAGGATGCCTGTAAACACCTTTTTTGGGCTTCCAAAGTTTTCAACATTTTTGCAGGGCTAAGATGCATTTTAAGGCCTTTTTTGGGATGCCAACATATTCTGAACTTTCAGGGGTGTAGGATGCATTTTTCGTGCCCAAAATATTTTTGGGAATTTCAGTGGTCTAGGATGCGGGTTAATGCACCTTTCGGGCTGCAAATGTTTTTGGGACATTCAGAGCCCTCTGGCACAGTTTTTGGGCCACCAACATTTTCTGGACTTTAGGGGGTCTAGGATGCCTGTAAACACCTTTTTTGGGCTTCCAAAGTTTTCAACATTTTTGCTGGTCTAAGATGCATTTTAAGGCCTTTTTTGGGCTGCTAACATATTCTGAACTTTCAGGGGTGTAGGATGCATTTTTTCATGCCCAAAATATTTTTGGGAATTTCAGTGGTCTAGAATGCGGGTTTAATGCCCGTATCAGGCTGCAAATGTTTTTGGGACATTCCGAGCTCTCTGGCACAGTTTTTGGGCCACCAACATTTTCTGGACTTTAGGGGGTCTAGGATGCCTGTAAACCCCTTTTTTGGGCTTCCAAAGTTTTCAACATTTTTGCAGGGCTAAGATGCATTTTAAGGCCTTTTTTGGGATGCCAACATATTCTGAACTTTCAGGGGTGTAGGCTGCATTTTTCGTGCCCAAAATATTTTTGGGAATTTCAGTGGTCTAGGATGCGGGTTAATGCCCCTTTCGGGCTGCAAATGTTTTTGTGACATTCAGAGCCCTCTGGCACAGTTTTTGGGCCACCAACATTTTCTGGACTTTTGGGGGTCTACGATGCCTGTAAACCCCTTTTTGGGCCTCCAAAGTTTTCAACATTTTTGTTGGTCTAAGATTCATTTTAAGGCCTTTTTTGGGATGCCAACATATTCTGAACTTTCAGGGGTGTAGGATGCATTTTTCGTGACCAAAATATTTTTGGGAATTTCAGTGGTCTATGATGCGGGTTAATGCCCCTTTCGGCCTGCAAATGTTTTTGGGACATTCAGAGCCCTCTGGCACAGTTTCTGGGCCACCAACATTTTCTGGACTTTAGGGGGTCTACGATGCCTGTAAACCCCTTTTTTGGGTCTCCAAAGTTTTCAACATTTTTGCTGGTCTAAGATGCATTTTAAGGCCTTTTTTGGGCTACTAACATATTCTGAACTTCCAGGGGTGTAGGATGCATTTTTTCATGCCCAAAATATTTTTGGGAATTTCAGTGGTCTAGAATGCGGGTTACTGCCCGTATCAGGCTGCAAATGTTTTTGGGACATTGAGAGCTCTCTGACACAGTTTTTGGGCAACCAATATTTTCTGGACTTTAGGGGGTCTACAATGCCTGTAAACCCCTTTTTTGGGCCTCCAAAGTTTTCAACATTTTTGCTGGTCTAAGATGCCTTTTAAGGCCTTTTTTTTGGCTGCTAACACATTCTGAACTTTCAGGGGTGTAGGATGCATTTTTAGTGCCCAAAATATTTTTGGGAATTTCAGTGGTCTAGGATGCGGGTTAATGCCCGTATCAGGCTGCAAATGTTTTTGGGACAGTCAGAGCTCTCTGACACAGTTTTTGGCCTCCATCATTTGTTGGACTTTAGGGGGTCTAGGATGCCTGGAAACCCCTTTTTTGGGCCTCCAAAGTTTTCAACATGTTTGCAGAGCTAAGATACATTTTAAGGCCTTTTTTGGGATGCCAACATATTCTGAACTTTCAGGGGTGTAGGATGCATTTTTCGTGCCCAAAATATTTTTGGGAATTTCAGTGGTCTAGGATGCGGGTTAATGTCCTTTTCAGGTTGCAAATGGTTTTGGGACATTCAGAGCTTTCTGACACAGTTTTTGGGCCACCAACATTTTCTGGACTTTAGGGGGACTAGGATGCCTGTAAACACGTTTTTTGGGCTTCCAAAGTTTTCAACATTTTTGCAGGGCTAAGATGCATTTTAAGGCCTTTTTTGGGATGCCAACATATTCTGAACTTTCAGGGGTGTAGGATGCATTTTTTGTGCCCAAAATATTTTTGGGAATTTCAGTGGTCTAGGATGCGGGTTAATGCACCTTTCGGGCTGCAAATGTTTTTGGGACATTCAGAGCCCTCTGGCACAGTTTTTGGGCCACCAACATTTTCTGGACTTTAGGGGGTCTAGGATGCCTGTAAACACCTTTTTTGGGCTTCCAAAGTTTTCAACATTTTTGCTGGTCTAAGATGCATTTTAAGGCCTTTTTTGGGCTGCTAACATATTCTGAACTTTCAGGGGTGTAGGATGCATTTTTTCATGCCCAAAATATTTTTGGGAATTTCAGTGGTCTAGAATGCGGGTTTAATGCCCGTATCAGGCTGCAAATGTTTTTGGGACATTCCGAGCTCTCTGGCACAGTTTTTGGGCCACCAACATTTTCTGGACTTTAGGGGGTCTAGGATGCCTGTAAACCCCTTTTTTGGGCTTCCAAAGTTTTCAACATTTTTGCAGGGCTAAGATGCATTTTAAGGCCTTTTTTGGGATGCCAACATATTCTGAACTTTCAGGGGTGTAGGCTGCATTTTTCGTGCCCAAAATATTTTTGGGAATTTCAGTGGTCTAGGATGCGGGTTAATGCCCCTTTCGGGCTGCAAATGTTTTTGTGACATTCAGAGCCCTCTGGCACAGTTTTTGGGCCACCAACATTTTCTGGACTTTTGGGGGTCTACGATGCCTGTAAACCCCTTTTTGGGCCTCCAAAGTTTTCAACATTTTTGTTGGTCTAAGATTCATTTTAAGGCCTTTTTTGGGATGCCAACATATTCTGAACTTTCAGGGGTGTAGGATGCATTTTTCGTGACCAAAATATTTTTGGGAATTTCAGTGGTCTATGATGCGGGTTAATGCCCCTTTCGGCCTGCAAATGTTTTTGGGACATTCAGAGCCCTCTGGCACAGTTTCTGGGCCACCAACATTTTCTGGACTTTAGGGGGTCTACGATGCCTGTAAACCCCTTTTTTGGGTCTCCAAAGTTTTCAACATTTTTGCTTGTCTAAGATGCATTTTAAGGCCTTTTTTGGGCTACTAACATATTCTGAACTTCCAGGGGTGTAGGATGCATTTTTTCATGCCCAAAATATTTTTGGGAATTTCAGTGGTCTAGAATGCGGGTTACTGCCCGTATCAGGCTGCAAATGTTTTTGGGACATTGAGAGCTCTCTGACACAGTTTTTGGGCAACCAATATTTTCTGGACTTTAGGGGGTCTACAATGCCTGTAAACCCCTTTTTTGGGCCTCCAAAGTTTTCAACATTTTTGCTGGTCTAAGATGCCTTTTAAGGCCTTTTTTTTGGCTGCTAACACATTCTGAACTTTCAGGGGTGTAGGATGCATTTTTAGTGCCCAAAATATTTTTGGGAATTTCAGTGGTCTAGGATGCGGGTTAATGCCCGTATCAGGCTGCAAATGTTTTTGGGACAGTCAGAGCTCTCTGACACAGTTTTTGGCCTCCATCATTTGTTGGACCTTAGGGGGTCTAGGATGCCTGGAAACCCCTTTTTTGGGCCTCCAAAGTTTTCAACATGTTTGCAGAGCTAAGATACATTTTAAGGCCTTTTTTGGGATGCCAACATATTCTGAACTTTCAGGGGTGTAGGATGCATTTTTCGTGCCCAAAATATTTTTGGGAATTTCAGTGGTCTAGGATGCGGGTTAATGTCCTTTTCAGGTTGCAAATGGTTTTGGGACATTCAGAGCTCTCTGACACAGTTTTTGGGCCACCAACATTTTCTGGACTTTAGGGGGTCTAGGATGCCTGTAAACACGTTTTTTGGGCTTCCAAAGTTTTCAACATTTTTGCAGGGCTAAGATGCATTTTAAGGCCTTTTTTGGGATGCCAACATATTCTGAACTTTCAGGGGTGTAGGATGTATTTTTTGTGCCCAAAATATTTTTGGGAATTTCAGTGGTCTAGGATGCGGGTTAATGCCCCTTTCCGGCTGCAAATGTTTTTGGGACATTCAGAGCCCTCTGGCACAGTTTTTGGGCCACCAACATTTTCTGGACTTTTGGGGGTCTACGATGCCTGTAAACCCCTTTTTGGGCCTCCAAAGTTTTCAACATTTTTTCTGGTCTAAGATTCCTTTTAAGGCCTTTTTTGGGATGCCAACATATTCTGAACTTTCAGGGGTGTAGGATGCATTTTTCGTGCCCAAAATATTTTTGGGAATTTCAGTGGTCTATGATGCGGGTTAATGCCCCTTTCGGCCTGCAAATGTTTTTGGGACATTCAGAGCCCTCTGGCACAGTTTCTGGGCCACCAACATTTTCTGAACTTTAGGGGGTCTACGATGCCTGTAAAACCCTTTTTTGGGTCTCCAAAGTTTTCAACATATTTGCTGGTCTAAGATGCATTTTAAGGCCTTTTTTGGGCTGCTAACATATTCTGAACTTCCAGGGGTGTAGGATGCATTTTTTCATGCCCAAAATATTTTTGGGAATTTCAGTGGTCTAGAATGCGGGTTAATGCCCGTATCAGGCTGCAAATGTTTTTGAGACATTGAGAGCTCTCTGACACAGTTTTTGGGCCACCAACATTTTCTGGACTTTAGGGGGTCTACAATGCCTGTAAACCCCTTTTTTGGGCCTCCAAAGTTTTCAACATTTTTGCTGGTCTAAGATGCCTTTTAAGGCCTTTTTTTGGCTGCTAACACATTCTGAACTTTCAGGGGTGTAGGATGCATTTTTAGTGCCCAAAATATTTATGGGAATTTCAGTGGTCTAGGATGCGGGTTAATACCCCTATCAGGCTGCAAATGTTTTTGGGACATTCAGAGCTCTCTGACACAGTTTTTGGCCTCCATCATTTGTTGGACTTTAGGGGGTCTAGGATGCCTGTAAACCCCTTTTTGGGGCCTCCAAAGTTTTCAACATTTTTGCAGGCCTAAGATGCATTTTAAGGCCTTTTCTGGGATGCCAACATATTCTGAACTTTCAGGGGTGTAGGATGCATTTTTCGTGCCCAAAATATTTTTGCGAATTTCAGTGGTCTAGGATGCGGGTTAATGCACCTTTCGGGCTGCAAATGTTTTTGAGACATTCAGAGCCCTCTGGCACAGTTTTTGGGCCACCAACATTTTCTGGACTTTAGGGGGTCTAGGATGCCTGTAAACACCTTTTTTGGGCTTCCAAAGTTTTCAACATTTTTGCTGGTCTAAGATGCATTTTAAGGCCTTTTTTGGGCTGCTAACATATTCTGAACTTTCATGGGTGTAGGATGCATTTTTTCATGCCCAAAATATTTTTGGGAATTTCAGTGGTCTAGGATGCGGGTTAATGCCCCTTTCGGGCTGCAAATGTTTTTGGGACATTCAGAGCCCTCTGGCACAGTTTTTAGGCCACCAACATTTTCTGGACTTTTGGGGGTCTACGATGCCTGTAAACCCCTTTTTGGGCCTCCAAAGTTTTCAACATTTTTGCTGGTCTAAGATTCATTTTAAGGCCTTTTTTGGGATGCCAACATATTCTGAACTTTCAGGGGTGTAGGATGCATTTTTCGTGCCCAAAATATTTTTGGGAATTTCAGTGGTCTATGATGCGGGTTAATGCCCCTTTCGGCCTGCAAATGTTTTTGGGACATTCAGAGCCCACTGGCACAGTTTCTGGGCCACCAACATTTTCTGGACTTTAGGGGGTCTACGATGCCTGTAAACCCCTTTTTTGGGTCTCCAAAGTTTTCAACATTTTTGCTGGTCTAAGATGCATTTTAAGGCCTTTTTTGGGCTACTAACATATTCTGAACTTCCAAGGGTGTAGGATGCATTTTTTCATGCCCAAAATATTTTTGGGAATTTCAGTGGTCTAGAATGCGGGTTAATGCCTGTATCAGGCTGCAAATGTTTTTGGGACATTGAGAGCTCTCTGACACAGTTTTTGGGCCACCAACATTTTCTGGACTTTAGGGGGTCTACAATGCCTGTAAACCCCTTTTTTGGGCCTCCAAAGTTTTCAACATTTTTGCTGGTCTAAGATGCATTTTAAGGCCTTTTTTTGGCTGCTAACACATTCTGAACTTTCAGGGGTGTAGGATGCATTTTTAGTGCCCAAAATATTTTTGGGAATTTCAGTGGTCTAGGATGCGGGTTAATGCCCGTATCAGGCTGCAAATGTTTTTGGGACATTCAGAGCTCTCTGACACAGTTTTTGGCATCCATCATTTGTTGGACTTTAGGGGTCTAGGATGCCTGTAAACCCCTTTTTTGGGCCTCCAAAGTTTTCAACATTTTTGCAGAGCTAAGATACATTTTAAGGTCTTTTTTGGGAAGCCAACATATTCTGAACTTTCAGGGGTGTAGGATGCATTTTTCGTGCCCAAAATATTTTTGGGAATTTCAGTGGTCTAGGATGCGGGTTAATGCCCTTTTCAGTTTGCAAATGTTTTTGGGACATTCAGAGCTCTCTGGCACAGTTTTTGGGCCACCAACATTTTCTGGACTTTAGGGGGTCTAGGATGCCTACAAACACCTTTTTTGGGTTTCCAAAGTTTTCAACATTTTTGCTGGTCTAAGATACATTTTAAGGCCTTTTTTGGGATGCCAACATATTCTGAACTTTCAGGGGTGTAGGATGCATTTTTCGTGCCCAAAATATTTTTGGGAATTTCAGTGGTCTAGGATGCGGGTTAATGCACCTTTCGGGCTGCAAATGTTTTTGGGACATTCAGAGCCCTCTGGCACAGTTTTTGGGCCACCAACATTTTCTGGACTTTAGGGGGTCTAGGATGCCTGTAAACACCTTTTTTGGGCTTCCAAAGTTTTCAACATTTTTGCTGGTCTAATATGCATTTTAAGGCCTTTTTTGGGCTGCTAACATATTCTGAACTTTCATGGGTGTAGGATGCATTTTTTCATGCCCAAAATATTTTTGGGAATTTCAGTGGTCTAGAATGCGGGTTTAATGCACGTATCAGGCTGCAAATGTTTTTGGGACATTCCAAGCTCTCTGGCTCAGTTTTTGGGCCACCAACATTTTCTGGACTTTAGGGGGTCTAGGATGCCTGTAAACCCCTTTTTTGGGCTTCCAAAGTTTTCAACATTTTTGCAGGGCTAAGATGCATTTTAAGGCCTTTTTTGGGATGCCAACATATTCTGAACTTTCAGGGGTGTAGGATGCATTTTTCGTGCCCAAAATATTTTTGGGAATTTTAGTGGTCTAGGATGTGGGTTAATGTCCTTTTCAGGTTGCAAATGGTTTTGGGACATTCAGAGCTCTCTGACACAGTTTTTGGGCCACCAACATTTTCTGGACTTTACGGGGTCTAGGATGCCTGTAAACACCTTTTTTGGGCCTCCAAAGTTTTCAACATTTTTGCTGGTGTAAGATTCATTTTAAGGCCTTTTTTGGGATGCCAACATATTCTGAACTTTCAGGGGTGTAGGATGCATTTTTCGTGCCCAAAATATTTTTGGGAATTTCAGTGGTCTATGATGCGGGTTAATGCCCCTTTCGGCCTGCAAATGTTTTTGGGACATTCAGAGCCCTCTGGCACAGTTTCTGGGCCACCAACATTTTCTGGACTTTAGGGGGTCTACGATGCCTGTAAACCCCTTTTTTGGGTCTCCAAAGTTTTCCACATTTTTGCTGGTCTAAGATGCATTTTAAGGCCTTTTTTGGGCTACTAACATATTCTGAACTTCCAGGGGTGTAGGATGCTTTTTTCATGCCCAAAATATTTTTGGGAATTTCAGTGGTCTAGAATGCGGGTTACTGCCCGTATCAGGCTGCAAATGTTTTTGGGACATTGAGAGCTCTCTGACACAGTTTTTGGGCAACCAACATTTTCTGGACTTTAGGGGGTCTACAATGCCTGTAAACCCCTTTTTTGGGCCTCCAAAGTTTTCAACATTTTTGCTGGTCTAAGATGCCTTTTAAGGCATTTTTTTGGCTGCTAACACATTCTGAACTTTCAGGGGTGTAGGATGCATTTTTAGTGCCCAAAATATTTTTGGGAATTTCAGTGGTCTAGGATGCGGGTTAATGCCCGTATCAGGCTGCAAATGTTTTTGGGACATTCAGAGCTCTCTGACACAGTTTTTGGCCTCCATCATTTGTTGGACTTTAGGGGGTCTAGGATGCCTGTAAACCCCTTTTTTGTGCCTCCAAAGTTTTCAACATTTTTGCAGAGCTAAGATACATTTTAAGGCCTTTTTTGGGATGCCAACATATTCTGAACTTTCAGGGGTGTAGGATGCATTTTTCGTGCCCAAAATATTTTTGGGAATTTCAGTGGTCTAGGATGCGGGTTAATGTCCTTTTCAGGTTGCAAATGGTTTTGGGACATTCGGAGCTCTCTGACACAGTTTTTGGGCCACCAACATTTTCTTGACTTTAGGGGGTCTAGGATGCCTGTAAACACCTTTTTTGGGCTTCCAAAGTTTTCAACATTTTTGCAGGGCTAAGATGCATTTTAAGGCCTTTTTTGGGATGCCAACATATTCTGAACTTTCAGGGGTGTAGGATGCATTTTTCGTGCCCAAAATATTTTTGGGAATTTCAGTGGTCTAGGATGCGGGTTAATGCACCTTTCGGGCTGCAAATGTTTTTGGGACATTCAGAGCCCTCTGGCACAGTTTTTGGGCCACCAACATTTTCTGGACTTTAGGGGGTCTAGGATGCCTGTAAACACCTTTTTTGGGCTTCCAAAGTTTTCAACATTTTTGCTGGTCTAAGATGCATTTTAAGGCCTTTTTTGGGCTACTAACATATTCTGAACTTCCAGGGGTGTAGGATGCTTTTTTCATGCCCAAAATATTTTTGGGAATTTCAGTGGTCTAGAATGCGGGTTACTGCCCGTATCAGGCTGCAAATGTTTTTGGGACATTGAGAGCTCTCTGACACAGTTTTTGGGCAACCAACATTTTCTGGACTTTAGGGGGTCTACAATGCCTGTAAACCCCTTTTTTGGGCCTCCAAAGTTTTCAACATTTTTGCTGGTCTAAGATGCCTTTTAAGGCCTTTTTTTGGCTGCTAACACATTCTGAACTTTCAGGGGTGTAGGATGCATTTTTAGTGCCCAAAATATTTTTGGGAATTTCAGTGGTCTAGGATGCGGGTTAATGCCCGTATCAGGCTGCAAATGTTTTTGGGACATTCAGAGCTCTCTGACACAGTTTTTGGCCTCCATCATTTGTTGGACTTTAGGGGGTCTAGGATGCCTGTAAACCCCTTTTTTGTGCCTCCAAAGTTTTCAACATTTTTGCAGAGCTAAGATACATTTTAAGGCCTTTTTTGGGATGCCAACATATTCTGAACTTTCAGGGGTGTAGGATGCATTTTTCGTGCCCAAAATATTTTTGGGAATTTCAGTGGTCTAGGATGCGGGTTAATGTCCTTTTCAGGTTGCAAATGGTTTTGGGACATTCGGAGCTCTCTGACACAGTTTTTGGGCCACCAACATTTTCTTGACTTTAGGGGGTCTAGGATGCCTGTAAACACCTTTTTTGGGCTTCCAAAGTTTTCAACATTTTTGCAGGGCTAAGATGCATTTTAAGGCCTTTTTTGGGATGCCAACATATTCTGAACTTTCAGGGGTGTAGGATGCATTTTTCGTGCCCAAAATATTTTTGGGAATTTCAGTGGTCTAGGATGCGGGTTAATGCACCTTTCGGGCTGCAAATGTTTTTGGGACATTCAGAGCCCTCTGGCACAGTTTTTGGGCCACCAACATTTTCTGGACTTTAGGGGGTCTAGGATGCCTGTAAACACCTTTTTTGGGCTTCCAAAGTTTTCAACATTTTTGCTGGTCTAAGATGCATTTTAAGGCCTTTTTTGGGCTGCTAACATATTCTGAACTTTCAGGGGTGTAGGATGCATTTTTTCATGCCCAAAATATTTTTGGGAATTTCAGTGGTCTAGAATGCGGGTTTAATGCCCGTATCAGGCTGCAAATGTTTTTGGGACATTCCGAGCTCTCTGGCACAGTTTTTGGGCCACCAACATTTTCTGGACTTTAGGGGGTCTAGGATGCCTGTAAACCCCTTTTTTGGGCTTCCAAAGTTTTCAACATTTTTGCAGGGCTAAGATGCATTTTAAGGCCTTTTTTGGGATGCCAACATATTCTGAACTTTCAGGGGTGTAGGCTGCATTTTTCGTGCCCAAAATATTTTTGGGAATTTCAGTGGTCTAGGATGCGGGTTAATGCCCCTTTCGGGCTGCAAATGTTTTTGTGACATTCAGAGCCCTCTGGCACAGTTTTTGGGCCACCAACATTTTCTGGACTTTTGGGGGTCTACGATGCCTGTAAACCCCTTTTTGGGCCTCCAAAGTTTTCAACATTTTTGTTGGTCTAAGATTCATTTTAAGGCCTTTTTTGGGATGCCAACATATTCTGAACTTTCAGGGGTGTAGGATGCATTTTTCGTGACCAAAATATTTTTGGGAATTTCAGTGGTCTATGATGCGGGTTAATGCCCCTTTCGGCCTGCAAATGTTTTTGGGACATTCAGAGCCCTCTGGCACAGTTTCTGGGCCACCAACATTTTCTGGACTTTAGGGGGTCTACGATGCCTGTAAACCCCTTTTTTGGGTCTCCAAAGTTTTCAACATTTTTGCTTGTCTAAGATGCATTTTAAGGCCTTTTTTGGGCTACTAACATATTCTGAACTTCCAGGGGTGTAGGATGCATTTTTTCATGCCCAAAATATTTTTGGGAATTTCAGTGGTCTAGAATGCGGGTTACTGCCCGTATCAGGCTGCAAATGTTTTTGGGACATTGAGAGCTCTCTGACACAGTTTTTGGGCAACCAATATTTTCTGGACTTTAGGGGGTCTACAATGCCTGTAAACCCCTTTTTTGGGCCTCCAAAGTTTTCAACATTTTTGCTGGTCTAAGATGCCTTTTAAGGCCTTTTTTTTGGCTGCTAACACATTCTGAACTTTCAGGGGTGTAGGATGCATTTTTAGTGCCCAAAATATTTTTGGGAATTTCAGTGGTCTAGGATGCGGGTTAATGCCCGTATCAGGCTGCAAATGTTTTTGGGACAGTCAGAGCTCTCTGACACAGTTTTTGGCCTCCATCATTTGTTGGACCTTAGGGGGTCTAGGATGCCTGGAAACCCCTTTTTTGGGCCTCCAAAGTTTTCAACATGTTTGCAGAGCTAAGATACATTTTAAGGCCTTTTTTGGGATGCCAACATATTCTGAACTTTCAGGGGTGTAGGATGCATTTTTCGTGCCCAAAATATTTTTGGGAATTTCAGTGGTCTAGGATGCGGGTTAATGTCCTTTTCAGGTTGCAAATGGTTTTGGGACATTCAGAGCTCTCTGACACAGTTTTTGGGCCACCAACATTTTCTGGACTTTAGGGGGTCTAGGATGCCTGTAAACACGTTTTTTGGGCTTCCAAAGTTTTCAACATTTTTGCAGGGCTAAGATGCATTTTAAGGCCTTTTTTGGGATGCCAACATATTCTGAACTTTCAGGGGTGTAGGATGTATTTTTTGTGCCCAAAATATTTTTGGGAATTTCAGTGGTCTAGGATGCGGGTTAATGCCCCTTTCCGGCTGCAAATGTTTTTGGGACATTCAGAGCCCTCTGGCACAGTTTTTGGGCCACCAACATTTTCTGGACTTTTGGGGGTCTACGATGCCTGTAAACCCCTTTTTGGGCCTCCAAAGTTTTCAACATTTTTTCTGGTCTAAGATTCCTTTTAAGGCCTTTTTTGGGATGCCAACATATTCTGAACTTTCAGGGGTGTAGGATGCATTTTTCGTGCCCAAAATATTTTTGGGAATTTCAGTGGTCTATGATGCGGGTTAATGCCCCTTTCGGCCTGCAAATGTTTTTGGGACATTCAGAGCCCTCTGGCACAGTTTCTGGGCCACCAACATTTTCTGAACTTTAGGGGGTCTACGATGCCTGTAAAACCCTTTTTTGGGTCTCCAAAGTTTTCAACATATTTGCTGGTCTAAGATGCATTTTAAGGCCTTTTTTGGGCTGCTAACATATTCTGAACTTCCAGGGGTGTAGGATGCATTTTTTCATGCCCAAAATATTTTTGGGAATTTCAGTGGTCTAGAATGCGGGTTAATGCCCGTATCAGGCTGCAAATGTTTTTGAGACATTGAGAGCTCTCTGACACAGTTTTTGGGCCACCAACATTTTCTGGACTTTAGGGGGTCTACAATGCCTGTAAACCCCTTTTTTGGGCCTCCAAAGTTTTCAACATTTTTGCTGGTCTAAGATGCCTTTTAAGGCCTTTTTTTGGCTGCTAACACATTCTGAACTTTCAGGGGTGTAGGATGCATTTTTAGTGCCCAAAATATTTATGGGAATTTCAGTGGTCTAGGATGCGGGTTAATACCCCTATCAGGCTGCAAATGTTTTTGGGACATTCAGAGCTCTCTGACACAGTTTTTGGCCTCCATCATTTGTTGGACTTTAGGGGGTCTAGGATGCCTGTAAACCCCTTTTTGGGGCCTCCAAAGTTTTCAACATTTTTGCAGGCCTAAGATGCATTTTAAGGCCTTTTCTGGGATGCCAACATATTCTGAACTTTCAGGGGTGTAGGATGCATTTTTCGTGCCCAAAATATTTTTGCGAATTTCAGTGGTCTAGGATGCGGGTTAATGCACCTTTCGGGCTGCAAATGTTTTTGAGACATTCAGAGCCCTCTGGCACAGTTTTTGGGCCACCAACATTTTCTGGACTTTAGGGGGTCTAGGATGCCTGTAAACACCTTTTTTGGGCTTCCAAAGTTTTCAACATTTTTGCTGGTCTAAGATGCATTTTAAGGCCTTTTTTGGGCTGCTAACATATTCTGAACTTTCATGGGTGTAGGATGCATTTTTTCATGCCCAAAATATTTTTGGGAATTTCAGTGGTCTAGGATGCGGGTTAATGCCCCTTTCGGGCTGCAAATGTTTTTGGGACATTCAGAGCCCTCTGGCACAGTTTTTAGGCCACCAACATTTTCTGGACTTTTGGGGGTCTACGATGCCTGTAAACCCCTTTTTGGGCCTCCAAAGTTTTCAACATTTTTGCTGGTCTAAGATTCATTTTAAGGCCTTTTTTGGGATGCCAACATATTCTGAACTTTCAGGGGTGTAGGATGCATTTTTCGTGCCCAAAATATTTTTGGGAATTTCAGTGGTCTATGATGCGGGTTAATGCCCCTTTCGGCCTGCAAATGTTTTTGGGACATTCAGAGCCCACTGGCACAGTTTCTGGGCCACCAACATTTTCTGGACTTTAGGGGGTCTACGATGCCTGTAAACCCCTTTTTTGGGTCTCCAAAGTTTTCAACATTTTTGCTGGTCTAAGATGCATTTTAAGGCCTTTTTTGGGCTACTAACATATTCTGAACTTCCAAGGGTGTAGGATGCATTTTTTCATGCCCAAAATATTTTTGGGAATTTCAGTGGTCTAGAATGCGGGTTAATGCCTGTATCAGGCTGCAAATGTTTTTGGGACATTGAGAGCTCTCTGACACAGTTTTTGGGCCACCAACATTTTCTGGACTTTAGGGGGTCTACAATGCCTGTAAACCCCTTTTTTGGGCCTCCAAAGTTTTCAACATTTTTGCTGGTCTAAGATGCATTTTAAGGCCTTTTTTTGGCTGCTAACACATTCTGAACTTTCAGGGGTGTAGGATGCATTTTTAGTGCCCAAAATATTTTTGGGAATTTCAGTGGTCTAGGATGCGGGTTAATGCCCGTATCAGGCTGCAAATGTTTTTGGGACATTCAGAGCTCTCTGACACAGTTTTTGGCATCCATCATTTGTTGGACTTTAGGGGTCTAGGATGCCTGTAAACCCCTTTTTTGGGCCTCCAAAGTTTTCAACATTTTTGCAGAGCTAAGATACATTTTAAGGTCTTTTTTGGGAAGCCAACATATTCTGAACTTTCAGGGGTGTAGGATGCATTTTTCGTGCCCAAAATATTTTTGGGAATTTCAGTGGTCTAGGATGCGGGTTAATGCCCTTTTCAGTTTGCAAATGTTTTTGGGACATTCAGAGCTCTCTGGCACAGTTTTTGGGCCACCAACATTTTCTGGACTTTAGGGGGTCTAGGATGCCTACAAACACCTTTTTTGGGTTTCCAAAGTTTTCAACATTTTTGCTGGTCTAAGATACATTTTAAGGCCTTTTTTGGGATGCCAACATATTCTGAACTTTCAGGGGTGTAGGATGCATTTTTCGTGCCCAAAATATTTTTGGGAATTTCAGTGGTCTAGGATGCGGGTTAATGCACCTTTCGGGCTGCAAATGTTTTTGGGACATTCAGAGCCCTCTGGCACAGTTTTTGGGCCACCAACATTTTCTGGACTTTAGGGGGTCTAGGATGCCTGTAAACACCTTTTTTGGGCTTCCAAAGTTTTCAACATTTTTGCTGGTCTAAGATGCATTTTAAGGCCTTTTTTGGGCTGCTAACATATTCTGAACTTTCATGGGTGTAGGATGCATTTTTTCATGCCCAAAATATTTTTGGGAATTTCAGTGGTCTAGAATGCGGGTTTAATGCACGTATCAGGCTGCAAATGTTTTTGGGACATTCCAAGCTCTCTGGCACAGTTTTTGGGCCACCAACATTTTCTGGACTTTAGGGGGTCTAGGATGCCTGTAAACCCCTTTTTTGGGCTTCCAAAGTTTTCAACATTTTTGCAGGGCTAAGATGCATTTTAAGGCCTTTTTTGGGATGCCAACATATTCTGAACTTTCAGGGGTGTAGGATGCATTTTTCGTGCCCAAAATATTTTTGGGAATTTTAGTGGTCTAGGATGTGGGTTAATGTCCTTTTCAGGTTGCAAATGGTTTTGGGACATTCAGAGCTCTCTGACACAGTTTTTGGGCCACCAACATTTTCTGGACTTTACGGGGTCTAGGATGCCTGTAAACACCTTTTTTGGGCCTCCAAAGTTTTCAACATTTTTGCTGGTGTAAGATTCATTTTAAGGCCTTTTTTGGGATGCCAACATATTCTGAACTTTCAGGGGTGTAGGATGCATTTTTCGTGCCCAAAATATTTTTGGGAATTTCAGTGGTCTATGATGCGGGTTAATGCCCCTTTCGGCCTGCAAATGTTTTTGGGACATTCAGAGCCCTCTGGCACAGTTTCTGGGCCACCAACATTTTCTGGACTTTAGGGGGTCTACGATGCCTGTAAACCCCTTTTTTGGGTCTCCAAAGTTTTCCACATTTTTGCTGGTCTAAGATGCATTTTAAGGCCTTTTTTGGGCTACTAACATATTCTGAACTTCCAGGGGTGTAGGATGCTTTTTTCATGCCCAAAATATTTTTGGGAATTTCAGTGGTCTAGAATGCGGGTTACTGCCCGTATCAGGCTGCAAATGTTTTTGGGACATTGAGAGCTCTCTGACACAGTTTTTGGGCAACCAACATTTTCTGGACTTTAGGGGGTCTACAATGCCTGTAAACCCCTTTTTTGGGCCTCCAAAGTTTTCAACATTTTTGCTGGTCTAAGATGCCTTTTAAGGCATTTTTTTGGCTGCTAACACATTCTGAACTTTCAGGGGTGTAGGATGCATTTTTAGTGCCCAAAATATTTTTGGGAATTTCAGTGGTCTAGGATGCGGGTTAATGCCCGTATCAGGCTGCAAATGTTTTTGGGACATTCAGAGCTCTCTGACACAGTTTTTGGCCTCCATCATTTGTTGGACTTTAGGGGGTCTAGGATGCCTGTAAACCCCTTTTTTGTGCCTCCAAAGTTTTCAACATTTTTGCAGAGCTAAGATACATTTTAAGGCCTTTTTTGGGATGCCAACATATTCTGAACTTTCAGGGGTGTAGGATGCATTTTTCGTGCCCAAAATATTTTTGGGAATTTCAGTGGTCTAGGATGCGGGTTAATGTCCTTTTCAGGTTGCAAATGGTTTTGGGACATTCGGAGCTCTCTGACACAGTTTTTGGGCCACCAACATTTTCTTGACTTTAGGGGGTCTAGGATGCCTGTAAACACCTTTTTTGGGCTTCCAAAGTTTTCAACATTTTTGCAGGGCTAAGATGCATTTTAAGGCCTTTTTTGGGATGCCAACATATTCTGAACTTTCAGGGGTGTAGGATGCATTTTTCGTGCCCAAAATATTTTTGGGAATTTCAGTGGTCTAGGATGCGGGTTAATGCACCTTTCGGGCTGCAAATGTTTTTGGGACATTCAGAGCCCTCTGGCACAGTTTTTGGGCCACCAACATTTTCTGGACTTTAGGGGGTCTAGGATGCCTGTAAACACCTTTTTTGGGCTTCCAAAGTTTTCAACATTTTTGCTGGTCTAAGATGCATTTTAAGGCCTTTTTTGGGCTACTAACATATTCTGAACTTCCAGGGGTGTAGGATGCTTTTTTCATGCCCAAAATATTTTTGGGAATTTCAGTGGTCTAGAATGCGGGTTACTGCCCGTATCAGGCTGCAAATGTTTTTGGGACATTGAGAGCTCTCTGACACAGTTTTTGGGCAACCAACATTTTCTGGACTTTAGGGGGTCTACAATGCCTGTAAACCCCTTTTTTGGGCCTCCAAAGTTTTCAACATTTTTGCTGGTCTAAGATGCCTTTTAAGGCCTTTTTTTGGCTGCTAACACATTCTGAACTTTCAGGGGTGTAGGATGCATTTTTAGTGCCCAAAATATTTTTGGGAATTTCAGTGGTCTAGGATGCGGGTTAATGCCCGTATCAGGCTGCAAATGTTTTTGGGACATTCAGAGCTCTCTGACACAGTTTTTGGCCTCCATCATTTGTTGGACTTTAGGGGGTCTAGGATGCCTGTAAACCCCTTTTTTGTGCCTCCAAAGTTTTCAACATTTTTGCAGAGCTAAGATACATTTTAAGGCCTTTTTTGGGATGCCAACATATTCTGAACTTTCAGGGGTGTAGGATGCATTTTTCGTGCCCAAAATATTTTTGGGAATTTCAGTGGTCTAGGATGCGGGTTAATGTCCTTTTCAGGTTGCAAATGGTTTTGGGACATTCGGAGCTCTCTGACACAGTTTTTGGGCCACCAACATTTTCTTGACTTTAGGGGGTCTAGGATGCCTGTAAACACCTTTTTTGGGCTTCCAAAGTTTTCAACATTTTTGCAGGGCTAAGATGCATTTTAAGGCCTTTTTTGGGATGCCAACATATTCTGAACTTTCAGGGGTGTAGGATGCATTTTTCGTGCCCAAAATATTTTTGGGAATTTCAGTGGTCTAGGATGCGGGTTAATGCACCTTTCGGGCTGCAAATGTTTTTGGGACATTCAGAGCCCTCTGGCACAGTTTTTGGGCCACCAACATTTTCTGGACTTTAGGGGGTCTAGGATGCCTGTAAACACCTTTTTTGGGCTTCCAAAGTTTTCAACATTTTTGCTGGTCTAAGATGCATTTTAAGGCCTTTTTTGGGCTGCTAACATATTCTGAACTTTCAGGGGTGTAGGATGCATTTTTTCATGCCCAAAATATTTTTGGGAATTTCAGTGGTCTAGAATGCGGGTTTAATGCCCGTATCAGGCTGCAAATGTTTTTGGGACATTCCGAGCTCTCTGGCACAGTTTTTGGGCCACCAACATTTTCTGGACTTTAGGGGGTCTAGGATGCCTGTAAACCCCTTTTTTGGGCTTCCAAAGTTTTCAACATTTTTGCAGGGCTAAGATGCATTTTAAGGCCTTTTTTGGGATGCCAACATATTCTGAACTTTCAGGGGTGTAGGCTGCATTTTTCGTGCCCAAAATATTTTTGGGAATTTCAGTGGTCTAGAATGCCGGTCTAATGCACGTATCAGGCTGCAAATGTTTTTGGGACATTCCGAGCTCTCTGGCACAGTTTTTGGGCCACCAACATTTTCTGGACTTTTGGGGGTCTACGATGCCTGTAAACCCCTTTTTGGGCCTCCAAAGTTTTCAACATTTTTGTTGGTCTAAGATTCATTTTAAGGCCTTTTTTGGGATGCCAACATATTCTGAACTTTCAGGGGTGTAGGATGCATTTTACGTGACCAAAATATTTTTGGGAATTTCAGTGGTCTATGATGCGGGTTAATGCCCCTTTCGGCCTGCAAATGTTTTTGGGACATTCAGAGCCCTCTGGCACAGTTTCTGGGCCACCAACATTTTCTGGACTTTAGGGGGTCTACGATGCCTGTAAACCCCTTTTTTGGGTCTCCAAAGTTTTCAACATTTTTGCTGGTCTAAGATGCATTTTAATGCCTTTTTTGGGCTACTAACATATTCTGAACTTCCAGGGGTGTAGGATGCATTTTTTCATGCCCAAAATATTTTTGGGAATTTCAGTGGTCTAGAATGCGGGTTACTGCCCGTATCAGGCTGCAAATGTTTTTGGGACATTGAGAGCTCTCTGACACAGTTTTTGGGCAACCAATATTTTCTGGACTTTAGGGGGTCTACAATGCCTGTAAACCCCTTTTTTGGGCCTCCAAAGTTTTCAACATTTTTGCTGGTCTAAGATGCCTTTTAAGGCCTTTTTTTTGGCTGCTAACACATTCTGAACTTTCAGGGGTGTAGGATGCATTTTTAGTGCCCAAAATATTTTTGGGAATTTCAGTGGTCTAGGATGCGGGTTAATGCCCGTATCAGGCTGCAAATGTTTTTGGGACATTCAGAGCTCTCTGACACAGTTTTTGGCCTCCATCATTTGTTGGACTTTAGGGGGTCTAGGATGCCTGTAAACCCCTTTTTTGTGCCTCCAAAGTTTTCAACATTTTTGCAGAGCTAAGATACATTTTAAGGCCTTTTTTGGGATGCCAACATATTCTGAACTTTCAGGGGTGTAGGATGCATTTTTCGTGCCCAAAATATTTTTGGGAATTTCAGTGGTCTAGGATGCGGGTTAATGTCCTTTTCAGGTTGCAAATGGTTTTGGGACATTCGGAGCTCTCTGACACAGTTTTTGGGCCACCAACATTTTCTTGACTTTAGGGGGTCTAGGATGCCTGTAAACACCTTTTTTGGGCTTCCAAAGTTTTCAACATTTTTGCAGGGCTAAGATGCATTTTAAGGCCTTTTTTGGGATGCCAACATATTCTGAACTTTCAGGGGTGTAGGATGCATTTTTCGTGCCCAAAATATTTTTGGGAATTTCAGTGGTCTAGGATGCGGGTTAATGCACCTTTCGGGCTGCAAATGTTTTTGGGACATTCAGAGCCCTCTGGCACAGTTTTTGGGCCACCAACATTTTCTGGACTTTAGGGGGTCTAGGATGCCTGTAAACACCTTTTTTGGGCTTCCAAAGTTTTCAACATTTTTGCTGGTCTAAGATGCATTTTAAGGCCTTTTTTGGGCTACTAACATATTCTGAACTTCCAGGGGTGTAGGATGCTTTTTTCATGCCCAAAATATTTTTGGGAATTTCAGTGGTCTAGAATGCGGGTTACTGCCCGTATCAGGCTGCAAATGTTTTTGGGACATTGAGAGCTCTCTGACACAGTTTTTGGGCAACCAACATTTTCTGGACTTTAGGGGGTCTACAATGCCTGTAAACCCCTTTTTTGGGCCTCCAAAGTTTTCAACATTTTTGCTGGTCTAAGATGCCTTTTAAGGCCTTTTTTTGGCTGCTAACACATTCTGAACTTTCAGGGGTGTAGGATGCATTTTTAGTGCCCAAAATATTTTTGGGAATTTCAGTGGTCTAGGATGCGGGTTAATGCCCGTATCAGGCTGCAAATGTTTTTGGGACATTCAGAGCTCTCTGACACAGTTTTTGGCCTCCATCATTTGTTGGACTTTAGGGGGTCTAGGATGCCTGTAAACCCCTTTTTTGTGCCTCCAAAGTTTTCAACATTTTTGCAGAGCTAAGATACATTTTAAGGCCTTTTTTGGGATGCCAACATATTCTGAACTTTCAGGGGTGTAGGATGCATTTTTCGTGCCCAAAATATTTTTGGGAATTTCAGTGGTCTAGGATGCGGGTTAATGTCCTTTTCAGGTTGCAAATGGTTTTGGGACATTCGGAGCTCTCTGACACAGTTTTTGGGCCACCAACATTTTCTTGACTTTAGGGGGTCTAGGATGCCTGTAAACACCTTTTTTGGGCTTCCAAAGTTTTCAACATTTTTGCAGGGCTAAGATGCATTTTAAGGCCTTTTTTGGGATGCCAACATATTCTGAACTTTCAGGGGTGTAGGATGCATTTTTCGTGCCCAAAATATTTTTGGGAATTTCAGTGGTCTAGGATGCGGGTTAATGCACCTTTCGGGCTGCAAATGTTTTTGGGACATTCAGAGCCCTCTGGCACAGTTTTTGGGCCACCAACATTTTCTGGACTTTAGGGGGTCTAGGATGCCTGTAAACACCTTTTTTGGGCTTCCAAAGTTTTCAACATTTTTGCTGGTCTAAGATGCATTTTAAGGCCTTTTTTGGGCTGCTAACATATTCTGAACTTTCAGGGGTGTAGGATGCATTTTTTCATGCCCAAAATATTTTTGGGAATTTCAGTGGTCTAGAATGCGGGTTTAATGCCCGTATCAGGCTGCAAATGTTTTTGGGACATTCCGAGCTCTCTGGCACAGTTTTTGGGCCACCAACATTTTCTGGACTTTAGGGGGTCTAGGATGCCTGTAAACCCCTTTTTTGGGCTTCCAAAGTTTTCAACATTTTTGCAGGGCTAAGATGCATTTTAAGGCCTTTTTTGGGATGCCAACATATTCTGAACTTTCAGGGGTGTAGGCTGCATTTTTCGTGCCCAAAATATTTTTGGGAATTTCAGTGGTCTAGAATGCCGGTCTAATGCACGTATCAGGCTGCAAATGTTTTTGGGACATTCCGAGCTCTCTGGCACAGTTTTTGGGCCACCAACATTTTCTGGACTTTTGGGGGTCTACGATGCCTGTAAACCCCTTTTTGGGCCTCCAAAGTTTTCAACATTTTTGTTGGTCTAAGATTCATTTTAAGGCCTTTTTTGGGATGCCAACATATTCTGAACTTTCAGGGGTGTAGGATGCATTTTACGTGACCAAAATATTTTTGGGAATTTCAGTGGTCTATGATGCGGGTTAATGCCCCTTTCGGCCTGCAAATGTTTTTGGGACATTCAGAGCCCTCTGGCACAGTTTCTGGGCCACCAACATTTTCTGGACTTTAGGGGGTCTACGATGCCTGTAAACCCCTTTTTTGGGTCTCCAAAGTTTTCAACATTTTTGCTGGTCTAAGATGCATTTTAAGGCCTTTTTTGGGCTACTAACATATTCTGAACTTCCAGGGGTGTAGGATGCATTTTTTCATGCCCAAAATATTTTTGGGAATTTCAGTGGTCTAGAATGCGGGTTACTGCCCGTATCAGGCTGCAAATGTTTTTGGGACATTGAGAGCTCTCTGACACAGTTTTTGGGCAACCAATATTTTCTGGACTTTAGGGGGTCTACAATGCCTGTAAACCCCTTTTTTGGGCCTCCAAAGTTTTCAACATTTTTGCTGGTCTAAGATGCCTTTTAAGGCATTTTTTTGGCTGCTAACACATTCTGAACTTTCAGGGGTGTAGGATGCATTTTTAGTGCCCAAAATATTTTTGGGAATTTCAGTGGTCTAGGATGCGGGTTAATGCCCGTATCAGGCTGCAAATGTTTTTGGGACATTCAGAGCTCTCTGACACAGTTTTTGGCCTCCATCATTTGTTGGACTTTAGGGGGTCTAGGATGCCTGTAAACCCCTTTTTTGTGCCTCCAAAGTTTTCAACATTTTTGCAGAGCTAAGATACATTTTAAGGCCTTTTTTGGGATGCCAACATATTCTGAACTTTCAGGGGTGTAGGATGCATTTTTCGTGCCCAAAATATTTTTGGGAATTTCAGTGGTCTAGGATGCGGGTTAATGTCCTTTTCAGGTTGCAAATGGTTTTGGGACATTCGGAGCTCTCTGACACAGTTTTTGGGCCACCAACATTTTCTTGACTTTAGGGGGTCTAGGATGCCTGTAAACACCTTTTTTGGGCTTCCAAAGTTTTCAACATTTTTGCAGGGCTAAGATGCATTTTAAGGCCTTTTTTGGGATGCCAACATATTCTGAACTTTCAGGGGTGTAGGATGCATTTTTCGTGCCCAAAATATTTTTGGGAATTTCAGTGGTCTAGGATGCGGGTTAATGCACCTTTCGGGCTGCAAATGTTTTTGGGACATTCAGAGCCCTCTGGCACAGTTTTTGGGCCACCAACATTTTCTGGACTTTAGGGGGTCTAGGATGCCTGTAAACACCTTTTTTGGGCTTCCAAAGTTTTCAACATTTTTGCTGGTCTAAGATGCATTTTAAGGCCTTTTTTGGGCTACTAACATATTCTGAACTTCCAGGGGTGTAGGATGCTTTTTTCATGCCCAAAATATTTTTGGGAATTTCAGTGGTCTAGAATGCGGGTTACTGCCCGTATCAGGCTGCAAATGTTTTTGGGACATTGAGAGCTCTCTGACACAGTTTTTGGGCAACCAACATTTTCTGGACTTTAGGGGGTCTACAATGCCTGTAAACCCCTTTTTTGGGCCTCCAAAGTTTTCAACATTTTTGCTGGTCTAAGATGCCTTTTAAGGCCTTTTTTTGGCTGCTAACACATTCTGAACTTTCAGGGGTGTAGGATGCATTTTTAGTGCCCAAAATATTTTTGGGAATTTCAGTGGTCTAGGATGCGGGTTAATGCCCGTATCAGGCTGCAAATGTTTTTGGGACATTCAGAGCTCTCTGACACAGTTTTTGGCCTCCATCATTTGTTGGACTTTAGGGGGTCTAGGATGCCTGTAAACCCCTTTTTTGTGCCTCCAAAGTTTTCAACATTTTTGCAGAGCTAAGATACATTTTAAGGCCTTTTTTGGGATGCCAACATATTCTGAACTTTCAGGGGTGTAGGATGCATTTTTCGTGCCCAAAATATTTTTGGGAATTTCAGTGGTCTAGGATGCGGGTTAATGTCCTTTTCAGGTTGCAAATGGTTTTGGGACATTCGGAGCTCTCTGACACAGTTTTTGGGCCACCAACATTTTCTTGACTTTAGGGGGTCTAGGATGCCTGTAAACACCTTTTTTGGGCTTCCAAAGTTTTCAACATTTTTGCAGGGCTAAGATGCATTTTAAGGCCTTTTTTGGGATGCCAACATATTCTGAACTTTCAGGGGTGTAGGATGCATTTTTCGTGCCCAAAATATTTTTGGGAATTTCAGTGGTCTAGGATGCGGGTTAATGCACCTTTCGGGCTGCAAATGTT
Source organism: Ambystoma mexicanum (assembly GCF_040938575.1). Classification (NCBI taxonomy): domain Eukaryota; kingdom Metazoa; phylum Chordata; class Amphibia; order Caudata; family Ambystomatidae; genus Ambystoma; species Ambystoma mexicanum. Next base: position 604,756,588 of record NC_090940.1, read on the forward strand.
TTTGGGACATTCAGAGCCCTCTGGCACAGTTTTTGGGCCACCAACATTTTCTGGACTTTAGGGGGTCTAGGATGCCTGTAAACACCTTTTTTGGGCTTCCAAAGTTTTCAACATTTTTGCTGGTCTAAGATGCATTTTAAGGCCTTTTTTGGGCTGCTAACATATTCTGAACTTTCAGGGGTGTAGGATGCATTTTTTCATGCCCAAAATATTTTTGGGAATTTCAGTGGTCTAGAATGCGAGTTTAATGCCCGTATCAGGCTGCAAATGTTTTTGGGACATTCCGAGCTCTCTGGCACAGTTTTTGGGCCACCAACATTTTCTGGACTTTAGGGGGTCTAGGATGCCTGTAAACCCCTTTTTTGGGCTTCCAAAGTTTTCAACATTTTTGCAGGGCTAAGATGCATTTTAAGGCCTTTTTTGGGATGCCAACATATTCTGAACTTTCAGGGGTGTAGGCTGCATTTTTCGTGCCCAAAATATTTTTGGGAATTTCAGTGGTCTAGAATGCCGGTCTAATGCACGTATCAGGCTGCAAATGTTTTTGGGACATTCCGAGCTCTCTGGCACAGTTTTTGGGCCACCAACATTTTCTGGACTTTTGGGGGTCTACGATGCCTGTAAACCCCTTTTTGGGCCTCCAAAGTTTTCAACATTTTTGTTGGTCTAAGATTCATTTTAAGGCCTTTTTTGGGATGCCAACATATTCTGAACTTTCAGGGGTGTAGGATGCATTTTACGTGACCAAAATATTTTTGGGAATTTCAGTGGTCTATGATGCGGGTTAATGCCCCTTTCGGCCTGCAAATGTTTTTGGGACATTCAGAGCCCTCTGGCACAGTTTCTGGGCCACCAACATTTTCTGGACTTTAGGGGGTCTACGATGCCTGTAAACCCCTTTTTTGGGTCTCCAAAGTTTTCAACATTTTTGCTGGTCTAAGATGCATTTTAAGGCCTTTTTTGGGCTACTAACATATTCTGAACTTCCAGGGGTGTAGGATGCATTTTTTCATGCCCAAAATATTTTTGGGAATTTCAGTGGTCTAGAATGCGGGTTACTGCCCGTATCAGGCTGCAAATGTTTTTGGGACATTGAGAGCTCTCTGACACAGTTTTTGGGCAACCAATATTTTCTGGACTTTAGGGGGTCTACAATGCCTGTAAACCCCTTTTTTGGGCCTCCAAAGTTTTCAACATTTTTGCTGGTCTAAGATGCCTTTTAAGGCCTTTTTTTTGGCTGCTAACACATTCTGAACTTTCAGGGGTGTAGGATGCATTTTTAGTGCCCAAAATATTTTTGGGAATTTCAGTGGTCTAGGATGCGGGTTAATGCCCGTATCAGGCTGCAAATGTTTTTGGGACAGTCAGAGCTCTCTGACACAGTTTTTGGCCTCCATCATTTGTTGGACTTTAGGGGGTCTAGGATGCCTGGAAACCCCTTTTTTGGGCCTCCAAAGTTTTCAACATTTTTGCAGAGCTAAGATATATTTTAAGGCCTTTTTTGGGATGCCAACATATTCTGAACTTTCAGGGGTGTAGGATGCATTTTTCGTGCCCAAAATATTTTTGGGAATTTCAGTGGTCTAGGATGCGGGTTAATGTCCTTTTCAGGTTGCAAATGGTTTTGGGACATTCAGAGCTCTCTGACACAGTTTTTGGGCCACCAACATTTTCTGGACTTTAGGGGGTCTAGGATGCCTGTAAACACCTTTTTTGGGCTTCCAAAGTTTTCAACATTTTTGCAGGGCTAAGATGCATTTTAAGGCCTTTTTTGGGATGCCATCATATTCTGAACTTTCAGGGCTGTAGGATGCATTTTTTGTGCCCAAAATATTTTTGGGAATTTCAGTGGTCTAGGATGCGGGTTAATGCCCCTTTCCGGCTGCAAATGTTTTTGGGACATTCAGAGCCCTCTGGCACAGTTTTTGGGCCACCAACATTTTCTGGACTTTTGGGGGTCTACGATGCCTGTAAACCCCTTTTTGGGCCTCCAAAGTTTTCAACATTTTTTCTGGTCTAAGATTCATTTTAAGGCCTTTTTTGGGATGCCAACATATTCTGAACTTTCAGGGGTGTAGGATGCATTTTTCGTGCCCAAAATATTTTTGGGAATTTCAGTGGTCTATGATGCGGGTTAATGCCCCTTTCGGCCTGCAAATGTTTTTGGGACATTCAGAGCCCTCTGGCACAGTTTCTGGGCCACCAACATTTTCTGAACTTTAGGGGGTCTACGATGCCTGTAAAACCCTTTTTTGGGTCTCCAAAGTTTTCAACATTTTTGCTGGTCTAAGATGCATTTTAAGGCCTTTTTTGGGCTGCTAACATATTCTGAACTTCCAGGGGTGTAGGATGCATTTTTTCATGCCCAAAATATTTTTGGGAATTTCAGTGGTCTAGAATGCGGGTTAATGCCCGTATCAGGCTGCAAATGTTTTTGGGACATTGAGAGCTCTCTGACACAGTTTTTGGGCCACCAACATTTTCTGGACTTTAGGGGGTCTACAATGCCTGTAAACCCCTTTTTTGGGCCTCCAAAGTTTTCAACATTTTTGCTGGTCTAAGATGCATTTTAAGGCCTTTTTTTGGCTGCTAACACATTCTGAACTTTCAGGGGTGTAGGATGCATTTTTAGTGCCCAAAATATTTTTGGGAATTTCAGTGGTCTAGGATGCGGGTTAATACCCCTATCAGGCTGCAAATGTTTTTGGGACATTCAGAGCTCTCTGACACAGTTTTTGGCCTCCATCATTTGTTGGACTTTAGGGGGTCTAGGATGCCTGTAAACCCCTTTTTGGGGCCTCCAAAGTTTTCAACATTTTTGCAGGCCTAAGATGCATTTTAAGGCCTTTTCTGGGATGCCAACATATTCTGAACTTTCAGGGGTGTAGGATGCATTTTTCGTGCCCAAAATATTTTTGGGAATTTCAGTGGTCTAGGATGCGGGTTAATGCCCCTTTCGGGCTGCAAATGTTTTTGGGACATTCAGAGCCCTCTGGCACAGTTTTTGGGCCACCAACATTTTCTGGACTTTAGGGGGTCTAGGATGCCTGTAAACACCTTTTTTGGGCTTCCAAAGTTTTCAACATTTTTGCTGGTCTAAGATGCATTTTAAGGCCTTTTTTGGGATGCCAACATATTCTGAACTTTCAGGGGTGTAGGATGCATTTTTCGTGCCCAAAATATTTTTGCGAATTTCAGTGGTCTAGGATGCGGGTTAATGCCCGTATCAGGCTGCAAATGTTTTTGGGACATTCAGAGCTCTCTGACACAGTTTTTGGCCTCCATCATTTGTTGGACTTTAGGGGTCTAGGATGCCTGTAAACCCCTTTTATGGGCCTCCAAAGTTTTCAACATTTTTGCAGAGCTAAGATACATTTTAAGGCCTTTTTTGGGAAGCCAACATATTCTGAACTTTCAGGGGTGTAGGATGCATTTTTCGTGCCCAAAATATTTTTGGGAATTTTAGTGGTCTAGGATGTGGGTTAATGTCCTTTTCAGGTTGCAAATGGTTTTGGGACATTCAGAGCTCTCTGACACAGTTTTTGGGCCACCAACATTTTCTGGACTTTAGGGGATCTAGGATGCCTATAAACACCTTTTTTGGGCTTCCAAAGTTTTCAACATTTTTGCAGGGCTAAGATGCATTTTAAGGACCTTTTTGGGATGACAACATATTCTGAACTTTCAGGGGTGTAGGATGCATTTTTCGTGCCCAAAATATTTTTGGGAATTTCAGTGGTCTAGGATGCGGGTTAATGCACCTTTTGGGCTACAAATGTTTTTGGGACATTCAGAGCCCTCTGGCACAGTTTTTGGGCCACCAACATTTTCTGGACTTTAGGGGGTCTAGGATGCCTGTAAACACCTTTTTTGGGCTTCCAAAGTTTTCAACATTTTTGCTGGTCTAAGATGCATTTTAAGGCCTTTTTTGGGCTGCTAACATATTCTGAACTTTCATGGGTGTAGGATGCATTTTTTCATGCCCAAAATATTTTTGGGAATTTCAGTGGTCTAGAATGCCGGTCTAATGCACGTATCAGGCTGCAAATGTTTTTGGGACATTCCGAGCTCTCTGGCACAGTTTTTGGGCCACCAACATTTTCTGGACTTTAGGTGGTCTAGGATGCCTGTAAACCCCTTTTTTGGGCTTCCAAAATTTTCAACATTTTTGCAGGGCTAAGATGCATTTTAAGGCCTTTTTTGGGATGCCAACATATTCTGAACTTTCAGGGGTGTAGGATGCATTTTTCATGCCCAAAATATTTTTGGGAATTTCAGTGGTCTAGGATGCGGGTTAATGCCCCTTTCGGGCTGCAAATGTTTTTGGGACATTCAGAGCCCTCTGGCACAGTTTTTAGGCCACCAACATTTTCTGGACTTTTGGGGGTCTACGATGCCTGTAAACCCCTTTTTGGGCCTCCAAAGTTTTCAACATTTTTGCTGGTCTAAGATTCATTTTAAGGCCTTTTTTGGGATGCCAGCATATTCTGAACTTTCAGGGGTGTAGAATGCATTTTTCGTGCCCAAAATATTTTTGGGAATTTCAGTGGTCTATGATGCGGGTTAATGCCCCTTTCGGCCTGCAAATGTTTTTGGGACATTCAGAGCCCTCTGGCACAGTTTCTGGGCCACCAACATTTTCTGGACTTTAGGGGGTCTACAGTGCCTGTAAACCCCTTTTTTGGGTCTCCAAAGTTTTCAACATTTTTGCTGGTCTAAGATGCATTTTAAGGCCTTTTTTGGGCTACCAACATATTCTGAACTTCCAAGGGTGTAGGATGCATTTTTTCATGCCCAAAATATTTTTGGGAATTTCAGTGGTCTAGAATGCGGGTTAATGCCCGTATCAGGCTGCAAATGTTTTTGGGACATTGAGAGCTGTCTGACACAGTTTTTGGGCCACCAACGTTTTCTGGACTTTAGGGGGTCTACAATGCCTGTAAACCCCTTTTTTGGGCCTCCAAAGTTTTCAACATTTTTGCTGGTCTAAGATGCATTTTAAGGCCTTTTTTTGGCTGCTAACACATTCTGAACTTTCAGGGGTGTAGGATGCATTTTTAGTGCCCAAAATATTTTTGGGAATTTCAGTGGTCTAGGATGCGGGTTAATGCCCGTATCAGGCTGCAAATGTTTTTGGGACATTCAGAGCTCTCTGACACAGTTTTTGGCCTCCATCATTTGTTGGACTTTAGGGGTCTAGGATGCCTGTAAACCCCTTTTTTGGGCCTCCAAAGTTTTCAACATTTTTGCAGAGCTAAGATACATTTTAAGGCCTTTTTTGGGATGCCAACATATTCTGAACTTTCAGGGGTGTAGGATGCATTTTTCGTGCCCAAAATATTTTTGGGAATTTCAGTGGTCTAGGATGCGGGTTAATGCCCCTTTCCGGCTGCAAATGTTTTTGGGACATTCAGAGCCCTCTGGCACAGTTTTTGGGCCACCAACATTTTCTGGACTTTTGGGGGTCTACGATGCCTGTAAACCCCTTTTTGGGCCTCCAAAGTTTTCAACATTTTTTCTCGTCTAAGATTCATTTTAAGGCCTTTTTTGGGATGCCAACATATTCTGAACTTTCAGGGGTGTAGGATGCATTTTTCGTGCACAAAATATTTTTGGGAATTTCAGTGGTCTATGATGCGGGTTAATGCCCCTTTCGGCCTGCAAATGTTTTTGGGACATTCAGAGCCCTCTGGCACAGTTTCTGGGCCACCAACATTTTCTGAACTTTAGGGGGTCTACGATGCCTGTAAACCCCTTTTTTGGGTCTCCAAAGTTTTCAACATTTTTGCTGGTCTAAGATGCATTTTAAGTCCTTTTTTGGGCTGCTAACATATTCTGAACTTCCAGGGGTGTAGGATGCATTTTTTCATGCCCAAAATATTTTTGGGAATTTCAGTGGTCTAGAATGCGGGTTAATGCCCGTATCAGGCTGCAAATGTTTTTGGGACATTGAGAGCTCTCTGACACAGTTTTTGGGCCACCAACATTTTCTGGACTTTAGGGGGTCTACAATGCCTGTAAACCCCTTTTTTGGGCCTCCAAAGTTTTCAACATTTTTGCTGGTCTAAGATGCATTTTAAGGCCTTTTTTTGGCTGCTAACACATTCTGAACTTTCAGGGGTGTAGGATGCATTTTTAGTGCCCAAAATATTTTTGGGAATTTCAGTGGTCTAGGATGCAGGTTAATGCCCCTATCAGGCTGCAAATGTTTTTGGGACATTCAGAGCTCTCTGACACAGTTTTTGGCCTCCATCATTTGTTGGACTTTAGGGGGTCAAGGATGCCTGTAAACCCCTTTTTTGGGCCTCCAAAGTTTTCAACATTTTTGCAGGCCTAAGATGCATTTTAAGGCCTTTTTTGGGCTGCTAACATATTCTGAACTTATGGGGTGTAGGATGCATTTTTCGTGCCCAAAATATTTTTGGGAATTTCAGTGGTCTAGGATGCGGGTTAATGCCCTTTTCAGTTTGCAAATGTTTTTGGGACATTCAGAGCTCTCTGGCACAGTTTTTGGGCCACCAACATTTTCTGGACTTTAGGGGGTCTAGGATGCCTATAAACACCTTTTTTGGGCTTCCAAAGTTTTCAACATTTTTGCAGGGCTAAGATGCATTTTAAGGCCTTTTCTGGGATGCCAACATATTCTGAACTTTCAGGGGTGTAGGATGCATTTTTCGTGCCCAAAATATTTTTGGGAATTTCAGTGGTCTAGGATGCGGGTTAATGCACCTTTCGGGCTGCAAATGTTTTTGGGACATTCAGAGCCCTCTGGCACAGTTTTTGGGCCACCAACATTTTCTGGACTTTAGGGGGTCTAGGATGCCTGTAAACACCTTTTTTGGGCTTCCAAAGTTTTCAACATTTTTGCTGGTCTAAGATGCATTTTAAGGCCTTTTTTGGGCTGCTAACATATTCTGAACTTTCATGGGTGTAGGATGCATTTTTTCATGCCCAAAATATTTTTGGGAATTTCAGTGGTCTAGAATGCGGGTTTAATGCACGTATCAGGCTGCAAATGTTTTTGGGACATTCCGAGCTCTCTGGCACAGTTTTTGGGCCACCAACATTTTCTGGACTTTAGGGGGTCTAGGATGCCTGTAAACCCCTTTTTTGGGCTTCCAAAGTTTTCAACATTTTTGCAGGGCTAAGATGCATTTTAAGGCCTTTTTTGGGATGCCAACATATTCTGAACTTTCAGGGGTGTAGGATGCATTTTTCGTGCCCAAAATATTTTTGGGAATTTCAGTGGTCTAGGATGCGGGTTAATGCCCCTTTCAGGCTGCAAATGTTTTTGGGACATTCAGAGCCCTCTGGCACAGTTTTTAGGCCACCAACATTTTCTGGACTTTTGGGGGTCTACGATGCCTTTAAACCCCTTTTTGGGCCTCCAAAGTTTTCAACATTTTTGCCAGTCTAAGATTCATTTTAAGGCCTTTTTTGGGATGCCAACATATTCTGAACTTTCAGGGGTGTAGGATGCATTTTTCGTGCCCAAAATATTTTTGGGAATTTCAGTGGTCTATGATGCGGGTTAATGCCCCTTTCGGCCTGCAAATGTTTTTGGGACATTCAGAGCCCTCTGGCACAGTTTCTGGGCCACCAACATTTTCTGGACTTTAGGGGGTCTACGATGCCTGTAAACCCCTTTTTTGGGTCTCCAAAGTTTTCAACATTTTTGCTGGTCTAAGATGCATTTTAAGGCCTTTTTTGGGCTACTAACATATTCTGAACTTCCAAGGGTGTAGGATGCATTTTTTCATGCCCAAAATATTTTTGGGAATTTCAGTGGTCTAGAATGCGGGTTAATGCCCGTATCAGGCTGCAAATGTTTTTGGGACATTGAGAGCTCTCTGACACAGTTTTTGGGCCACCAACATTTTCTGGACTTTAGGGGGTCTACAATGCCTGTAAACCCCTTTTTGGGCCTCCAAAGTTTTCAACATTTTTGCTGGTCTAAGATGCTTTTTAAGGCCTTTTTTTGGCTGCTAACACATTCTGAACTTTCAGGGGTGTAGGATGCATTTTTAGTGCCCAAAATATTTTTGGGAATTTCAGTGGTCTAGGATGCGGGTTAATGCCCGTATCAGGCTGCAAATGTTTTTGGGACATTCAGAGCTCTCTGACACAGTTTTTGGCCTCCATCATTTGTTGGACTTTAGGGGTCTAGGATGCCTGTAAACCCCTTTTTTGGGCCTCCAAAGTTTTCAACATTTTTGCAGAGCTAAGATACATTTTAAGGCCTTTTTTGGGAAGCCAACATATTCTGAACTTTCAGGGGTGTAGGATGCATTTTTCGTGCCCAAAATACTTTTGGGAATTTCAGTGGTCTAGGATGCGGGTTAATGCCCTTTTCAGCTTGCAAATGTTTTTGGGACATTCAGAGCTCTCTGACACAGGTTTTGGGCCACCAACATTTTCTGGACTTTAGGGGGTCTAGGATGACTGTAAACCCCTTTTTTGGGCCTCCAAAGTTCTCAACATTTTTGCAGGGCTGATGCATTTTAAGGCCTTTTTTGGGATGCCAACATATTCTGAACTTTCAGGGGTGTAGGATGCATTTTTCGTGCCCAAAATATTTTTGGGAACTTCAGTGGTCTAGGATGCGGGTTAATGCCCCTTTCGAGCTGCAAACGTTTTTGGGACATTCAGAGCTCAATGGCAGATTTTTGGACCACCAACATTTCCTGGACTTTAGGGGGTCTAGGATGCCTGTAAACCCCTTTTTTGGGCCTCCAAAGTTTTCAACATTTTTGCAGGCCTAAGATGCATTTTAAGGCCTTTTTTGGGCTGCTAACATATTCTGAACTTATGGGGTGTAGGATGCATTTTTCGTGCCCAAAATATTTTTGGGAATTTCAGTGGTCTAGGATGCGGGCTAATGCCCTTTTCAGGTTGTAAATGTTTTTGGGACATTCAGAGCTATCTGACACAGTTTTTGGGCCACCAACATTTTCTGGACTTTAGGGGGCCTAGGATGCCTGTAAACCCCTTTTTTGGGCATCCAAAGTTTTCAACATTTTTGCAGGGCTAACATGCATTTTAAGGCCTTTTTTGGGATGCCAACATATTCTGAACTTTCAGGGGTGTAGGATGCATTTTTCGTGCCCAAAATATTTTTGGGAATTTCAGTGGTCTAGGATGCGGGTTAATGCCCTTTTCAGGTTGCAAATGTTTTTGGGACATTCAGAGCTCTCTTGCACAGTTTTGGGCCACCAACATTTTCTGGACTTTAGGAGGGTCTATGATGCCTGTAAACCCCTTTTTTGGGCCTCCAAAGTTTTCAACATTTTTGCAGGCTTAAGATGCATTTTAAGGCCTTTTGTGGGCTGCTAACATATTCCAAACTTTCAGGGGTGTAAGATGCATTTTTCGTGCCCAAAATATTTTTGGGAATTTCAGTGGTCTAGGATGCGGGTTAATACCCTTTTCAGGTTGCACATGTTTTTGGGACATTCAGAGCTCTCTGACACAGTTTTTGGGCCACCAACATTTTCTGGACTTTAGAGGGTCTAGGATGCCTGTAAACACCTTTTTTGGGCTTCCAAAGTTTTCAACATTTTTGCTGGTCTAAGATGCATTTTAAGGCCTTTTTTGGGCTGCTAACATATTCTGAACTTTCAGGGGTGTAGGATGCATTTTTTCATGCCCAAAATATTTTTGTGAATTTCAGTGGTCTAGAATGCGGCTTTAATGCCCGTATCAGGCTGCAAATGTTTTTGGGACATTCAGAGCTCTCTGGCACAGTTTTTGGGCCACCACATTTTCTGGACTTTAGGGGGTCTATGATGCCTGTAAACCCCTTTTTTGGGCCTCCAAAGTTTTCAACATTTTTGCTGGTCTAAGATGCATTTTAAGGCCTTTGTTGGGCTGCTAACATATTCTGAACTTTCAGGGGTCTAGGATGCATTTTTTCATGCCCAAAATATTTTTGGGAATTTCAGTGTTCTGGGATGCGGGTTAATGCCCCTTTCAGGCAGCAAATGTTTTTGGGACATTCAGAGCTCTCTGGCACCGTTTTTGGGGCACCAACATTTTCTGGACTTTAGGGGGTCTACGATGCCTGTAAACCCCTTTTTTGGGCCTCCAAAGTTTTCAACATTTTCGTTGGTCTAAGATGCATTTTAAGGCCTTTTTTGGGATGCCTACATATTCTGAACGTTCAGGGGTGTAGGATGCATTTTTCGTGCCCAAAATATTTTTGGGAATTTCAGTGGTCTAGGATGCGGGTTAAAGCCCCTTTCGGGCTGCAAATGTTTTTGGGACATTCAGAGCCCTCTGGCACAGTTTTTGGGCCACCAACATTTTCTGGACTTTAGGGGGTCTACGATGCCTGTAAACCCCTTTTTTGGGCCTCCAAAGTTTTCAACATTTTTGCTGGTCTAAGATGCATTTTAAGGCCTTTTTTGGGCTGCTAACATATTCTGAACTTTCAGGGGTGTAGGATGCATTTTTTCATGCCCAAAATATTTTTGGGAATTTCAGTGGTCTAGAATGCGGGTTTAATGCCCGTATCAGGCTGCAAATGTTTTTGGGACATTCAGAGCTCTCTGGCACCGTTTTTGGGCCACCAACATTTTCTGGACTTTAGGGGGTCTACGATGCGTGTAAGCACCTTTTTTGGGCCTCCAAAGTTTTTAACATTTTTGCAGGCCTAAGATGCATTCTAAGGCCTTTTTTGGGCTGATAACATATAACTGTCAGGGATGTAGGATGCATTTTTCGTGCCCAAAATATTTTTGGGAATTTCAGTGGTCTAGGATGCGGGTTAATGCTCCTTTCGGGCTGCAAATGTTTTTGGGACATTCAGAGCCCTCTGGCACAGTTTTTGGGCCACCAACATTTTCTGGACTTTAGGGGGTCTAGGATGCCTATAAACACCTTTTTTGGGCTTCCAAAGTTTTCAACATTTTTGCTGGTCTAAGATGCATTTTAAGGCCTTTTTTGGGCTGCTAACATATTCTGAACTTTCAGGGGTGTAGGATGCATTTTTTCATGCCCAAAATATTTTTGGGAATTTCAGTGGTAGGATGCGGGTTAATGCCCCTTTCGGGCTGCAAATGTTTTTGAGACATTCAGAGCCCTCTGGCACAGTTTTTGGGCCACCAACATTTTCTGGACTTTAGGGGGTCTAGGATGCCTGTAAACACCTTTTTTGGGCTTCCAAAGTTTTCAACATTTTTGCAGGGATAAGATGCATTTTAAGGCCTTTTTTGGGATGCCAACATATTCTGAACTTTCAGGGGTGTAGGATTCATTTTTCATGCCCAAAATATTTTTGGGAATTTCAGTGGTCTAGGATGCGGGTTAATGCCCCTTTCGGGCTGCAAATGTTTTTGGGACATTCAGAGCCCTCTGGCACAGTTTTTAGGCCACCAACATTTTCTGGACTTTTGGGGGTCTACGATGCCTGTAAACCCCTTTTTGGGCCTCCAAAGTTTTCAACATTTTTGCTGGTCTAAGATTCATTTTAAGGCCTTTTTTGGGATGCCAGCATATTCTGAACTTTCAGGGGTGTAGGATGCATTTTACGTGACCAAAATATTTTTGGGAATTTCAGTGGTCTATGATGCGGGTTAATGCCCCTTTCGGCCTGCAAATGTTTTTGGGACATTCAGAGCCCTCTGGCACAGTTTCTGGGCCACCAACATTTTCTGGACTTTAGGGGGTCTACGATGCCTGTAAACCCCTTTTTTGGGTCTCCAAAGTTTTCAACATTTTTGCTGGTCTAAGATGCATTTTAAGGCCTTTTTTGGGCTACTAACATATTCTGAACTTCCAGGGGTGTAGGATGCATTTTTTCATGCCCAAAATATTTTTGGGAATTTCAGTGGTCTAGAATGCGGGTTACTGCCCGTATCAGGCTGCAAATGTTTTTGGGACATTGAGAGCTCTCTGACACAGTTTTTGGGCAACCAATATTTTCTGGACTTTAGGGGGTCTACAATGCCTGTAAACCCCTTTTTTGGGCCTCCAAAGTTTTCAACATTTTTGCTGGTCTAAGATGCCTTTTAAGGCCTTTTTTTTGGCTGCTAACACATTCTGAACTTTCAGGGGTGTAGGATGCATTTTTAGTGCCCAAAATATTTTTGGGAATTTCAGTGGTCTAGGATGCGGGTTAATGCCCGTATCAGGCTGCAAATGTTTTTGGGACAGTCAGAGCTCTCTGACACAGTTTTTGGCCTCCATCATTTGTTGGACTTTAGGGGGTCTAGGATGCCTGGAAACCCCTTTTTTGGGCCTCCAAAGTTTTCAACATTTTTGCAGAGCTAAGATATATTTTAAGGCCTTTTTTGGGATGCCAACATATTCTGAACTTTCAGGGGTGTAGGATGCATTTTTCGTGCCCAAAATATTTTTGGGAATTTCAGTGGTCTAGGATGCGGGTTAATGTCCTTTTCAGGTTGCAAATGGTTTTGGGACATTCAGAGCTCTCTGACACAGTTTTTGGGCCACCAACATTTTCTGGACTTTAGGGGGTCTAGGATGCCTGTAAACACCTTTTTTGGGCTTCCAAAGTTTTCAACATTTTTGCAGGGCTAAGATGCATTTTAAGGCCTTTTTTGGGATGCCATCATATTCTGAACTTTCAGGGCTGTAGGATGCATTTTTTGTGCCCAAAATATTTTTGGGAATTTCAGTGGTCTAGGATGCGGGTTAATGCCCCTTTCCGGCTGCAAATGTTTTTGGGACATTCAGAGCCCTCTGGCACAGTTTTTGGGCCACCAACATTTTCTGGACTTTTGGGGGTCTACGATGCCTGTAAACCCCTTTTTGGGCCTCCAAAGTTTTCAACATTTTTTCTGGTCTAAGATTCATTTTAAGGCCTTTTTTGGGATGCCAACATATTCTGAACTTTCAGGGGTGTAGGATGCATTTTTCGTGCCCAAAATATTTTTGGGAATTTCAGTGGTCTATGATGCGGGTTAATGCCCCTTTCGGCCTGCAAATGTTTTTGGGACATTCAGAGCCCTCTGGCACAGTTTCTGGGCCACCAACATTTTCTGAACTTTAGGGGGTCTACGATGCCTGTAAAACCCTTTTTTGGGTCTCCAAAGTTTTCAACATTTTTGCTGGTCTAAGATGCATTTTAAGGCCTTTTTTGGGCTGCTAACATATTCTGAACTTCCAGGGGTGTAGGATGCATTTTTTCATGCCCAAAATATTTTTGGGAATTTCAGTGGTCTAGAATGCGGGTTAATGCCCGTATCAGGCTGCAAATGTTTTTGGGACATTGAGAGCTCTCTGACACAGTTTTTGGGCCACCAACATTTTCTGGACTTTAGGGGGTCTACAATGCCTGTAAACCCCTTTTTTGGGCCTCCAAAGTTTTCAACATTTTTGCTGGTCTAAGATGCATTTTAAGGCCTTTTTTTGGCTGCTAACACATTCTGAACTTTCAGGGGTGTAGGATGCATTTTTAGTGCCCAAAATATTTTTGGGAATTTCAGTGGTCTAGGATGCGGGTTAATACCCCTATCAGGCTGCAAATGTTTTTGGGACATTCAGAGCTCTCTGACACAGTTTTTGGCCTCCATCATTTGTTGGACTTTAGGGGGTCTAGGATGCCTGTAAACCCCTTTTTGGGGCCTCCAAAGTTTTCAACATTTTTGCAGGCCTAAGATGCATTTTAAGGCCTTTTCTGGGATGCCAACATATTCTGAACTTTCAGGGGTGTAGGATGCATTTTTCGTGCCCAAAATATTTTTGGGAATTTCAGTGGTCTAGGATGCGGGTTAATGCCCCTTTCGGGCTGCAAATGTTTTTGGGACATTCAGAGCCCTCTGGCACAGTTTTTGGGCCACCAACATTTTCTGGACTTTAGGGGGTCTAGGATGCCTGTAAACACCTTTTTTGGGCTTCCAAAGTTTTCAACATTTTTGCTGGTCTAAGATGCATTTTAAGGCCTTTTTTGGGATGCCAACATATTCTGAACTTTCAGGGGTGTAGGATGCATTTTTCGTGCCCAAAATATTTTTGCGAATTTCAGTGGTCTAGGATGCGGGTTAATGCCCGTATCAGGCTGCAAATGTTTTTGGGACATTCAGAGCTCTCTGACACAGTTTTTGGCCTCCATCATTTGTTGGACTTTAGGGGTCTAGGATGCCTGTAAACCCCTTTTATGGGCCTCCAAAGTTTTCAACATTTTTGCAGAGCTAAGATACATTTTAAGGCCTTTTTTGGGAAGCCAACATATTCTGAACTTTCAGGGGTGTAGGATGCATTTTTCGTGCCCAAAATATTTTTGGGAATTTTAGTGGTCTAGGATGTGGGTTAATGTCCTTTTCAGGTTGCAAATGGTTTTGGGACATTCAGAGCTCTCTGACACAGTTTTTGGGCCACCAACATTTTCTGGACTTTAGGGGATCTAGGATGCCTATAAACACCTTTTTTGGGCTTCCAAAGTTTTCAACATTTTTGCAGGGCTAAGATGCATTTTAAGGACCTTTTTGGGATGACAACATATTCTGAACTTTCAGGGGTGTAGGATGCATTTTTCGTGCCCAAAATATTTTTGGGAATTTCAGTGGTCTAGGATGCGGGTTAATGCACCTTTTGGGCTACAAATGTTTTTGGGACATTCAGAGCCCTCTGGCACAGTTTTTGGGCCACCAACATTTTCTGGACTTTAGGGGGTCTAGGATGCCTGTAAACACCTTTTTTGGGCTTCCAAAGTTTTCAACATTTTTGCTGGTCTAAGATGCATTTTAAGGCCTTTTTTGGGCTGCTAACATATTCTGAACTTTCATGGGTGTAGGATGCATTTTTTCATGCCCAAAATATTTTTGGGAATTTCAGTGGTCTAGAATGCCGGTCTAATGCACGTATCAGGCTGCAAATGTTTTTGGGACATTCCGAGCTCTCTGGCACAGTTTTTGGGCCACCAACATTTTCTGGACTTTAGGGGGTCTAGGATGCCTGTAAACCCCTTTTTTGGGCTTCCAAAATTTTCAACATTTTTGCAGGGCTAAGATGCATTTTAAGGCCTTTTTTGGGATGCCAACATATTCTGAACTTTCAGGGGTGTAGGATGCATTTTTCATGCCCAAAATATTTTTGGGAATTTCAGTGGTCTAGGATGCGGGTTAATGCCCCTTTCGGGCTGCAAATGTTTTTGGGACATTCAGAGCCCTCTGGCACAGTTTTTAGGCCACCAACATTTTCTGGACTTTTGGGGGTCTACGATGCCTGTAAACCCCTTTTTGGGCCTCCAAAGTTTTCAACATTTTTGCTGGTCTAAGATTCATTTTAAGGCCTTTTTTGGGATGCCAGCATATTCTGAACTTTCAGGGGTGTAGAATGCATTTTTCGTGCCCAAAATATTTTTGGGAATTTCAGTGGTCTATGATGCGGGTTAATGCCCCTTTCGGCCTGCAAATGTTTTTGGGACATTCAGAGCCCTCTGGCACAGTTTCTGGGCCACCAACATTTTCTGGACTTTAGGGGGTCTACAGTGCCTGTAAACCCCTTTTTTGGGTCTCCAAAGTTTTCAACATTTTTGCTGGTCTAAGATGCATTTTAAGGCCTTTTTTGGGCTACCAACATATTCTGAACTTCCAAGGGTGTAGGATGCATTTTTTCATGCCCAAAATATTTTTGGGAATTTCAGTGGTCTAGAATGCGGGTTAATGCCCGTATCAGGCTGCAAATGTTTTTGGGACATTGAGAGCTGTCTGACACAGTTTTTGGGCCACCAACGTTTTCTGGACTTTAGGGGGTCTACAATGCCTGTAAACCCCTTTTTTGGGCCTCCAAAGTTTTCAACATTTTTGCTGGTCTAAGATGCATTTTAAGGCCTTTTTTTGGCTGCTAACACATTCTGAACTTTCAGGGGTGTAGGATGCATTTTTAGTGCCCAAAATATTTTTGGGAATTTCAGTGGTCTAGGATGCGGGTTAATGCCCGTATCAGGCTGCAAATGTTTTTGGGACATTCAGAGCTCTCTGACACAGTTTTTGGCCTCCATCATTTGTTGGACTTTAGGGGTCTAGGATGCCTGTAAACCCCTTTTTTGGGCCTCCAAAGTTTTCAACATTTTTGCAGAGCTAAGATACATTTTAAGGCCTTTTTTGGGATGCCAACATATTCTGAACTTTCAGGGGTGTAGGATGCATTTTTCGTGCCCAAAATATTTTTGGGAATTTCAGTGGTCTAGGATGCGGGTTAATGCCCCTTTCCGGCTGCAAATGTTTTTGGGACATTCAGAGCCCTCTGGCACAGTTTTTGGGCCACCAACATTTTCTGGACTTTTGGGGGTCTACGATGCCTGTAAACCCCTTTTTTGGGTCTCCAAAGTTTTCAACATTTTTGCTGGTCTAAGATGCATTTTAAGTCCTTTTTTGGGCTGCTAACATATTCTGAACTTCCAGGGGTGTAGGATGCATTTTTTCATGCCCAAAATATTTTTGGGAATTTCAGTGGTCTAGAATGCGGGTTAATGCCCGTATCAGGCTGCAAATGTTTTTGGGACATTGAGAGCTCTCTGACACAGTTTTTGGGCCACCAACATTTTCTGGACTTTAGGGGGTCTACAATGCCTGTAAACCCCTTTTTTGGGCCTCCAAAGTTTTCAACATTTTTGCTGGTCTAAGATGCATTTTAAGGCCTTTTTTTGGCTGCTAACACATTCTGAACTTTCAGGGGTGTAGGATGCATTTTTAGTGCCCAAAATATTTTTGGGAATTTCAGTGGTCTAGGATGCAGGTTAATGCCCCTATCAGGCTGCAAATGTTTTTGGGACATTCAGAGCTCTCTGACACAGTTTTTGGCCTCCATCATTTGTTGGACTTTAGGGGGTCAAGGATGCCTGTAAACCCCTTTTTTGGGCCTCCAAAGTTTTCAACATTTTTGCAGGCCTAAGATGCATTTTAAGGCCTTTTTTGGGCTGCTAACATATTCTGAACTTATGGGGTGTAGGATGCATTTTTCGTGCCCAAAATATTTTTGGGAATTTCAGTGGTCTAGGATGCGGGTTAATGCCCTTTTCAGTTTGCAAATGTTTTTGGGACATTCAGAGCTCTCTGGCACAGTTTTTGGGCCACCAACATTTTCTGGACTTTAGGGGGTCTAGGATGCCTATAAACACCTTTTTTGGGCTTCCAAAGTTTTCAACATTTTTGCAGGGCTAAGATGCATTTTAAGGCCTTTTCTGGGATGCCAACATATTCTGAACTTTCAGGGGTGTAGGATGCATTTTTCGTGCCCAAAATATTTTTGGGAATTTCAGTGGTCTAGGATGCGGGTTAATGCACCTTTCGGGCTGCAAATGTTTTTGGGACATTCAGAGCCCTCTGGCACAGTTTTTGGGCCACCAACATTTTCTGGACTTTAGGGGGTCTAGGATGCCTGTAAACACCTTTTTTGGGCTTCCAAAGTTTTCAACATTTTTGCTGGTCTAAGATGCATTTTAAGGCCTTTTTTGGGCTGCTAACATATTCTGAACTTTCATGGGTGTAGGATGCATTTTTTCATGCCCAAAATATTTTTGGGAATTTCAGTGGTCTAGAATGCGGGTTTAATGCACGTATCAGGCTGCAAATGTTTTTGGGACATTCCGAGCTCTCTGGCACAGTTTTTGGGCCACCAACATTTTCTGGACTTTAGGGGGTCTAGGATGCCTGTAAACCCCTTTTTTGGGCTTCCAAAGTTTTCAAAATTTTTGCAGGGCTAAGATGCATTTTAAGGCCTTTTTTGGGATGCCAACATATTCTGAACTTTCAGGGGTGTAGGATGCATTTTTCGTGCCCAAAATATTTTTGGGAATTTCAGTGGTCTAGGATGCGGGTTAATGCCCCTTTCAGGCTGCAAATGTTTTTGGGACATTCAGAGCCCTCTGGCACAGTTTTTAGGCCACCAACATTTTCTGGACTTTTGGGGGTCTACGATGCCTTTAAACCCCTTTTTGGGCCTCCAAAGTTTTCAACATTTTTGCCAGTCTAAGATTCATTTTAAGGCCTTTTTTGGGATGCCAACATATTCTGAACTTTCAGGGGTGTAGGATGCATTTTTCGTGCCCAAAATATTTTTGGGAATTTCAGTGGTCTATGATGCGGGTTAATGCCCCTTTCGGCCTGCAAATGTTTTTGGGACATTCAGAGCCCTCTGGCACAGTTTCTGGGCCACCAACATTTTCTGGACTTTAGGGGGTCTACGATGCCTGTAAACCCCTTTTTTGGGTCTCCAAAGTTTTCAACATTTTTGCTGGTCTAAGATGCATTTTAAGGCCTTTTTTGGGCTACTAACATATTCTGAACTTCCAAGGGTGTAGGATGCATTTTTTCATGCCCAAAATATTTTTGGGAATTTCAGTGGTCTAGAATGCGGGTTAATGCCCGTATCAGGCTGCAAATGTTTTTGGGACATTGAGAGCTCTCTGACACAGTTTTTGGGCCACCAACATTTTCTGGACTTTAGGGGGTCTACAATGCCTGTAAACCCCTTTTTGGGCCTCCAAAGTTTTCAACATTTTTGCTGGTCTAAGATGCTTTTTAAGGCCTTTTTTTGGCTGCTAACACATTCTGAACTTTCAGGGGTGTAGGATGCATTTTTAGTGCCCAAAATATTTTTGGGAATTTCAGTGGTCTAGGATGCGGGTTAATGCCCGTATCAGGCTGCAAATGTTTTTGGGACATTCAGAGCTCTCTGACACAGTTTTTGGCCTCCATCATTTGTTGGACTTTAGGGGTCTAGGATGCCTGTAAACCCCTTTTTTGGGCCTCCAAAGTTTTCAACATTTTTGCAGAGCTAAGATACATTTTAAGGCCTTTTTTGGGAAGCCAACATATTCTGAACTTTCAGGGGTGTAGGATGCATTTTTCGTGCCCAAAATACTTTTGGGAATTTCAGTGGTCTAGGATGCGGGTTAATGCCCTTTTCAGCTTGCAAATGTTTTTGGGACATTCAGAGCTCTCTGACACAGGTTTTGGGCCACCAACATTTTCTGGACTTTAGGGGGTCTAGGATGACTGTAAACCCCTTTTTTGGGCCTCCAAAGTTCTCAACATTTTTGCAGGGCTGATGCATTTTAAGGCCTTTTTTGGGATGCCAACATATTCTGAACTTTCAGGGGTGTAGGATGCATTTTTCGTGCCCAAAATATTTTTGGGAACTTCAGTGGTCCAGGATGCGGGTTAATGCCCCTTTCGAGCTGCAAACGTTTTTGGGACATTCAGAGCTCAATGGCAGATTTTTGGACCACCAACATTTCCTGGACTTTAGGGGGTCTAGGATGCCTGTAAACCCCTTTTTTGGGCATCCAAAGTTTTCAACATTTTTGCAGGGCTAACATGCATTTTAAGGCCTTTTTTGGGATGCCAACATATTCTGAACTTTCAGGGGTGTAGGATGCATTTTTCGTGCCCAAAATATTTTTGGGAATTTCAGTGGTCTAGGATGCGGGTTAATGCCCTTTTCAGGTTGCAAATGTTTTTGGGACATTCAGAGCTCTCTTGCACAGTTTTGGGCCACCAACATTTTCTGGACTTTAGGAGGGTCTATGATGCCTGTAAACCCCTTTTTTGGGCCTCCAAAGTTTTCAACATTTTTGCAGGCTTAAGATGCATTTTAAGGCCTTTTGTGGGCTGCTAACATATTCCAAACTTTCAGGGGTGTAAGATGCATTTTTCGTGCCCAAAATATTTTTGGGAATTTCAGTGGTCTAGGATGCGGGTTAATACCCTTTTCAGGTTGCACATGTTTTTGGGACATTCAGAGCTCTCTGACACAGTTTTTGGGCCACCAACATTTTCTGGACTTTAGAGGGTCTAGGATGCCTGTAAACACCTTTTTTGGGCTTCCAAAGTTTTCAACATTTTTGCTGGTCTAAGATGCATTTTAAGGCCTTTTTTGGGCTGCTAACATATTCTGAACTTTCAGGGGTGTAGGATGCATTTTTTCATGCCCAAAATATTTTTGTGAATTTCAGTGGTCTAGAATGCGGCTTTAATGCCCGTATCAGGCTGCAAATGTTTTTGGGACATTCAGAGCTCTCTGGCACAGTTTTTGGGCCACCACATTTTCTGGACTTTAGGGGGTCTATGATGCCTGTAAACCCCTTTTTTGGGCCTCCAAAGTTTTCAACATTTTTGCTGGTCTAAGATGCATTTTAAGGCCTTTGTTGGGCTGCTAACATATTCTGAACTTTCAGGGGTCTAGGATGCATTTTTTCATGCCCAAAATATTTTTGGGAATTTCAGTGTTCTGGGATGCGGGTTAATGCCCCTTTCAGGCAGCAAATGTTTTTGGGACATTCAGAGCTCTCTGGCACCGTTTTTGGGGCACCAACATTTTCTGGACTTTAGGGGGTCTACGATGCCTGTAAACCCCTTTTTTGGGCCTCCAAAGTTTTCAACATTTTCGTTGGTCTAAGATGCATTTTAAGGCCTTTTTTGGGATGCCTACATATTCTGAACTTTCAGGGGTGTAGGATGCATTTTTCGTGCCCAAAATATTTTTGGGAATTTCAGTGGTCTAGGATGCGGGTTAAAGCCCCTTTCGGGCTGCAAATGTTTTTGGGACATTCAGAGCCCTCTGGCACAGTTTTTGGGCCACCAACATTTTCTGGACTTTAGGGGGTCTACGATGCCTGTAAACCCCTTTTTTGGGCCTCCAAAGTTTTCAACATTTTTGCTGGTCTAAGATGCATTTTAAGGCCTTTTTTGGGCTGCTAACATATTCTGAACTTTCAGGGGTGTAGGATGCATTTTTTCATGCCCAAAATATTTTTGGGAATTTCAGTGGTCTAGAATGCGGGTTTAATGCCCGTATCAGGCTGCAAATGTTTTTGGGACATTCAGAGCTCTCTGGCACCGTTTTTGGGCCACCAACATTTTCTGGACTTTAGGGGGTCTACGATGCGTGTAAGCACCTTTTTTGGGCCTCCAAAGTTTTTAACATTTTTGCAGGCCTAAGATGCATTCTAAGGCCTTTTTTGGGCTGATAACATATAACTGTCAGGGATGTAGGATGCATTTTTCGTGCCCAAAATATTTTTGGGAATTTCAGTGGTCTAGGATGCGGGTTAATGCCCCTTTCGGGCTGCAAATGTTTTTGGGACATTCAGAGCCCTCTGGCACAGTTTTTGGGCCACCAACATTTTCTGGACTTTAGGGGGTCTAGGATGCCTATAAACACCTTTTTTGGGCTTCCAAAGTTTTCAACATTTTTGCTGGTCTAAGATGCATTTTAAGGCCTTTTTTGGGCTGCTAACATATTCTGAACTTTCAGGGGTGTAGGATGCATTTTTTCATGCCCAAAATATTTTTGGGAATTTCAGTGGTAGGATGCGGGTTAATGCCCCTTTCGGGCTGCAAATGTTTTTGAGACATTCAGAGCCCTCTGGCACAGTTTTTGGGCCACCAACATTTTCTGGACTTTAGGGGGTCTAGGATGCCTGTAAACACCTTTTTTGGGCTTCCAAAGTTTTCAACATTTTTGCAGGGATAAGATGCATTTTAAGGCCTTTTTTGGGATGCCAACATATTCTGAACTTTCAGGGGTGTAGGATTCATTTTTCATGCCCAAAATATTTTTGGGAATTTCAGTGGTCTAGGATGCGGGTTAATGCCCCTTTCGGGCTGCAAATGTTTTTGGGACATTCAGAGCCCTCTGGCACAGTTTTTAGGCCACCAACATTTTCTGGACTTTTGGGGGTCTACGATGCCTGTAAACCCCTTTTTGGGCCTCCAAAGTTTTCAACATTTTTGCTGGTCTAAGATTCATTTTAAGGCCTTTTTTGGGATGCCAGCATATTCTGAACTTTCAGGGGTGTAGGATGCATTTTTCGTGCCCAAAATATTTTTGGGAATTTCAGTGGTCTATGATGCGGGTTAATGCCCCTTTCGGCCTGCAAATGTTTTTGGGACATTCAGAGCCCTCTGGCACAGTTTCTGGGCCACCAACATTTTCTGGACTTTAGGGGGTCTACAGTGCCTGTAAACCCCTTTTTTGGGTCTCCAAAGTTTTCAACATTTTTGCTGGTCTAAGATGCATTTTAAGGCCTTTTTTGGGCTACCAACATATTCTGAACTTCCAAGGGTGTAGGATGCATTTTTTCATGCCCAAAATATTTTTGGGAATTTCAGTGGTCTAGAATGCGGGTTAATGCCCGTATCAGGCTGCAAATGTTTTTGGGACATTGAGAGCTCTCTGACACAGTTTTTGGGCCACCAACGTTTTCTGGACTTTAGGGGGTCTACAATGCCTGTAAACCCCTTTTTTGGGCCTCCAAAGTTTTCAACATTTTTGCTGGTCTAAGATGCATTTTAAGGCCTTTTTTTGGCTGCTAACACATTCTGAACTTTCAGGGGTGTAGGATGCATTTTTAGTGCCCAAAATATTTTTGGGAATTTCAGTGGTCTAGGATGCGGGTTAATGCCCGTATCAGGCTGCAAATGTTTTTGGGACATTCAGAGCTCTCTGACACAGTTTTTGGCCTCCATCATTTGTTGGACTTTAGGGGTCTAGGATGCCTGTAAACCCCTTTTTTGGGCCTCCAAAGTTTTCAACATTTTTGCAGAGCTAGGATACATTTTAAGGCCTTTTTTGGGATGCCAACATATTCTGAACTTTCAGGGGTGTAGGATGCATTTTTCGTGCCTAAAATATTTTTGGGAATTTCAGTGGTCTAGGATGCGGGTTAATGCCCCTTTCCGGCTGCAAATGTTTTTGGGACATTCAGAGCCCTCTGGCACAGTTTTTGGGCCACCAACATTTTCTGGACTTTTGGGGGTCTACGATGCCTGTAAACCCCTTTTTGGGCCTCCAAAGTTTTCAACATTTTTTCTCGTCTAAGATTCATTTTAAGGCCTTTTTTGGGATGCCAACATATTCTGAACTTTCAGGGGTGTAGGATGCATTTTTCGTGCCCAAAATATTTTTGGGAATTTCAGTGGTCTATGATGCGGGTTAATGCCCCTTTCGGCCTGCAAATGTTTTTGGGACATTCAGAGCCCTCTGGCACAGTTTCTGGGCCACCAACATTTTCTGAACTTTAGGGGGTCTACGATGCCTGTAAACCCCTTTTTTGGGTCTCCAAAGTTTTCAACATTTTTGCTGGTCTAAGATGCATTTTAAGTCCTTTTTTGGGCTGCTAACATATTCTGAACTTCCAGGGGTGTAGGATGCATTTTTTCATGCCCAAAATATTTTTGGGAATTTCAGTGGTCTAGAATGCGGGTTAATGCCCGTATCAGGCTGCAAATGTTTTTGGGACATTGAGAGCTCTCTGACACAGTTTTTGGGCCACCAACATTTTCTGGACTTTAGGGGGTCTACAATGCCTGTAAACCCCTTTTTTGGGCCTCCAAAGTTTTCAACATTTTTGCTGGTCTAAGATGCATTTTAAGGCCTTTTTTTGGCTGCTAACACATTCTGAACTTTCAGGGGTGTAGGATGCATTTTTAGTGCCCAAAATATTTTTGGGAATTTCAGTGGTCTAGGATGCAGGTTAATGCCCCTATCAGGCTGCAAATGTTTTTGGGACATTCAGAGCTCTCTGACACAGTTTTTGGCCTCCATCATTTGTTGGACTTTAGGGGGTCAAGGATGCCTGTAAACCCCTTTTTTGGGCCTCCAAAGTTTTCAACATTTTTGCAGGCCTAAGATGCATTTTAAGGCCTTTTTTGGGCTGCTAACATATTCTGAATTTATGGGGTGTAGGATGCATTTTTCGTGCCCAAAATATTTTTGGGAATTTCAGTGGTCTAGGATGCGGGTTAATGCCCTTTTCAGTTTGCAAATGTTTTTGGGACATTCAGAGCTCTCTGGCACAGTTTTTGGGCCACCAACATTTTCTGGACTTTAGGGGGTCTAGGATGCCTATAAACACCTTTTTTGGGCTTCCAAAGTTTTCAACATTTTTGCAGGGCTAAGATGCATTTTAAGGCCTTTTCTGGGATGCCAACATATTCTGAACTTTCAGGGGTGTAGGATGCATTTTTCGTGCCCAAAATATTTTTGGGAATTTCAGTGGTCTAGGATGCGGGTTAATGCACCTTTCGGGCTGCAAATGTTTTTGGGACATTCAGAGCCCTCTGGCACAGTTTTTGGGCCACCAACATTTTCTGGACTTTAGGGGGTCTAGGATGCCTGTAAACACCTTTTTTGGGCTTCCAAAGTTTTCAACATTTTTGCTGGTCTAAGATGCATTTTAAGGCCTTTTTTGGGCTGCTAACATATTCTGAACTTTCAGGGGTGTAGGATGCATTTTTCGTGCCCAAAATATTTTTGGGAATTTCAGTGGTCTAGGATGCGGGTTAATGCCCCTTTCAGGCTGCAAATGTTTTTGGGACATTCAGAGCCCTCTGGCACAGTTTTTAGGCCACCAACATTTTCTGGACTTTTGGGGGTCTACGATGCCTGTAAACCCCTTTTTGGGCCTCCAAAGTTTTCAACATTTTTGCCGGTCTAAGATTCATTTTAAGGCCTTTTTTGGGATGCCAACATATTCTGAACTTTCAGGGGTGTAGGATGCATTTTTCGTGCCCAAAATATTTTTGGGAATTTCAGTGGTCTATGATGCGGGTTAATGCCCCTTTCGGCCTGCAAATGTTTTTGGGACATTCAGAGCCCTCTGGCACAGTTTCTGGGCCACCAACATTTTCTGGACTTTAGGGGGTCTAGGATGCCTGTAAACCCCTTTTTTGGGCTTCCAAAGTTTTCAACATTTTTGCAGGGCTAAGATGCATTTTAAGGCCTTTTTTGGGATGCCAACATATTCTGAACTTTCAGGGGTGTAGGATGCATTTTTCGTGCTCAAAATATTTTTGGGAATTTCAGTGGTCTAGGATGCGGGTTAATGCCCCTTTCGGGCTGCAAATGTTTTTGGGACATTCAGAGCCCTCTGGCACAGTTTTTAGGCCACCAACATTTTCTGGACTTTTGGGGGTCTACGATGCCTGTAAACCCCTTTTTGGGCCTCCAAAGTTTTCAACATTTTTGCTGGTCTAAGATTCATTTTAAGGCCTTTTTTGGGATGCCAACATATTCTGAACTTTCAGGGGTGTAGGATGCATTTTTCGTGCCCAAAATATTTTTGGGAATTTCAGTGGTCTATGATGCGGGTTAATGCCCCTTTCGGCCTGCAAATGTTTTTGGGACATTCCGAGCTCTCTGGCACAGTTTTTGGCCACCAACATTTTCTGGACTTTAGGGGGTCTAGGATGCCTGTAAACCCCTTTTTTGGGCTTCCAAAGTTTTCAACATTTTTGCAGGGCTAAGATGCATTTTAAGGCCTTTTTTGGGATGCCAACATATTCTGAACTTTCAGGGGTGTAGGATGCATTTTTCGTGCCCAAAATATTTTTGGGAATTTCAGTGGTCTAGGATGCGGGTTAATGCCCCTTTCGGGCTGCAAATGTTTTTGTGACATTTAGAGCCCTCTGGCACAGTTTTTGGGCCACCAACATTTTCTGGACTTTTGGGGGTCTACGATGCCTGTAAACCCCTTTTTTGGGCCTCCAAACTTTTCAAAATTTTCGCTGGTCTAAGATGCATTCTAAGGCCTTTTTTGGGCTGATAACATATTCTAAACTGTCAGGGATGTAGGATGCATTTTTCGTGCCCAAAATATTTTTGGGAATTTCAGTGGTCTAGGATGAGGGTTAATGCCCCTATCAGGCTGCAAATGTTTTTGGGACATTCAGAGCTCTCTGACACAGTTTTTGGCCTCCATCATTTGTTGGACTTTAGGGGGTCTAGGATGCCTGTAAACCCCTTTTTTGGGCCTCCAAAGTTTTCAACATTTTTGCAGGCCTAAGATGCATTTTAAGGCCTTTTTTGGGCTGCTAACATATTCTGAACTCATGGGGTGTAGGATGCATTTTTCGTGCCCAAAATATTTTTGGGAATTTCAGTGGTCTAGGATGCGGGTTAATGCCCTTTTCAGTTTCCAAATGTTTTTGGGACATTCAGAGCTCTCTGGCACAGTTTTTGGGCCACCAACATTTTCTGGACTTTAGGGGGTCTAGGATGTCTATACACCTTTTTTGGGCTTCCAAAGTTTTCAACATTTTTGCTGGTCTAAGATGCATTTTAAGGCCTTTTATTGGCTGCTAACACATTCTGAACTTTCAGGGGTGTAGGATGCATTTTTAGTGCCCAAAATATTTTTGGGAATTTCAGTGGTCTAGAATGCGGGTTTAATGCATGTATCAGGCTGCAAATGTTTTTGGGACATTCAGAGCTCTCTGACACAGTTTTTGGCCTCCATCATTTGTTGGACGTTAGGGGTCTAGGATGCCTGTAAACCCCTTTTTTGGGCCTCCAAAGTTTTCAACATTTTTGCAGAGCTAAGATACATTTTAAGGCCTTTTCTGGGATGCCAACATATTCTGAACTTTCAGGGGTGTAGGATGCATTTTTCGTGCCCAAAATATTTTTGGGAATTTCAGTGGTCTAGGATGTGGGTTAATGTCCTTTTCAGGTTGCAAATGGTTTTGGGACATTCAGAGATCTCTGACACAGTTTTTGGGCCACCAACATTTTCTGGACTTTACGGGGTCTAGGATGCCTGTAAACCCCTTTTTTGGGCCTCCAAAGTTTTCAACATTTTCGCTGGTCTAAGATGCATTTTAAGGCCTTTTTTGGGATGCCTACATATTCTGAACTTTCAGGGGTCTAGGATGCATTTTTTCATGCCCAAAATATTTTTGGGAATTTCAGTGTTCTGGGATGCGGGTTAATGCCCCTTTCAGGCAGCACATGTTTTTGGGACATTCAGAGCTCTCTGGCACCGTTTTTGGGGCACCAACATTTTCTGGACTTTAGGGGGTCTACGATGCCTGTAAACCCCTTTTTTTGGGCCTCCAAAGTTTTCAAAATTTTCGCTGGTCTAAGATGCATTCTAAGGCCTTTATTGGGCTACCAACATATTCTGAACTTCCAAGGGTGTAGGATGCATTTTTTCATGCCCAAAATATTTTTGGGAATTTCAGTGGTCTAGAATGCGGGTTAATGCCCGTATCAGGCTGCACATGTTTTTGGGACATTCAGAGCTCTCTGGCACCGTTTTTGGGCCACCAACATTTTCTGGACTTTAGGGGGTCTACGGTGCCTGTAAACCCCTTTTTTGGGTCTCCAAAGTTTTCAACATTTTTGCTGGTCTAAGATGCATTTTAAGGCCTTTTTTGGGCTACCAACATATTCTGAACTTCCAAGGGTGTAGGATGCATTTTTTCATGCCCAAAATATTTTTGGGAATTTCAGTGGTCTAGAATGCGGGTTAATGCCCGTATCAGGCTGCAAATGTTTTTGGGACATTGAGAGCTCTCTGACACAGTTTTTGGGCCACCAACATTTTCTGGACTTTAGGGGGTCTACAATGCCTGTAAACCCCTTTTTTGGGCCTCCAAAGTTTTCAACATTTTTGCTGGTCTAAGATGCATTTTAAGGCCTTTTTTTGGCTGCTAACACATTCTGAACTTTCAGGGGTGTAGGATGCATTTTTAGTGCCCAAAATATTTTTGGGAATTTCAGAGGTCTAGGATGCGGGTTAATGCCCGTATCAGGCTGCAAATGTTTTTGGGACATTCAGAGCTCTCTGACACAGTTTTTGGCCTCCATCATTTGTTGGACTTTAGGGGTCTAGGATGCCTGTAAACCCCTTTTTTGGGCCTCCAAAGTTTTCAACATTTTTGCAGAGCTAAGATACATTTTAAGGCCTTTTTTGGAAAGCCAACATATTCTGAACTTTCAGGGGTGTAGGATGCATTTTTCGTGCCCAAAATATTTTTGGGACTTTTAGTGGTCTAGGATGTGGGTTAATGTCCTTATCAGGTTGCAAATGGTTTTGGGACATTCAGAGCTCTCTGACACAGTTTTTGGGCCACCAACATTTTCTGGACTTTACGGGGTCTAGAATGCCTGTAAACACCTTTTTTGGGCTTCCAAAGTTTTCAACATTTTTGCAGGGCTAAGATGCATTTTAAGGCCTTTTTTGGGATGCCAACATATTCTGAACTTTCAGGGGTGTAGGATGCATTTTTCGTGCCCAAAATATTTTTCGGAATTTCAGTGGTCTATGATGCGGGTTAATGCCCCTTTCGGCCTGCAAATGTTTTTGGGACATTGCGAGCTCTCTGGCACAGTTTTTGGGCCACCAACATTTTCTGGACTTTAGGGGGTCTAGGATGCCTGTAAACCCCTTTTTTGGGCTTCCAAAGTTTTCAACATTTTTGCAGGGCTAAGATGCATTTTAAGGCCTTTTTTGGGATGCCAACATATTCTGAACTTTCAGGGGTGTAGGATGCATTTTTCGTGCCCAAAATATTTTTGGGAATTTCAGTGGTCTAGGATGCGGGTTAATGCCCCTTTCGGGCTGCAAATGTTTTTGTGACATTTAGAGCCCTCTGGCACAGTTTTTGGGCCACCAACATTTTCTGGACTTTTGGGGGTCTACGATGCCTGTAAACCCCTTTTTTGGGCCTCCAAAGTTTTCAAAATTTTCGCTGGTCTAAGATGCATTCTAAGGCCTTTTTTGGGCTGATAACATATTCTAAACTGTCAGGGATGTAGGATGCATTTTTCGTGCCCAAAATATTTTTGGGAATTTCAGTGGTCTAGAATGCGGGTTAATGCCTGTATCAGGCTGCAAATGTTTTTGGGACATTGAGAGCTCTCTGACACAGTTTTTGGGCCACCAACATTTTCTGGACTTTAGGGGGGTCTACAATGCCTGTAAACCCCTTTTTTGGGCCTCCAAAGTTTTCAACATTTTTGCTGGTCTAAGATGCTTTTTAAGGCCTTTTTTTGGCTGCTAACACATTCTGAACTTTCAGGGGTGTAGGATGCATTTTTAGTGCCCAAAATATTTTTGGGAATTTCAGTGGTCTAGGATGCGGGTTAATGCCCGTATCAGGCTGCAAATGTTTTTGGGACATTCAGAGCTCTCTGACACAGTTTTTGGCCTCCATCATTTGTTGGACTTTAGGGGTCTAGGATGCCTGTAAACCCCTTTTTTGGGCCTCCAAAGTTTTCAACATTTTTGCAGAGCTAAGATACATTTTAAGGCCTTTTTTGGGAAGCCAACATATTCTGAACTTTCAGGGGTGTAGGATGCATTTTTCGTGCCCAAAATATTTTTGGGAATTTTAGTGGTCTAGGATGTGGGTTAATGTCCTTTTCAGGTTGCAAATGGTTTTGGGACATTCAGAGCTCTCTGACACAGTTTTTGGGCCACCAACATTTTCTGGACTTTAGGGGATCTAGGATGCCTATAAACACCTTTTTTGGGCTTCCAAAGTTTTCAACATTTTTGCAGGGCTAAGATGCATTTTAAGGACCTTTTTGGGATGACAACATATTCTGAACTTTCAGGGGTGTAGGATGCATTTTTCGTGCCCAAAATATTTTTGGGAATTTCAGTGGTCTAGGATGCGGGTTAATGCACCTTTTGGGCTACAAATGTTTTTGGGACATTCAGAGCCCTCTGGCACAGTTTTTGGGCCACCAACATTTTCTGGACTTTAGGGGGTCTAGGATGCCTGTAAACACCTTTTTTGGGCTTCCAAAGTTTTCAACATTTTTGCTGGTCTAAGATGCATTTTAAGGCCTTTTTTGGGCTGCTAACATATTCTGAACTTTCATGGGTGTAGGATGCATTTTTTCATGCCCAAAATATTTTTGGGAATTTCAGTGGTCTAGAATGCCGGTCTAATGCACGTATCAGGCTGCAAATGTTTTTGGGACATTCCGAGCTCTCTGGCACAGTTTTTGGGCCACCAACATTTTCTGGACTTTAGGGGGTCTAGGATGCCTGTAAACCCCTTTTTTGGGCTTCCAAAATTTTCAACATTTTTGCAGGGCTAAGATGCATTTTAAGGCCTTTTTTGGGATGCCAACATATTCTGAACTTTCAGGGGTGTAGGATGCATTTTTCATGCCCAAAATATTTTTGGGAATTTCAGTGGTCTAGGATGCGGGTTAATGCCCCTTTCGGGCTGCAAATGTTTTTGGGACATTCAGAGCCCTCTGGCACAGTTTTTAGGCCACCAACATTTTCTGGACTTTTGGGGGTCTACGATGCCTGTAAACCCCTTTTTGGGCCTCCAAAGTTTTCAACATTTTTGCTGGTCTAAGATTCATTTTAAGGCCTTTTTTGGGATGCCAGCATATTCTGAACTTTCAGGGGTGTAGGATGCATTTTTCGTGCCCAAAATATTTTTGGGAATTTCAGTGGTCTATGATGCGGGTTAATGCCCCTTTCGGCCTGCAAATGTTTTTGGGACATTCAGAGCCCTCTGGCACAGTTTCTGGGCCACCAACATTTTCTGGACTTTAGGGGGTCTACAGTGCCTGTAAACCCCTTTTTTGGGTCTCCAAAGTTTTCAACATTTTTGCTGGTCTAAGATGCATTTTAAGGCCTTTTTTGGGCTACCAACATATTCTGAACTTCCAAGGGTGTAGGATGCATTTTTTCATGCCCAAAATATTTTTGGGAATTTCAGTGGTCTAGAATGCGGGTTAATGCCCGTATCAGGCTGCAAATGTTTTTGGGACATTGAGAGCTGTCTGACACAGTTTTTGGGCCACCAACGTTTTCTGGACTTTAGGGGGTCTACAATGCCTGTAAACCCCTTTTTTGGGCCTCCAAAGTTTTCAACATTTTTGCTGGTCTAAGATGCATTTTAAGGCCTTTTTTTGGCTGCTAACACATTCTGAACTTTCAGGGGTGTAGGATGCATTTTTAGTGCCCAAAATATTTTTGGGAATTTCAGTGGTCTAGGATGCGGGTTAATGCCCGTATCAGGCTGCAAATGTTTTTGGGACATTCAGAGCTCTCTGACACAGTTTTTGGCCTCCATCATTTGTTGGACTTTAGGGGTCTAGGATGCCTGTAAACCCCTTTTTTGGGCCTCCAAAGTTTTCAACATTTTTGCAGAGCTAAGATACATTTTAAGGCCTTTTTTGGGATGCCAACATATTCTGAACTTTCAGGGGTGTAGGATGCATTTTTCGTGCCCAAAATATTTTTGGGAATTTCAGTGGTCTAGGATGCGGGTTAATGCCCCTTTCCGGCTGCAAATGTTTTTGGGACATTAAGAGCCCTCTGGCACAGTTTTTGGGCCACCAACATTTTCTGGACTTTTGGGGGTCTACGATGCCTGTAAACCCCTTTTTGGGCCTCCAAAGTTTTCAACATTTTTTCTCGTCTAAGATTCATTTTAAGGCCTTTTTTGGGATGCCAACATATTCTGAACTTTCAGGGGTGTAGGATGCATTTTTCGTGCCCAAAATATTTTTGGGAATTTCAGTGGTCTATGATGCGGGTTAATGCCCCTTTCGGCCTGCAAATGTTTTTGGGACATTCAGAGCCCTCTGGCACAGTTTCTGGGCCACCAACATTTTCTGAACTTTAGGGGGTCTACGATGCCTGTAAACCCCTTTTTTGGGTCTCCAAAGTTTTCAACATTTTTGCTGGTCTAAGATGCATTTTAAGTCCTTTTTTGGGCTGCTAACATATTCTGAACTTCCAGGGGTGTAGGATGCATTTTTTCATGCCCAAAATATTTTTGGGAATTTCAGTGGTCTAGAATGCGGGTTAATGCCCGTATCAGGCTGCAAATGTTTTTGGGACATTGAGAGCTCTCTGACACAGTTTTTGGGCCACCAACATTTTCTGGACTTTAGGGGGTCTACAATGCCTGTAAACCCCTTTTTTGGGCCTCCAAAGTTTTCAACATTTTTGCTGGTCTAAGATGCATTTTAAGGCCTTTTTTTGGCTGCTAACACATTCTGAACTTTCAGGGGTGTAGGATGCATTTTTAGTGCCCAAAATATTTTTGGGAATTTCAGTGGTCTAGGATGCAGGTTAATGCCCCTATCAGGCTGCAAATGTTTTTGGGACATTCAGAGCTCTCTGACACAGTTTTTGGCCTCCATCATTTGTTGGACTTTAG
Organism: Ambystoma mexicanum; assembly: GCF_040938575.1. Classification (NCBI taxonomy): domain Eukaryota; kingdom Metazoa; phylum Chordata; class Amphibia; order Caudata; family Ambystomatidae; genus Ambystoma; species Ambystoma mexicanum. The sequence goes on from NC_090940.1 coordinate 604,788,480, forward strand.
GGGGTCAAGGATGCCTGTAAACCCCTTTTTTGGGCCTCCAAAGTTTTCAACATTTTTGCAGGCCTAAGATGCATTTTAAGGCCTTTTTTGGGCTGCTAACATATTCTGAACTTATGGGGTGTAGGATGCATTTTTCGTGCCCAAAATATTTTTGGGAATTTCAGTGGTCTAGGATGCGGGTTAATGCCCTTTTCAGTTTGCAAATGTTTTTGGGACATTCAGAGCTCTCTGGCACAGTTTTTGGGCCACCAACATTTTCTGGACTTTAGGGGGTCTAGGATGCCTATAAACACCTTTTTTGGGCTTCCAAAGTTTTCAACATTTTTGCAGGGCTAAGATGCATTTTAAGGCCTTTTCTGGGATGCCAACATATTCTGAACTTTCAGGGGTGTAGGATGCATTTTTCGTGCCCAAAATATTTTTGGGAATTTCAGTGGTCTAGGATGCGGGTTAATGCACCTTTCGGGCTGCAAATGTTTTTGGGACATTCAGAGCCCTCTGGCACAGTTTTTGGGCCACCAACATTTTCTGGACTTTAGGGGGTCTAGGATGCCTGTAAACACCTTTTTTGGGCTTCCAAAGTTTTCAACATTTTTGCTGGTCTAAGATGCATTTTAAGGCCTTTTTTGGGCTGCTAACATATTCTGAACTTTCATGGGTGTAGGATGCATTTTTTCATGCCCAAAATATTTTTGGGAATTTCAGTGGTCTAGAATGCGGGTTTAATGCACGTATCAGGCTGCAAATGTTTTTGGGACATTCCGAGCTCTCTGGCACAGTTTTTGGGCCACCAACATTTTCTGGACTTTAGGGGGTCTAGGATGCCTGTAAACCCCTTTTTTGGGCTTCCAAAGTTTTCAACATTTTTGCAGGGCTAAGATGCATTTTAAGGCCTTTTTTGGGATGCCAACATATTCTGAACTTTCAGGGGTGTAGGATGCATTTTTCGTGCCCAAAATATTTTTGGGAATTTCAGTGGTCTAGGATGCGGGTTAATGCCCCTTTCAGGCTGCAAATGTTTTTGGGACATTCAGAGCCCTCTGGCACAGTTTTTAGGCCACCAACATTTTCTGGACTTTTGGGGGTCTACGATGCCTTTAAACCCCTTTTTGGGCCTCCAAAGTTTTCAACATTTTTGCCAGTCTAAGATTCATTTTAAGGCCTTTTTTGGGATGCCAACATATTCTGAACTTTCAGGGGTGTAGGATGCATTTTTCGTGCCCAAAATATTTTTGGGAATTTCAGTGGTCTATGATGCGGGTTAATGCCCCTTTCGGCCTGCAAATGTTTTTGGGACATTCAGAGCCCTCTGGCACAGTTTCTGGGCCACCAACATTTTCTGGACTTTAGGGGGTCTAGAATGCCTGTAAACACCTTTTTTGGGCTTCCAAAGTTTTCAACATTTTTGCAGGGCTAAGATGCATTTTAAGGCCTTTTTTGGGATGCCAACATATTCTGAACTTTCAGGGGTGTAGGATGCATTTTTCGTGCCCAAAATATTTTTCGGAATTTCAGTGGTCTATGATGCGGGTTAATGCCCCTTTCGGCCTGCAAATGTTTTTGGGACATTCTGAGCTCTCTGGCACAGTTTTTGGCCACCAACATTTTCTGGACTTTAGGGGGTCTAGGATGCCTGTAAACCCCTTTTTTGGGCTTCCAAAGTTTTCAACATTTTTGCAGGGCTAAGATGCATTTTAAGGCCTTTTTTGGGATGCCAACATATTCTGAACTTTCAGGGGTGTAGGATGCATTTTTCGTGCCCAAAATATTTTTGGGAATTTCAGTGGTCTAGGATGCGGGTTAATGCCCCTTTCGGGCTGCAAATGTTTTTGTGACATTTAGAGCCCTCTGGCACAGTTTTTGGGCCACCAACATTTTCTGGACTTTTGGGGGTCTACGATGCCTGTAAACCCCTTTTTTGGGCCTCCAAACTTTTCAAAATTTTCGCTGGTCTAAGATGCATTCTAAGGCCTTTTTTGGGCTGATAACATATTCTAAACTGTCAGGGATGTAGGATGCATTTTTCGTGCCCAAAATATTTTTGGGAATTTCAGTGGTCTAGGATGAGGGTTAATGCCCCTATCAGGCTGCAAATGTTTTTGGGACATTCAGAGCTCTCTGACACAGTTTTTGGCCTCCATCATTTGTTGGACTTTAGGGGGTCTAGGATGCCTGTAAACCCCTTTTTTGGGCCTCCAAAGTTTTCAACATTTTTGCAGGCCTAAGATGCATTTTAAGGCCTTTTTTGGGCTGCTAACATATTCTGAACTTATGGGGTGTAGGATGCATTTTTCGTGCCCAAAATATTTTTGGGAATTTCAGTGGTCTAGGATGCGGGTTAATGCCCTTTTCAGTTTCCAAATGTTTTTGGGACATTCAGAGCTCTCTGGCACAGTTTTTGGGCCACCAACATTTTCTGGACTTTAGGGGGTCTAGGATGTCTATACACCTTTTTTGGGCTTCCAAAGTTTTCAACATTTTTGCTGGTCTAAGATGCATTTTAAGGCCTTTTATTGGCTGCTAACACATTCTGAACTTTCAGGGGTGTAGGATGCATTTTTAGTGCCCAAAATATTTTTGGGAATTTCAGTGGTCTAGAATGCGGGTTTAATGCATGTATCAGGCTGCAAATGTTTTTGGGACATTCAGAGCTCTCTGACACAGTTTTTGGCCTCCATCATTTGTTGGACGTTAGGGGTCTAGGATGCCTGTAAACCCCTTTTTTGGGCCTCCAAAGTTTTCAACATTTTTGCAGAGCTAAGATACATTTTAAGGCCTTTTCTGGGATGCCAACATATTCTGAACTTTCAGGGGTGTAGGATGCATTTTTCGTGCCCAAAATATTTTTGGGAATTTCAGTGGTCTAGGATGTGGGTTAATGTCCTTTTCAGGTTGCAAATGGTTTTGGGACATTCAGAGATCTCTGACACAGTTTTTGGGCCACCAACATTTTCTGGACTTTACGGGGTCTAGGATGCCTGTAAACCCCTTTTTTGGGCCTCCAAAGTTTTCAACATTTTCGCTGGTCTAAGATGCATTTTAAGGCCTTTTTTGGGATGCCTACATATTCTGAACTTTCAGGGGTCTAGGATGCATTTTTTCATGCCCAAAATATTTTTGGGAATTTCAGTGTTCTGGGATGCGGGTTAATGCCCCTTTCAGGCAGCACATGTTTTTGGGACATTCAGAGCTCTCTGGCACCGTTTTTGGGGCACCAACATTTTCTGGACTTTAGGGGGTCTACGATGCCTGTAAACCCCTTTTTTTGGGCCTCCAAAGTTTTCAAAATTTTCGCTGGTCTAAGATGCATTCTAAGGCCTTTTTTGGGCTACCAACATATTCTGAACTTCCAAGGGTGTAGGATGCATTTTTTCATGCCCAAAATATTTTTGGGAATTTCAGTGGTCTAGAATGCGGGTTAATGCCCGTATCAGGCTGCACATGTTTTTGGGACATTCAGAGCTCTCTGGCACCGTTTTTGGGCCACCAACATTTTCTGGACTTTAGGGGGTCTACGGTGCCTGTAAACCCCTTTTTTGGGTCTCCAAAGTTTTCAACATTTTTGCTGGTCTAAGATGCATTTTAAGGCCTTTTTTGGGCTACCAACATATTCTGAACTTCCAAGGGTGTAGGATGCATTTTTTCATGCCCAAAATATTTTTGGGAATTTCAGTGGTCTAGAATGCGGGTTAATGCCCGTATCAGGCTGCAAATGTTTTTGGGACATTGAGAGCTCTCTGACACAGTTTTTGGGCCACCAACATTTTCTGGACTTTAGGGGGTCTACAATGCCTGTAAACCCCTTTTTTGGGCCTCCAAAGTTTTCAACATTTTTGCTGGTCTAAGATGCATTTTAAGGCCTTTTTTTGGCTGCTAACACATTCTGAACTTTCAGGGGTGTAGGATGCATTTTTAGTGCCCAAAATATTTTTGGGAATTTCAGAGGTCTAGGATGCGGGTTAATGCCCGTATCAGGCTGCAAATGTTTTTGGGACATTCAGAGCTCTCTGACACAGTTTTTGGCCTCCATCATTTGTTGGACTTTAGGGGTCTAGGATGCCTGTAAACCCCTTTTTTGGGCCTCCAAAGTTTTCAACATTTTTGCAGAGCTAAGATACATTTTAAGGCCTTTTTTGGAAAGCCAACATATTCTGAACTTTCAGGGGTGTAGGATGCATTTTTCGTGCCCAAAATATTTTTGGGACTTTTAGTGGTCTAGGATGTGGGTTAATGTCCTTATCAGGTTGCAAATGGTTTTGGGACATTCAGAGCTCTCTGACACAGTTTTTGGGCCACCAACATTTTCTGGACTTTACGGGGTCTAGAATGCCTGTAAACACCTTTTTTGGGCTTCCAAAGTTTTCAACATTTTTGCAGGGCTAAGATGCATTTTAAGGCCTTTTTTGGGATGCCAACATATTCTGAACTTTCAGGGGTGTAGGATGCATTTTTCGTGCCCAAAATATTTTTCGGAATTTCAGTGGTCTATGATGCGGGTTAATGCCCCTTTCGGCCTGCAAATGTTTTTGGGACATTGCGAGCTCTCTGGCACAGTTTTTGGGCCACCAACATTTTCTGGACTTTAGGGGGTCTAGGATGCCTGTAAACCCCTTTTTTGGGCTTCCAAAGTTTTCAACATTTTTGCAGGGCTAAGATGCATTTTAAGGCCTTTTTTGGGATGCCAACATATTCTGAACTTTCAGGGGTGTAGGATGCATTTTTCGTGCCCAAAATATTTTTGGGAATTTCAGTGGTCTAGGATGCGGGTTAATGCCCCTTTCGGGCTGCAAATGTTTTTGTGACATTTAGAGCCCTCTGGCACAGTTTTTGGGCCACCAACATTTTCTGGACTTTTGGGGGTCTACGATGCCTGTAAACCCCTTTTTTGGGCCTCCAAAGTTTTCAAAATTTTCGCTGGTCTAAGATGCATTCTAAGGCCTTTTTTGGGCTGATAACATATTCTAAACTGTCAGGGATGTAGGATGCATTTTTCGTGCCCAAAATATTTTTGGGAATTTCAGTGGTCTAGGATGAGGGTTAATGCCCCTATCAGGCTGCAAATGTTTTTGGGACATTCAGAGCTCTCTGACACAGTTTTTGGCCTCCATCATTTGTTGGACTTTAGGGGGTCTAGGATGCCTGTAAACCCCTTTTTTGGGCCTCCAAAGGTTTCAACATTTTTGCAGGCCTAAGATGCATTTTAAGGCCTTTTTTGGGCTGCTAACATATTCTGAACTTATGGGGTGTAGGATGCATTTTTCGTGCCCAAAATATTTTTGGGAATTTCAGTGGTCTAGGATGCGGGTTAATGCCCTTTTCAGTTTCCAAATGTTTTTGGGACATTCAGAGCTCTCTGGCACAGTTTTTGGGCCACCAACATTTTCTGGACTTTAGGGGGTCTAGGATGCCTATACACCTTTTTTGGGCTTCCAAAGTTTTCAACATTTTTGCTGGTCTAAGATGCATTTTAAGGCCTTTTATTGGCTGCTAACACATTCTGAACTTTCAGGGGTGTAGGATGCATTTTTAGTGCCCAAAATATTTTTGGGAATTTCAGTGGTCTAGAATGCGGGTTTAATGCATGTATCAGGCTGCAAATGTTTTTGGGACATTCAGAGCTCTCTGACACAGTTTTTGGCCTCCATCATTTGTTGGACGTTAGGGGTCTAGGATGCCTGTAAACCCCTTTTTTGGGCCTCCAAAGTTTTCAACATTTTTGCAGAGCTAAGATACATTTTAAGGCCTTTTCTGGGATGCCAACATATTCTGAACTTTCAGGGGTGTAGGATGCATTTTTCGTGCCCAAAATATTTTTGGGAATTTCAGTGGTCTAGGATGTGGGTTAATGTCCTTTTCAGGTTGCAAATGGTTTTGGGACATTCAGAGATCTCTGACACAGTTTTTGGGCCACCAACATTTTCTGGACTTTACGGGGTCTAGGATGCCTGTAAACCCCTTTTTTGGGCCTCCAAAGTTTTCAACATTTTCGCTGGTCTAAGATGCATTTTAAGGCCTTTTTTGGGATGCCTACATATTCTGAACTTTCAGGGGTCTAGGATGCATTTTTTCATGCCCAAAATATTTTTGGGAATTTCAGTGTTCTGGGATGCGGGTTAATGCCCCTTTCAGGCAGCACATGTTTTTGGGACATTCAGAGCTCTCTGGCACCGTTTTTGGGGCACCAACATTTTCTGGACTTTAGGGGGTCTACGATGCCTGTAAACCCCTTTTTTGGGCCTCCAAAGTTTTCAAAATTTTCGCTGGTCTAAGATGCATTCTAAGGCCTTTTTTGGGCTGATAACATATTCTAAACTGTCAGGGATGTAGGATGCATTTTTCGTGCCCAAAATATTTTTGGGAATTTCAGTGGTCTAGGATGAGGGTTAATGCCCCTATCAGGCTGCAAATGTTTTTGGGACATTCAGAGCTCTCTGACACAGTTTTTGGCCTCCATCATTTGTTGGACTTTAGGGGGTCTAGGATGCCTGTAAACCCCTTTTTTGGGCCTCCAAAGTTTTCAACATTTTTGCAGGCCTAAGATGCATTTTAAGGCCTTTTTTGGGCAGCTAACATATTCTGAACTTATGGGGTGTAGGATGCATTTTTCGTGCCCAAAATATTTTTGGGAATTTCAGTGGTCTAGGATGCGGGTTAATGCCCTTTTCAGTTTCCAAATGTTTTTGGGACATTCAGAGCTCTCTGGCACAGTTTTTGGGCCACCAACATTTTCTGGACTTTAGGGGGTCTAGGATGCCTATACACCTTTTTTGGGCTTCCAAAGTTTTCAACATTTTTGCTGGTCTAAGATGCATTTTAAGGCCTTTTTTTGGCTGCTAACACATTCTGAACTTTCAGGGGTGTAGGATGCATTTTTAGTGCCCAAAATATTTTTGGGAATTTCAGTGGTCTAGAATGCGGGTTTAATGCATGTATCAGGCTGCAAATGTTTTTGGGACATTCAGAGCTCTCTGACACAGTTTTTGGCCTCCATCATTTGTTGGACTTTAGGGGTCTAGGATGCCTGTAAACCCCTTTTTTGGGCCTCCAAAGTTTTCAACATTTTTGCAGAGCTAAGATACATTTTAAGGCCTTTTTTGGGATGCCAACATATTCTGAACTTTCAGGGGTGTAGGATGCATTTTTCGTGCCCAAAATATTTTTGGGAATTTCAGTGGTCTAGGATGTGGGTTAATGTCCTTTTCAGGTTGCAAATGGTTTTGGGACATTCAGAGCTCTCTGACACAGTTTTTGGGCCACCAACATTTTCTGGACTGTACGGGGTCTAGGATGCCTGTAAACCACTTTTTGGACCTCCAAAGTTTTCAACATTTTTGCTGGTCTAAGATTCATTTTAAGGCCTTTTTTGGGATGCCAGCATATTCTGAACTTTCAGGGGTATAAGATGCATTTTTCGTGCCCAAAATATTTTTGGGAATTTCAGTGGTCTATGATGCGGGTTAATGCCCCTTTCGGCCTGCAAATGTTTTTGGGACATTCAGAGCCCTCTGGCACAGTTTCTGGGCCACCAACATTTTCTGGACTTTAGGGGGTCTACGGTGCCTGTAAACCCCTTTTTTGGGTCTCCAAAGTTTTCAACATTTTTGCTGGTCTAAGATGCATTTTAAGGCCTTGTTTTGGCTGCTAACACATTCTGAACTTTCAGGGGTGTAGGATGCATTTTTTCATGCCCAAAATATTTTTGGGAATTTCAGTGGTCTAGAATGCGGGTTAATGCCCGTATTAGGCTGCAAATGTTTTTGGGACATTGAGAGCTCTCTGACACAGTTTTTGGGCCACCAACATTTTCTGGACTTTAGGGGGTCTACAATGCCTGTAAACCCCTTTTTTGGGCCTCCAAAGTTTTCAACATTTTTGCTGGTCTAAGATGCATTTTAAGGCCTTTTTTTGGCTGCTAACACATTCTGAACTTTCAGGGGTGTAGGATGCATTTTTAGTGCCCAAAATATTTTTGGGAATTTCAGAGGTCTAGGATGCGGGTTAATGCCCGTATCAGGCTGCAAATGTTTTTGGGACATTCAGAGCTCTCTGACACAGTTTTTGGCCTCCATCATTTGTTGGACTTTAGGGGTCTAGGATGCCTGTAAACCCCTTTTTTGGGCCTCCAAAGTTTTCAACATTTTTGCAGAGCTAAGATACATTTTAAGGCCTTTTTTGGAAAGCCAACATATTCTGAACTTTCAGGGGTGTAGGATGCATTTTTCGTGCCCAAAATATTTTTGGGACTTTTAGTGGTCTAGGATGTGGGTTAATGTCCTTTTCAGGTTGCAAATGGTTTTGGGACATTCAGAGCTCTCTGACACAGTTTTTGGGCCACCAACATTTTCTGGACTTTACGGGGTCTAGAATGCCTGTAAACACCTTTTTTGGGCTTCCAAAGTTTTCAACATTTTTGCAGGGCTAAGATGCATTTTAAGGCCTTTTTTGGGATGCCAACATATTCTGAACTTTCAGGGGTGTAGGATGCATTTTTCGTGCCCAAAATATTTTTCGGAATTTCAGTGGTCTATGATGCGGGTTAATGCCCCTTTCGGCCTGCAAATGTTTTTGGGACATTCCGAGCTCTCTGGCACAGTTTTTGGCCACCAACATTTTCTGGACTTTAGGGGGTCTAGGATGCCTGTAAACCCCTTTTTTGGGCTTCCAAAGTTTTCAACATTTTTGCAGGGCTAAGATGCATTTTAAGGCCTTTTTTGGGATGCCAACATATTCTGAACTTTCAGGGGTGTAGGATGCATTTTTCGTGCCCAAAATATTTTTGGGAATTTCAGTGGTCTAGGATGCGGGTTAATGCCCCTTTCGGGCTGCAAATGTTTTTGTGACATTTAGAGCCCTCTGGCACAGTTTTTGGGCCACCAACATTTTCTGGACTTTTGGGGGTCTACGATGCCTGTAAACCCCTTTTTTGGGCCTCCAAACTTTTCAAAATTTTCGCTGGTCTAAGATGCATTCTAAGGCCTTTTTTGGGCTGATAACATATTCTAAACTGTCAGGGATGTAGGATGCATTTTTCGTGCCCAAAATATTTTTGGGAATTTCAGTGGTCTAGGATGAGGGTTAATGCCCCTATCAGGCTGCAAATGTTTTTGGGACATTCAGAGCTCTCTGACACAGTTTTTGGCCTCCATCATTTGTTGGACTTTAGGGGGTCTAGGATGCCTGTAAACCCCTTTTTTGGGCCTCCAAAGTTTTCAACATTTTTGCAGGCCTAAGATGCATTTTAAGGCCTTTTTTGGGCTGCTAACATATTCTGAACTTATGGGGTGTAGGATGCATTTTTCGTGCCCAAAATATTTTTGGGAATTTCAGTGGTCTAGGATGCGGGTTAATGCCCTTTTCAGTTTCCAAATGTTTTTGGGACATTCAGAGCTCTCTGGCACAGTTTTTGGGCCACCAACATTTTCTGGACTTTAGGGGGTCTAGGATGCCTATACACCTTTTTTGGGCTTCCAAAGTTTTCAACATTTTTGCTGGTCTAAGATGCATTTTAAGGCCTTTTATTGGCTGCTAACACATTCTGAACTTTCAGGGGTGTAGGATGCATTTTTAGTGCCCAAAATATTTTTGGGAATTTCAGTGGTCTAGAATGCGGGTTTAATGCATGTATCAGGCTGCAAATGTTTTTGGGACATTCAGAGCTCTCTGACACAGTTTTTGGCCTCCATCATTTGTTGGACGTTAGGGGTCTAGGATGCCTGTAAACCCCTTTTTTGGGCCTCCAAAGTTTTCAACATTTTTGCAGAGCTAAGATACATTTTAAGGCCTTTTCTGGGATGCCAACATATTCTGAACTTTCAGGGGTGTAGGATGCATTTTTCGTGCCCAAAATATTTTTGGGAATTTCAGTGGTCTAGGATGTGGGTTAATGTCCTTTTCAGGTTGCAAATGGTTTTGGGACATTCAGAGATCTCTGACACAGTTTTTGGGCTACCAACATTTTCTGGACTTTACGGGGTCTAGGATGCCTGTAAACCCCTTTTTTGGGCCTCCAAAGTTTTCAACATTTTCGCTGGTCTAAGATGCATTTTAAGGCCTTTTTTGGGATGCCTACATATTCTGAACTTTCAGGGGTCTAGGATGCATTTTTTCATGCCCAAAATATTTTTGGGAATTTCAGTGTTCTGGGATGCGGGTTAATGCCCCTTTCAGGCAGCACATGTTTTTGGGACATTCAGAGCTCTCTGGCACCGTTTTTGGGGCACCAACATTTTCTGGACTTTAGGGGGTCTACGATGCCTGTAAACCCCTTTTTTGGGCCTCCAAAGTTTTCAAAATTTTCGCTGGTCTAAGATGCATTCTAAGGCCTTTTTTGGGCTGATAACATATTCTAAACTGTCAGGGATGTAGGATGCATTTTTCGTGCCCAAAATATTTTTGGGAATTTCAGTGGTCTAGGATGAGGGTTAATGCCCCTATCAGGCTGCAAATGTTTTTGGGACATTCAGAGCTCTCTGACACAGTTTTTGGGGCACCAACATTTTCTGGACTTTAGGGGGTCTACGATGCCTGTAAACCCCTTTTTTGGGCCTCCAAAGTTTTCAACATTTTTGCTGGTCTAAGATGCCTTTTAAGGCCTTTTTTTTGGCTGCTAACACATTCTGAACTTTCAGGGGTGTAGGATGCATTTTTCGTGCCCAAAATATTTTTGGGACTTTTAGTGGTCTAGGATGTGGGTTAATGTCCTTTTCAGGTTGCAAATGGTTTTGGGACATTCAGAGCTCTCTGACACAGTTTTTGGGCCACCAACATTTTCTGGACTTTACGGGGTCTAGAATGCCTGTAAACACCTTTTTTGGGCTTCCAAAGTTTTCAACATTTTTGCAGGGCTAAGATGCATTTTAAGGCCTTTTTTGGGATGCCAACATATTCTGAACTTTCAGGGGTGTAGGATGCATTTTTCGTGCCCAAAATATTTTTCGGAATTTCAGTGGTCTATGATGCGGGTTAATGCCCCTTTCGGCCTGCAAATGTTTTTGGGACATTCCGAGCTCTCTGGCACAGTTTTTGGCCACCAACATTTTCTGGACTTTAGGGGGTCTAGGATGCCTGTAAACCCCTTTTTTGGGCTTCCAAAGTTTTCAACATTTTTGCAGGGCTAAGATGCATTTTAAGGCCTTTTTTGGGATGCCAACATATTCTGAACTTTCAGGGGTGTAGGATGCATTTTTCGTGCCCAAAATATTTTTGGGAATTTCAGTGGTCTAGGATGCGGGTTAATGCCCCTTTCGGGCTGCAAATGTTTTTGTGACATTTAGAGCCCTCTGGCACAGTTTTTGGGCCACCAACATTTTCTGGACTTTTGGGGGTCTACGATGCCTGTAAACCCCTTTTTTGGGCCTCCAAACTTTTCAAAATTTTCGCTGGTCTAAGATGCATTCTAAGGCCTTTTTTGGGCTGATAACATATTCTAAACTGTCAGGGATGTAGGATGCATTTTTCGTGCCCAAAATATTTTTGGGAATTTCAGTGGTCTAGGATGAGGGTTAATGCCCCTATCAGGCTGCAAATGTTTTTGGGACATTCAGAGCTCTCTGACACAGTTTTTGGCCTCCATCATTTGTTGGACTTTAGGGGGTCTAGGATGCCTGTAAACCCCTTTTTTGGGCCTCCAAAGTTTTCAACATTTTTGCAGGCCTAAGATGCATTTTAAGGCCTTTTTTGGGCTGCTAACATATTCTGAACTTATGGGGTGTAGGATGCATTTTTCGTGCCCAAAATATTTTTGGGAATTTCAGTGGTCTAGGATGCGGGTTAATGCCCTTTTCAGTTTCCAAATGTTTTTGGGACATTCAGAGCTCTCTGGCACAGTTTTTGGGCCACCAACATTTTCTGGACTTTAGGGGGTCTAGGATGCCTATACACCTTTTTTGGGCTTCCAAAGTTTTCAACATTTTTGCTGGTCTAAGATGCATTTTAAGGCCTTTTATTGGCTGCTAACACATTCTGAACTTTCAGGGGTGTAGGATGCATTTTTAGTGCCCAAAATATTTTTGGGAATTTCAGTGGTCTAGAATGCGGGTTTAATGCATGTATCAGGCTGCAAATGTTTTTGGGACATTCAGAGCTCTCTGACACAGTTTTTGGCCTCCATCATTTGTTGGACGTTAGGGGTCTAGGATGCCTGTAAACCCCTTTTTTGGGCCTCCAAAGTTTTCAACATTTTTGCAGAGCTAAGATACATTTTAAGGCCTTTTCTGGGATGCCAACATATTCTGAACTTTCAGGGGTGTAGGATGCATTTTTCGTGCCCAAAATATTTTTGGGAATTTCAGTGGTCTAGGATGTGGGTTAATGTCCTTTTCAGGTTGCAAATGGTTTTGGGACATTCAGAGATCTCTGACACAGTTTTTGGGCCACCAACATTTTCTGGACTTTACGGGGTCTAGGATGCCTGTAAACCCCTTTTTTGGGCCTCCAAAGTTTTCAACATTTTCGCTGGTCTAAGATGCATTTTAAGGCCTTTTTTGGGATGCCTACATATTCTGAACTTTCAGGGGTCTAGGATGCATTTTTTCATGCCCAAAATATTTTTGGGAATTTCAGTGTTCTGGGATGCGGGTTAATGCCCCTTTCAGGCAGCACATGTTTTTGGGACATTCAGAGCTCTCTGGCACCGTTTTTGGGGCACCAACATTTTCTGGACTTTAGGGGGTCTACGATGCCTGTAAACCCCTTTTTTTGGGCCTCCAAAGTTTTCAAAATTTTCGCTGGTCTAAGATGCATTCTAAGGCCTTTTTTGGGCTACCAACATATTCTGAACTTCCAAGGGTGTAGGATGCATTTTTTCATGCCCAAAATATTTTTGGGAATTTCAGTGGTCTAGAATGCGGGTTAATGCCCGTATCAGGCTGCACATGTTTTTGGGACATTCAGAGCTCTCTGGCACCGTTTTTGGGCCACCAACATTTTCTGGACTTTAGGGGGTCTACGGTGCCTGTAAACCCCTTTTTTGGGTCTCCAAAGTTTTCAACATTTTTGCTGGTCTAAGATGCATTTTAAGGCCTTTTTTGGGCTACCAACATATTCTGAACTTCCAAGGGTGTAGGATGCATTTTTTCATGCCCAAAATATTTTTGGGAATTTCAGTGGTCTAGAATGCGGGTTAATGCCCGTATCAGGCTGCAAATGTTTTTGGGACATTGAGAGCTCTCTGACACAGTTTTTGGGCCACCAACATTTTCTGGACTTTAGGGGGTCTACAATGCCTGTAAACCCCTTTTTTGGGCCTCCAAAGTTTTCAACATTTTTGCTGGTCTAAGATGCATTTTAAGGCCTTTTTTTGGCTGCTAACACATTCTGAACTTTCAGGGGTGTAGGATGCATTTTTAGTGCCCAAAATATTTTTGGGAATTTCAGAGGTCTAGGATGCGGGTTAATGCCCGTATCAGGCTGCAAATGTTTTTGGGACATTCAGAGCTCTCTGACACAGTTTTTGGCCTCCATCATTTGTTGGACTTTAGGGGGTCTAGGATGCCTGTAAACCCCTTTTTTGGGCCTCCAAAGTTTTCAACATTTTTGCAGGCCTAAGATGCATTTTAAGGCCTTTTTTGGGCTGCTAACATATTCTGAACTTATGGGGTGTAGGATGCATTTTTCGTGCCCAAAATATTTTTGGGAATTTCAGTGGTCTAGGATGCGGGTTAATGCCCTTTTCAGTTTCCAAATGTTTTTGGGACATTCAGAGCTCTCTGGCACAGTTTTTGGGCCACCAACATTTTCTGGACTTTAGGGGGTCTAGGATGCCTATACACCTTTTTTGGGCTTCCAAAGTTTTCAACATTTTTGCTGGTCTAAGATGCATTTTAAGGCCTTTTATTGGCTGCTAACACATTCTGAACTTTCAGGGGTGTAGGATGCATTTTTAGTGCCCAAAATATTTTTGGGAATTTCAGTGGTCTAGAATGCGGGTTTAATGCATGTATCAGGCTGCAAATGTTTTTGGGACATTCAGAGCTCTCTGACACAGTTTTTGGCCTCCATCATTTGTTGGACGTTAGGGGTCTAGGATGCCTGTAAACCCCTTTTTTGGGCCTCCAAAGTTTTCAACATTTTTGCAGAGCTAAGATACATTTTAAGGCCTTTTCTGGGATGCCAACATATTCTGAACTTTCAGGGGTGTAGGATGCATTTTTCGTGCCCAAAATATTTTTGGGAATTTCAGTGGTCTAGGATGTGGGTTAATGTCCTTTTCAGGTTGCAAATGGTTTTGGGACATTCAGAGATCTCTGACACAGTTTTTGGGCCACCAACATTTTCTGGACTTTACGGGGTCTAGGATGCCTGTAAACCCCTTTTTTGGGCCTCCAAAGTTTTCAACATTTTCGCTGGTCTAAGATGCATTTTAAGGCCTTTTTTGGGATGCCTACATATTCTGAACTTTCAGGGGTCTAGGATGCATTTTTTCATGCCCAAAATATTTTTGGGAATTTCAGTGTTCTGGGATGCGGGTTAATGCCCCTTTCAGGCAGCACATGTTTTTGGGACATTCAGAGCTCTCTGGCACCGTTTTTGGGGCACCAACATTTTCTGGACTTTAGGGGGTCTACGATGCCTGTAAACCCCTTTTTTGGGCCTCCAAAGTTTTCAAAATTTTCGCTGGTCTAAGATGCATTCTAAGGCCTTTTTTGGGCTGATAACATATTCTAAACTGTCAGGGATGTAGGATGCATTTTTCGTGCCCAAAATATTTTTGGGAATTTCAGTGGTCTAGGATGAGGGTTAATGCCCTTTTCAGTTTCCAAATGTTTTTGGGACATTCAGAGCCCTCTGGCACAGTTTCTGGGCCACCAACATTTTCTGGACTTTAGGGGGTCTACGGTGCCTGTAAACCCCTTTTTTGGGTCTCCAAAGTTTTCAACATTTTTGCTGGTCTAAGATGCATTTTAAGGCCTTTTTTTGGCTGCTAACACATTCTGAACTTTCAGGGGTGTAGGATGCATTTTTAGTGCCCAAAATATTTTTGGGAATTTCAGTGGTCTAGGATGCAGGTTAATGCCCGTATCAGGCTGCAAATGTTTTTGGGACATTGAGAGCTCTCTGACACAGTTTTTGGGCCACCAACATTTTCTGGACTTTAGGGGGTCTACAATGCCTGTAAACCCCTTTTTTGGGCCTCCAAAGTTTTCAACATTTTTGCTGGTCTAAGATGCATTTTAAGGCCTTTTTTTGGCTGCTAACACATTCTGAACTTTCAGGGGTGTAGGATGCATTTTTAGTGCCCAAAATATTTTTGGGAATTTCAGTGGTCTAGGATGCAGGTTAATGCCCGTATCAGGCTGCAAATGTTTTTGGGACAGTCAGAGCTCTCTGACACAGTTTTTGGCCTCCATCATTTGTTGGACTTTAGGGGGCCTAGGATGCCTGGAAACCCCTTTTTTGGGCCTCCAAAGTTTTCAACATTTTTGCAGAGCTAAGATACATTTTAAGGCCTTTTTTCGGATGCCAACATATTCTGAACTTTCAGGGGTGTAGGATGCATTTTTCGTGCCCAAAATATTTTTGGGAATTTCAGTGGTCTAGGATGCGGGTTAATGTCCTTTTCAGGTTGCAAATGGTTTTGGGACATTCAGAGCTCTCTGACACAGTTTTTGGGCCACCAACATTTTCTGGACTTTAGGGGGTCTAGGATGCCTGTAAACACCTTTTTTGGGCTTCCAAAGTTTTCAACATTTGTGCAGGGCTAAGATGCATTTTAAGGCCTTTTTTGGGATGCCAACATATTCTGAACTTTCAGGGGTGTAGGATGCATTTTTCGTGCCCAAAATATTTTTGGGAATTTCAGTGGTCTAGGATGCGGGTTAATGCCCCTTTCCGGCTGCAAATGTTTTTGGGACATTCAGAGCCCTCTGGCACAGTTTTTGGGCCACCAACATTTTCTGGACTTTTGGGGGTCTACGATGCCTGTAAACCCCTTTTTGGGCCTCCAAAGTTTTCAACATTTTTTCTGGTCTAAGATTCATTTTAAGGCCTTTTTTGGGATGCCAACATATTCTGAACTTTCAGGGGTGTAGGATGCATTTTTCGTGCCCAAAATATTTTTGGGAATTTCAGTGGTCTATGATGCGGGTTAATGCCCCTTTCGGCCTGCAAATGTTTTTGGGACATTCAGAGCCCTCTGGCACAGTTTCTGGGCCACCAACATTTTCTGAACTTTAGGGGGTCTACGATGCCTGTAAACCCCTTTTTTTGGGTCTCCAAAGTTTTCAATATTTTTGCTGGTCTAAGATGCATTTTAAGGCCTTTTTTGGGCTGCTAACATATTCTGAACTTCCAGGGGTGTAGGATGCATTTTTTCATGCCCAAAATATTTTTGGGAATTTCAGTGGTCTAGAATGCGGGTTAATGCCCGTATCAGGCTGCAAATGTTTTTGGGACATTGAGAGCTCTCTGACACAGTTTTTGGGCCACCAACATTTTCTGGACTTTAGGGGGTCTACAATGCCTGTAAACCCCTTTTTTGGGCCTCCAAAGTTTTCAACATTTTTTCTGGTCTAAGATTCATTTTAAGGCCTTTTTTGGGATGCCAACATATTCTGAACTTTCAGGGGTGTAGGATGCATTTTTCGTGCCCAAAATATTTTTGGGAATTTCAGTGGTCTAGGATGCGGGTTAATGCCCTTTTCAGTTTGCAAATGTTTTTGGGACATTCAGAGCTCTCTAGCACAGTTTTTGGGCCACCAACATTTTCTGGACTTTAGGGGGTCTAGGATGCCTACAAACACCTTTTTTGGGCTTCCAAAGTTTTCAACATTTTTGCAGGGCTAAGATGCATTTTAAGGCCTTTTCTGGGATGCCAACATATTCTGAACTTTCAGGGGTGTAGGATGCATTTTTCGTGCCCAAAATATTTTTGGGAATTTCAGTGGTCTAGGATGCGGGTTAATGCCCCTTTCGGGCTGCAAATGTTTTTGGGACATTCAGAGCCCTCTGGCACAGTTTTTGGGCCACCAACATTTTCTGGACTTTAGGGGGTCTAGGATGCCTGTAAACACCTTTTTTGGGCTTCCAAAGTTTTCAACATTTTTGCTGGTCTAAGATGCATTTTAAGGCCTTTTTTGGGCTGCTAACATATTCTGAACTTTCATGGGTGTAGGATGCATTTTTTCATGCCCAAAATATTTTTGGGAATTTCAGTGGTCTAGAATGCGGGTTTAATGCACGTATCAGGCTGCAAATGTTTTTGGGACATTCCAAGCTCTCTGACACAGTTTTTGGGCCACCAACATTTTCTGGACTTTACGGGGTCTAGGATGCCTGTAAACACCTTTTTTGGGCTTCCAAAGTTTTCAACATTTTTGCAGGGCTAAGATGCATTTTAAGGCCTTTTTTGGGATGCCGACATATTCTGAACTTTCAGGGGTGTAGGATGCATTTTTCGTGCCCAAAATATTTTTGGGAATTTCAGTGGTCTAGGATGCGGGTTAATGCCCCTTTCGGGCTGCAAATGTTTTTGGGACATTCAGAGCCCTCTGGCACAGTTTTTGGGCCACCAACATTTTCTGGACTTTTGGGGGTCTACGATGCCTGTAAACCCCTTTTTGGGCCTCCAAAGTTTTCAACATTTTTGCTGGTGTAATTCATTTTAAGGCCTTTTTTGGGATGCCAACATATTCTGAACTTTCAGGGGTGTAGGATGCATTTTTCGTGCCCAAAATATTTTTGGGAATTTCAGTGGTCTATGATGCGGGTTAATGCCCCTTTCGGCCTGCAAATGTTTTTGGGACATTCAGAGCCCTCTGGCACAGTTTCTGGGCCTCCAACATTTTCTGGACTTTAGGGGGTCTACGATGCCTGTAAACCCCTTTTTTGGGCCTCCAAAGTTTTCAACATTTTTGCTGGTCTAAGATGCCTTTTAAGGCCTTTTTTTGGCTGCTAACACATTCTGAACTTTCAGGGGTGTAGGATGCATTTTTAGTGCCCAAAATATTTTTGGGAATTTCAGTGGTCTAGGATGCGGGTTAATGCCCGTATCAGGCTGCAAATGTTTTTGGGACATTCAGAGCTCTCTGACACAGTTTTTGGCCTCCATCATTTGTTGGACTTTAGGGGGTCTAGGATGCCTGTAAACACCTTTTTTGGGCCTCCAAAGTTTTCAACATTTTTGCAGAGCTAAGATACATTTTAAGGCCTTTTTTGGGATGCCAACATATTCTGAACTTTCAGGGGTGTTAGATGCATTTTTCGTGCCCAAAATATTTTTGGGAATTTCAGTGGTCTAGGATGCGGGTTAATGTCCTTTTCAGGTTGCAAATGGTTTTGGGACATTCGGAGCTCTCTGACACAGTTTTTGGGCCACCAACATTTTCTTGACTTTAGGGGGTCTAGGATGCCTGTAAACACCTTTTTTGGGCTTCCAAAGTTTTCAACATTTTTGCTGGTCTAAGATGCATTTTAAGGCCTTTTTTGGGCTGCTAACATATTCTGAACTTTCAGGGGTGTAGGATGCATTTTTTCATGCCCAAAATATTTCTGGGAATTTCAGTGGTCTAGAATGCGGGTTTAATGCCCGTATCAGGCTGCAAATGTTTTTGGGACATTCCGAGCTCTCTGGCACAGTTTTTGGGCCACCAACATTTTCTGGACTTTAGGGGGTCTAGGATGCCTGTAAACCCCTTTTTTGGGCTTCCAAAGTTTTCAACATTTTTGCAGGGCTAAGATGCATTTTAAGGCCTTTTTTGGGATGCCAACATATTCTGAACTTTCAGGGGTGTAGGCTGCATTTTTCGTGCCCAAAATATTTTTGGGAATTTCAGTGGTCTAGGATGCGGGTTAATGCCCCTTTCGGGCTGCAAATGTTTTTGTGACATTCAGAGCCCTCTGGCACAGTTTTTGGGCCACCAACATTTTCTGGACTTTTGGGGGTCTACGATGCCTGTAAACCCCTTTTTGGGCCTCCAAAGTTTTCAACATTTTTGTTGGTCTAAGATTCATTTTAAGGCCTTTTTTGGGATGCCAACATATTCTGAACTTTCAGGGGTGTAGGATGCATTTTTCGTGACCAAAATATTTTTTGGGAATTTCAGTGGTCTATGATGCGGGTTAATGCCCCTTTCGGCCTGCAAATGTTTTTGGGACATTCAGAGCCCTCTGGCACAGTTTCTGGGCCACCAACATTTTCTGGACTTTAGGGGGTCTACGATGCCTGTAAACCCCTTTTTTGGGTCTCCAAAGTTTTCAACATTTTTGCTGGTCTAAGATGCATTTTAAGGCCTTTTTTGGGCTATTAACATATTCTGAACTTCCAGGGGTGTAGGATGCATTTTTTCATGCCCAAAATATTTTTGGGAATTTCAGTGGTCTAGAATGCGGGTTACTGCCCGTATCAGGCTGCAAATGTTTTTGGGACATTGAGAGCTCTCTGACACAGTTTTTGGGCAACCAATATTTTCTGGACTTTAGGGGGTCTACAATGCCTGTAAACCCCCTTTTTGGGCCTCCAAAGTTTTCAACATTTTTGCTGGTCTAAGATGCCTTTTAAGGCCTTTTTTTTGGCTGCTAACACATTCTGAACTTTCAGGGGTGTAGGATGCATTTTTAGTGCCCAAAATATTTTTGGGAATTTCAGTGGTCTAGGATGCGGGTTAATGCCCGTATCAGGCTGCAAATGTTTTTGGGACAGTCAGAGCTCTCTGACACAGTTTTTGGCCTCCATCATTTGTTGGACTTTAGGGGGTCTAGGATGCCTGGAAACCCCTTTTTTGGGCCTCCAAAGTTTTCAACATTTTTGCAGAGCTAAGATACATTTTAAGGCCTTTTTTGGGATGCCAACATATTCTGAACTTTCAGGGGTGTAGGATGCATTTTTCGTGCCCAAAATATTTTTGGGAATTTCAGTGGTCTAGGATGCGGGTTAATGTCCTTTTCAGGTTGCAAATGGTTTTGGGACATTCAGAGCTCTCTGACACAGTTTTTGGGCCACCAACATTTTCTGGACTTTAGGGGGTCTAGGATGCCTGTAAACACCTTTTTTGGGCTTCCAAAGTTTTCAACATTTTTGCAGGGCTAAGATGCATTTTAAGGCCTTTTTTGGGATGCCAACATATTCTGAACTTTCAGGGGTGTAGGATGCATTTTTTGTGCCCAAAATATTTTTGGGAATTTCAGTGGTCTAGGATGCGGGTTAATGCCCGTATCAGGCTGCAAATGTTTTTGGGACAGTCAGAGCTCTCTGACACAGTTTTTGGCCTCCATCATTTGTTGGACTTTAGGGGGTCTAGGATGCCTGGAAACCCCTTTTTTGGGCCTCCAAAGTTTTCAACATTTTTGCAGAGCTAAGATACATTTTAAGGCCTTTTTTGGGATGCCAACATATTCTGAACTTTCAGGGGTGTAGGATGCATTTTTCGTGCCCAAAATATTTTTGGGAATTTCAGTGGTCTAGGATGCGGGTTAATGTCCTTTTCAGGTTGCAAATGGTTTTGGGACATTCAGAGCTCTCTGACACAGTTTTTGGGCCACCAACATTTTCTGGACTTTAGGGGGTCTAGGATGCCTGTAAACACCTTTTTTGGGCTTCCAAAGTTTTCAACATTTTTGCAGGGCTAAGATGCATTTTAAGGCCTTTTTTGGGATGCCAACATATTCTGAACTTTCAGGGGTGTAGGATGCATTTTTTGTGCCCAAAATATTTTTGGGAATTTCAGTGGTCTAGGATGCGGGTTAATGCCCCTTTCCGGCTGCAAATGTTTTTGGGACATTCAGAGCCCTCTGGCACAGTTTTTGGGCCACCAACATTTTCTGGACTTTTGGGGGTCTACGATGCCTGTAAACCCCTTTTTGGGCCTCCAAAGTTTTCAACATTTTTTCTGGTCTAAGATTCATTTTAAGGCCTTTTTTGGGATGCCAACATATTCTGAACTTTCAGGGGTGTAGGATGCATTTTTCGTGCCCAAAATATTTTTGGGAATTTCAGTGGTCTATGATGCGGGTTAATGCCCCTTTCGGCCTGCAAATGTTTTTGGGACATTCAGAGCCCTCTGGCACAGTTTCTGGGCCACCAACATTTTCTGAACTTTAGGGGGTCTACGATGCCTGTAAAACCCTTTTTTGGGTCTCCAAAGTTTTCAACATTTTTGCTGGTCTAAGATGCATTTTAAGGCCTTTTTTGGGCTGCTAACATATTCTGAACTTCCAGGGGTGTAGGATGCATTTTTTCATGCCCAAAATATTTTTGGGAATTTCAGTGGTCTAGAATGCGGGTTAATGCCCGTATCAGGCTGCAAATGTTTTTGGGACATTGAGAGCTCTCTGACACAGTTTTTGGGCAACCAACATTTTCTGGACTTTAGGGGGTCTACAATGCCTGTAAACCCCTTTTTTGGGCCTCCAAAGTTTTCAACATTTTTGCTGGTCTAAGATGCATTTTAAGGCCTTTTTTTGGCTGCTAACACATTCTGAACTTTCAGGGGTGTAGGATGCATTTTTAGTGCCCAAAATATTTTTGGGAATTTCAGTGGTCTAGGATGCGGGTTAATACCCCTATCAGGCTGCAAATGTTTTTGGGACATTCAGAGCTCTCTGACACAGTTTTTGGCCTCCATCATTTGTTGGTCTTTAGGGGGTCTAGGATGCCTGTAAACCCCTTTTTGGGGCCTCCAAAGTTTTCAACATTTTTGCAGGCCTAAGATGCATTTTAAGGCCTTTTCTGGGATGCCAACATATTCTGAACTTTCAGGGGTGTAGGATGCATTTTTCGTGCCCAAAATATTTTTGGAAATTTCAGTGGTCTAGGATGCGGGTTAATGCCCCTTTCGGGCTGCAAATGTTTTTGGGACATTCAGAGCCCTCTGGCACAGTTTTTGGGCCACCATCATTTTCTGGACTTTAGGGGGTCTAGGATGCCTGTAAACACCTTTTTTGGGCTTCCAAAGTTTTCAACATTTTTTGCTGGTCTAAGATGCATTTTAAGGCCTTTTTTGGGATGCCAACATATTCTGAACTTTCAGGGGTGTAGGATGCATTTTTCGTGCCCAAAATATTTTTGCGAATTTCAGTGGTCTAGGATGCGGGTTAATGCACCTTTCGGGCTGCAAATGTTTTTGAGACATTCAGAGCCCTCTGGCACAGTTTTTGGGCCACCAACATTTTCTGGACTTTAGGGGGTCTAGGATGCCTGTAAACACCTTTTTTGGGCTTCCAAAGTTTTCAACATTTTTGCTGGTCTAAGATGCATTTTAAGGCCTTTTTTGGGCTGCTAACATATTCTGAACTTTCATGGGTGTAGGATGCATTTTTTCATGCCCAAAATATTTTTGGGAATTTCAGTGGTCTAGAATGCGGGTTTAATGCACGTATCAGGCTGCAAATGTTTTTGGGACATTCCGAGCTCTCTGGCACAGTTTTTGGGCCACCAACATTTTCTGGACTTTAGGGGGTCTAGGATGCCTGTAAACCCCTTTTTTGGGCTTCCAAAGTTTTCAACATTTTTGCAGGGCTAAGATGCATTTTAAGGCCTTTTTTGGGATGCCAACATATTCTGAACTTTCAAGGGTGTAGGATGCATTTTTCGTGCTCAAAATATTTTTGGGAATTTCAGTGGTCTAGGATGCGGGTTAATGCCCCTTTCGGGCTGCAAATGTTTTTGGGACATTCAGAGCCCTCTGGCACAGTTTTTAGGCCACCAACATTTTCTGGACTTTTGGGGGTCTACGATGCCTGTAAACCCCTTTTTGGGCCTTCAAAGTTTTCAATATTTTTGCTGGTCTAAGATGCATTTTAAGGCCTTTTTTGGGCTGCTAACATATTCTGAACTTCCAGGGGTGTAGGATGCATTTTTTCATGCCCAAAATATTTTTGGGAATTTCAGTGGTCTAGAATGCGGGTTAATGCCCGTATCAGGCTGCAAATGTTTTTGGGACATTGAGAGCTCTCTGACACAGTTTTTGGGCCACCAACATTTTCTGGACTTTAGGGGGTCTACAATGCCTGTAAACCCCTTTTTTGGGCCTCCAAAGTTTTCAACATTTTTTCTGGTCTAAGATTCATTTTAAGGCCTTTTTTGGGATGCCAACATATTCTGAACTTTCAGGGGTGTAGGATGCATTTTTCGTGCCCAAAATATTTTTGGGAATTTCAGTGGTCTAAGATGCGGGTTAATGCCCTTTTCAGTTTGCAAATGTTTTTGGGACATTCAGAGCTCTCTAGCACCGTTTTTGGGCCACCAACATTTTCTGGACTTTAGGGGGTCTAGGATGCCTACAAACACCTTTTTTGGGCTTCCAAAGTTTTCAACATTTTTGCAGGGCTAAGATGCATTTTAAGGCCTTTTCTGGGATGCCAACATATTCTGAACTTTCAGGGGTGTAGGATGCATTTTTCGTGCCCAAAATATTTTTGGGAATTTCAGTGGTCTAGGATGCGGGTTAATGCCCCTTTCGGGCTGCAAATGTTTTTGGGACATTCAGAGCCCTCTGGCACAGTTTTTGGGCCACCAACATTTTCTGGACTTTAGGGGGTCTAGGATGCCTGTAAACCCCTTTTTTGGGCTTCCAAAGTTTTCAACATTTTTGCAGGGCTAAGATGCATTTTAAGGCCTTTTTTGGGATGCCAACATATTCTGAACTTTCAGGGGTGTAGGATGCATTTTTCGTGCTCAAAATATTTTTGGGAATTTCAGTGGTCTAGGATGCGGGTTAATGCCCCTTTCGGGCTGCAAATGTTTTTGGGACATTCAGAGCCCTCTGGCACAGTTTTTAGGCCACCAACATTTTCTGGACTTTTGGGGGTCTACGATGCCTGTAAACCCCTTTTTGGGCCTCCAAAGTTTTCAATATTTTTGCTGGTCTAAGATGCATTTTAAGGCCTTTTTTGGGCTGCTAACATATTCTGAACTTCCAGGGGTGTAGGATGCATTTTTTCATGCCCAAAATATTTTTGGGAATTTCAGTGGTCTAGAATGCGGGTTAATGCCCGTATCAGGCTGCAAATGTTTTTGGGACATTGAGAGCTCTCTGACACAGTTTTTGGGCCACCAACATTTTCTGGACTTTAGGGGGTCTACAATGCCTGTAAACCCCTTTTTTGGGCCTCCAAAGTTTTCAACATTTTTTCTGGTCTAAGATTCATTTTAAGGCCTTTTTTGGGATGCCAACATATTCTGAACTTTCAGGGGTGTAGGATGCATTTTTTGTGCCCAAAATATTTTTGGGAATTTCAGTGGTCTAAGATGCGGGTTAATGCCCTTTTCAGTTTGCAAATGTTTTTGGGACATTCAGAGCTCTCTAGCACCGTTTTTGGGCCACCAACATTTTCTGGACTTTAGGGGGTCTAGGATGCCTACAAACACCTTTTTTGGGCTTCCAAAGTTTTCAACATTTTTGCAGGGCTAAGATGCATTTTAAGGCCTTTTCTGGGATGCCAACATATTCTGAACTTTCAGGGGTGTAGGATGCATTTTTCGTGCCCAAAATATTTTTGGGAATTTCAGTGGTCTAGGATGCGGGTTAATGCCCCTTTCGGGCTGCAAATGTTTTTGGGACATTCAGAGCCCTCTGGCACAGTTTTTGGGCCACCAACATTTTCTGGACTTTAGGGGGTCTAGGATGCCTGTAAACACCTTTTTTGGGCTTCCAAAGTTTTCAACATTTTTGCTGGTCTAAGATGCATTTTAAGGCCTTTTTTGGGCTGCTAACATATTCTGAACTTTCATGGGTGTAGGATGCATTTTTTCATGCCCAAAATATTTTTGGGAATTTCAGTGGTCTAGAATGCGGGTTTAATGCACGTATCAGGCTGCAAATGTTTTTGGGACATTCCGAGCTCTCTGGCACAGTTTTTGGGCCACCAACATTTTCTGGACTTTAGGGGGTCTAGGATGCCTGTAAACCCCTTTTTTGGGCTTCCAAAGTTTTCAACATTTTTGCAGGGCTAAGATGCATTTTAAGGCCTTTTTTG